>NC_044327.1:18983379-19286409 GCF_007399415.2 Gopherus evgoodei | reverse complement strand
CTGTTTCAAAATAGAAATATGTAATGAAATATGGCTCAGATGGCCAATCAAAACAGACAATACAAAAATGGAAAAGGAAAAATTACATGTAAAAAACTGAAAATAAATTTTTAATCAGTAGTTTCCATCAAAGTTTTGAAAAATTAAAGCATCTTTTTTTTTCTTTGAAGACATTTTTTGATTTTCAAATATTTCATTAAAAATTTTAGCTGCCTTTTCGGTCAATTATGTTTTTGCCTCCAAGCTTTAGTATGGAGCTGGGCTGATATGAGAATAGATCAGGAAGCAAAACTGTGACTCTGAACAATCACTGTAATCTATCTCCCAGTTTACCAGTGCTCCAGAGGGGACACACTGTACCAGCCCTATACCTTGTGCAGCATGTGTCTGCCAGCAAATTAGCATAGGTAGGCCCCGCGCTGGCACCTTTTTAAATTTTACTCACCCGGCGGCGCTCCGGGTCTTCGGCAGCATTTCAGCGGCAGTGCCTTCACTCACTCCGGGTCTTCGGCAGCATTTCAGCGGCGGGTCCCTGAGTGCCGCCAAAGATCCGGAGCGAGTGAAGGACCCACTGCTGAAGTGCAGCCGAAGATCCGGAGTGCCACTGAGTGAGTATGAATCGGACCCTGCACTTGTTAAAACCGGCCCTGAGCACAGGTCTGCTGACCAGTAACTTGAGCAGGCATAGCCATTCCTCACCTTTTCTACTGCTGTTCAGATATGCAGAGGTGGTGGAATGAAATAGACCCAAGAGAGCTGATCTCCCATCACATCTTCTCCTCTCTCTTTATTTCCTCTTCGTCTATCCAAAAGTGGGTTAAGCCTTCAAATAGATAAAGTACTTTTGGACTTCTAAAATCTACATTTTTTTGTGACTTTGGGACATCTTCTATAAAATTATAGAAATGTAGGGCTGGAAAGGTCTTTGAGAGGTCACTTAGTCCATCTCCCCCTCCCCCGGCAAATCCAAAGGTACCTACACTATCCCTGACAGGTGTACGTCTAACCTGTTTGTCCAATCTGTTCTTAAAAGTTTCCAGTAACGAGGATTTCATAACCTCCACTGAAAGCCTATTTCACTTTTTAACTATTGTTATATTTAATTATAGAAATGTAGGGCTGGAAGGGATCTGAGAGGTCATCTGATTCAGCTCCCCTGCACTGAGGCAGGACCAAGTATACCTAAACCATTCCTGACAGGTGTTTGTCCAGTCTGTTCTTAAAAACCTTCAATGACTAGGATTCCACAATTTCCCTTGGAATCCTATTCCAATATTTAACTACTATTATAGTTAAGTAGTTTTTCCTAACATTTATCCTAAATCTCCATTGATGCGGATTAAACCAACTACTTCTTGCCCTATCTTCAGTGGACATACAGTCCAACTGATCACCATCCTCGACACAACAGCCCTTAACATATCTGAAGACTTATCAGGTCCCCCACTCGGTTTTCTTTTCTCAACACTAAACATGCCCAGTTTTGTTTTTTTCCTCATAGGTCAGGTTTTATAAAACCTTGTAGCTCCCCACTTAACTCTCTCCATTTTATCCACAGTTTTCTGATAAAACTAGAAAAATATGCAACTAAGGCCCCCACAGTGCCAAGTAAAGTGAAAAATTTACCACCTGTCTTACATACAATGCTCCTGTTAATACATCCCAGAATGATATCACATTGTTGTCTCATATTCAATGTGTGATCCACTATAACCCCCACATTATTTTCTGCAGAACTACTGCCTAGCCAGTTATTCCTCATTTTGCATTTGTGGATTTGACTTTCTCTTTTTAAATGCAGTGTTTTGCATTTGTCTTTATTGAATTCCATCTTGTTGATTTCAAGTCAATTTTCCATTTTGTCACGATCATTTTGAAGTCATATATGAGTCACAATTTTTAGAAAGCTTTATTCCTAGTATCCAGCCTATATCTCCCTTGCTACAGATTAAGTTTATCATTTTTTGTCCTACCTTCAGTGGACATGGATAACAATTGTTCACCACTCTCTTTATAAGGGCTTTTGACTTATTTGAAGACCTATCAGGTCCCCCCCCAGTCTTCTTTTTTCAAGACTAACCATGCCCAGTTTTTTAACCTTTTCTCAGAGGTCAGATTTTCCAAATGTCTATTTGTTGCTTTCCTCGGGACTCTCTCCAATTTGTCCACATCAGTCTTAAAGCAATTACCTCCCGTGTCTTACATACAACAGTCCTTTTAATACACCACAAAACGATATCAACCTTTTTTGCCAGTGCATCATATTTTTGGTTCAAATTCACTTTGTGATTCACTATAACCCTCAGAGATCCTTTCCCGCAGTCCTACTGCCTAACCAGTTATTCCCTATTTTGTATCTGTGCATTTGATTTTTTGTCTTTCCTAAGTGTAGTATTTTTCATTTGTCTTTCTTGGCACACACATTGCAGTGTGAAGTTTATATATCAGTCTTCTTTGATTCAGCTGATTCTTCGGCCAACAGCTGGCTAAAGTTCTCCTTGGGCCATTTTCCACTTGAAGTGTAAGGCCTCAGGTCCCCTTTGTTCCCCTTTTTAAAGATAGGCACTAAATATACTCTCTTCCAGCCCTCTTGGGCCTCACCCATCCTCCATGCGTTCTCAAAGGATATGTCTACACTACAGTTAGATACCCACAGCTGGCCAGCTGACTCAGGCTAGCAGGGCTCAGGCTAAGGGGTTGTTTAATGGCAGTGTAGACATTCAGCTTCAGGCTGCAACCGGGCCCTAAGACCCTGCAAGGTGGGAGAGTCCAAGAGCTCAGGCTGCAGGCGATCCCCAACATCTTCACCACAATTAAACAGCCCCTTAGCCCGAGTCCTGCGAGCCCGACACAGCTTGCATGGGCCAGCCACAGGTATATAACTGAAGTGTAGACATATTCAAAGATAAATTGGTAATGATGCTATTTTCTACTCCTCCTTAACAATTTGACCATGTTTCCACTTTTTTGTACCTCAGGTCATTAAAGAACTCCTGATGCAGTCATGTTAATCTCTTGCTGTTCTTCTTGTCTTTTCTTTGCATTGGTATAGTTTGCTGTTGTGCCTTTAATATTGTCTCTGAGAGAATGCCAGCTATCCCAAACTCCTTTCTCTCGAATTTTTTCCCCATCGGAATTTACCTACCCATTCTCTGAATTTGTTAAAGTCAGCTTTTGTGAAGTCCCTTGTCCTTATTCTGCTGCTCTCGCTCTTCTTCACATAGACTCATGAAATCTGCCATTTCCATGATCACTTACACACAAATTGTGTTCCACCTTCAGATTTGCTACCAATTCCTCTCTGTTAGTCAGAACCAAATCTAAAATGGCTGACCCCAGGTTATTTCCTTCACCTTCTGAAATGGAAAGTTATCCAACACATTTTAAGACCATATTGGAGATTTTGGGTTTTGCCATATTATTGTCAAGTGGATGTCTGGGTTTTGCCATATTATTGCAAGAGGATGTCTGGGTAGTTAAGGTCTTATTTGTTTTGTAAAAAGGATGTGTTATTTGTCCTAGAAATGCCTCATCAACTCCTCCTCTTGATTTGGTGGTATATAGTAGACCTCTAACATGGCATCCCTCCTATTTTTTTCACCTTTTATCTTTACCCAGAGATGTAACTGGTCTGCTACTCATCTCCTTCTGAAGCTCAGAACTTCACATCCTTCATTCAGAAATCAGCAATAAGCATAGCAGATACCAACATCAGTCAATAATTTCATCACTAGGAGGTAACATGTTGCTATTAACATGTCTCACTAGAGTGTTCCCATGGAAACAAATGGATAGTAGTGAAACAGTCTAGGATACAGGCTCGACAGAAATTGCATGAGATCTTGTGATGGATATGAAATTCACACAGGTCACTACAATTTAATTTGCAATGTCACCAACCTATTCCTCACCTTCTATATTATTAACCATAGTAAAAGGCTCATTCAAATCCCTCCTTATTTTTTTAAACTTTCCAACACTGGTCATCTCTCTCCACTCTCACTTACGCATCAGTTCATTTATTACTTTAATTGCTTTGTCTTATTTTGATCGGAGGGAAGCAATCTCATCGTGTCATTTCACAAACCGCTCTGTACAATAAAAAAGTGCAACAGCAACAGTAATCAGATCTCAGAAAATTTTGAGTCCTCCAGAATCTACTGGTTTACTTTACATTTGTTTCAGCAGTCAGAGAGGGTTTGGGAAAATTCAGCTAAAAGATGAGACAGACGACCCTCTATGCACACAAGTAAACTAACACATTGAAACACATTTCACAGCCACTGGCCTAAACCTAGAAATTATTTAATAGTAGCATTTGCTGTTATTTTTATCATAACCTCAGCAAAATGTTCACACTCCCAGAAGCGATGTTAAAGATGTAAAACAACATTCAATAACTGAAGGGTTACAATCAACAGGAGAAAAATGATGCACTAGTAACAGAATGTTGAAAGTATCTAATGTGACTGTTCTCTTCCATAATGCCTTATTCCTCCCATTTTAGTACTACAGTAAAACTAGCCATTATAATATATTGGGATGAATAAAGTAACATCAGTTCAGCACTGAACAGCTGCCAACAGCCTTTATATGAGATAAGGGGATTTAGAGACTTCCTCCCTTTTACTATTTGTGTGTGATCACAGAAATCCACAGAATGCTATTATACACAGCTGGTGAAGGAAGCCTGCTGTAGTGGTCAAGACAGGAGGCTTGCGTTAAGGATTCTTGGGTTCTACTCCTGGCTATGCCACTCACTTGTGCATGACTTCGGATGAAATCAGAAAAGGTCAGTTTGTGCTTGGCCCTGGTATATATGTAAAACCCCAAGTAAGTCCAAGAGGAATCGTCTGGTGGAGCAGAGGTTCCCAGCCACCTGTTACTGGGCTGCTGTTATAAGGGACACATCCATAGAAAACCCTGGATGTGCTTTTCTGACAGAGGAACCACACAGCAGCTCCAGATTGGGAGAGCACAAAGGTGAATTCTATGCTACCCCTGCACACATTGCACTCCATTCAATCTGCACTGTATGCAGTTCAGCTGCACCCCACGGATATCCAAATGTTGCAGGAAATTGAAGTTATGTCCAAGGCAGAAAGGGCTGTTGCAAATGGTCTCCTATGAACTACTGGCAAAGTGACAGACCCTTTGAGCTACTATAATATGCAAGACTGGTTCAGATATTTTAACTCAGACAATTTTGGTCCAGTCAGAAATCAAGAGTGGAGAGCTAGAAGAGACCCCCTCACCCTCCACCCCACATCCCCCCCCAAAAGATGGTTGTAACAGGAATGCATCTGGATGAAACAAGAGGTACAGTATCTTGGATACCTGGTGGGGAAAGGAAGGAATCTATCAAGACTGAGTAAGGAAGACCCCACTAATCATTTTCCATGGTCAAAGAGAAGGAACCACGTGAAGTCCTTTCTTGGTCTCAGACTATTACAGAAATGTTGACCCATGTTTTTTCTTGACTATAGTCTCATTGATCAGTCTTACCATTCCTTACTCAAGACTCCTGAACATAAGGCAGCCTTTCAACATCTGAAATAATGTAGCCATTCACAGCTACCCCAGTCCAATGAGTGGGGTTCAGTGATTAAGGCACTTACAGACAAATTGTAATACCATCTATGTTCAAGTCCCTATTCCAACAGATTTACTTTGTGACCTTAGGTAAGTCACTTAAGTCCAGATTTTCAAAATCATTTAGGTGCCTGAAGATGCTAATAGGCACTTTGGAAAATCTCACTGGGTGCCCAACTCCTATTGATGTCAACATGGGTTAGGCATCTAACCTTGTTAGGTGCTTCTGAAAATCTCATCTCCATCTTTATGTTCCCAAGAACCAGATTTTTTGAAGGTCTTTAGAAGCCTTATGAGACTTAAGATTCTAAGTGCATTATCTACATGTGAAAATGAGATATGCTTTTAAAAACTGAGCCCAGAGGGCCTCTATTTTTGCAGTCTTTTCAGTTTGGCATACATTACTTACTGGAAAGGCAGAATACACAACCTGAATTCCTATCCTAGTCGTCTAGTGGACATGTATATTTTAAAAACATACTGAAAGTTTATTTGGAGTTCATATTTAATAATAAAAATCATTTTGTATGTCCAATAAAGCCAAGTTAGTGTTATTAGTTTTGTGGCATTTTCTTATTTAAACCATGCAGCTTCAATAGTGCAGTAACATAGTTTTATTCTGTTTTTCAAATTATTTTGAAAATTGAGTTCGTACTGTGTGATTCCATTTTCCTAAAAGAATTATGGTGTATGCACTTGGTTCATTTTATAAAGATCATCTGGGGTTCAATTAGAATTTATCAATAAGATTTCTGTGAATTGACTGCAAGTGCCTTCAGCTGAATACAACATGATCGGTCATATTCTGCTATCAGTTTCATCTGTTTACCACAACAATTACTCCCTCAGAGTCCAAAGAGTTACCTCCTGATTTGCATGGGTACAACAAAGAACAGAATTTGACCCAATGTGTTTGAAAGACCCTTTTCCTGGACAACAACAGTGATTTGTAGACAATGATTTCTCCAGCTGATGAGGCAAAGTCAATGGAACCTTCCAGCAGCAGCATAAGTATGTACACTGGTGGATATTAGATTGGATGCTGGCCCATTATGTTTCATGGCTGTTAAAATAATTGTTTAATATTTCTATAATCAGATAAGTCGGTCTTTCATCACATTGTTTCCCCCATCAATTATGCTAGGCTCAAAACCTCATATGTCTACTTCTCCTCAGCTGTCCTGTGCATTCTTTCATGCCATACCCTATGTAAGGAAAACCCTCCTGACCTGGTCTTTAAAACCACTACCACGGCCCCATACCCCACCTAAATCATTCCTGATGACCCATTTCTTCCTTGTTGCCTACAAGAAAATAATGACTAAGAGACAGACTGCGGAGATCTTACTCATGTGAACAGATGCATTGACTCCCTTGACATGAATAAGTGCTCTGAAGGGTGATTCAGAGAATCAGATGGTGGACCATCGTCATCCACTCAGGGCTAGATTCTGTCTGCCTTATTCACACTGAGCAATATTTTAATCTCTTCTTAGCACCTTTGGTTTCAACAGGATTACTCATTGAGTAAGGCATTAAAGTAAGATTGTCAAGGTTCCTCCTGCACTCTGAACTTTAGGGTACAGATGTGGGGACCTGCATGGACACTTCTAAGCTTAATTACTAGCTTAGATCTGGTAACACTGCCACCATCCAGAAATTTCAGTGTCTGGAGCACTTCCTGTCCCCCCAAAACCTTCCCCTCCCTGGGCAGCCTTGAGAGGCTTTTTCACCAAGTTCCTGGTGAACACTGATCCAATCCCTTGGATCTTAACACAAGGAGAATTTAACCATCCCCCCCTCCTTTCCCCCACCAATTCCTGGTGAGTCCAGATCCAATCCCCTTGGATCTTAAAACAAGGAAAAAACAATCAGGTTCTTAAACAGAAAGCTTTTAATTAAAGAAAGAAAGGTAAAAATCATCTCTGTAAAATCAGGATGGAAAATACTTTACAGGGTAATCAGATTCATATAGCCCAGAGGAACCCCCTCTAGCCTTAGGTTCAAAGTTACAGCAAAGAGAGGTAAAATCCTCTCAGCAAAAAGGAACATTTACAAGTTGAGAAAACAAAAATAAGACTAACATGCCTTGCCTGGCTGTTACTTACAAGTTTGAAAAATGAGAGACTGATTCAGAAAGATTTGGAAAGCCTGGATTGATGTCTGGTCCCTCTTAGTCCCAAGAGCGAACAACCCCCACAACAAAGAGCACAAACAAAAGACTTCCCCCCACCAAGATTTGAAAGTATCTTGTCCCCTTACTGGTCCTCTGGTCAGGTGTCAGCCAGGTTTACTGAGCTTCTTAACCCTTTACAGGTAAGAGAGACATTAACTCTTAACTATCTGTTTATGACAAAGGTCAATTAAATTTGTCTTGCATTTTATTTTGAGCTAGCATTGACTTCAGACACAGCCCTGAGCCCAGCGAGAAGTGGAGGCTGAACCACTCCATGAATCATTATGGTTCAGACTCCTCTGAGAGAGTCACTCACTCTCTTTACTCCCTGGAAGTAGCTGAGGAACATCTATGTCCATGAGCAATTCCTGGACAGTATTCATGTGGAGACAGCTGATGGTGCTGTCCCAGTTGACAGGACTACCGACACACCAGTGGAGGAGGAGATGCCTCAGGGTGTATCTGACACACCAGTGGAGGAGGAGGCTCAGGGTGGACACAGCCAGCTGGTTACTTCTAGCAGCAGGCAGTGCTCCACCGCTGCTGCGAACCCTCCTGTTGTGGTAAAAGATAACCATTATGCTCTTCTTGATACAGGAGAGAAGAAATCACCCCCAACAGTGAAGGGGGTGAAGCCTCGTACCCCTAAGGCTGGGAAGTCTGCTGCCACCACTGATAAGAAACGTAGGGTAGTGGTGGTTGGAGACTCTCTGCTGAGGGGGACGGAGACACCCCTCTGTCGCCCTGACCGTTCATCCCGGGAGGTATGCTGCCTGCCAGGGGCCCGTATCCGAGATGTTACAGAGGCTTTGTCGAGGATTATCCGGCCTTCTGACTACTATCCCATGCTACTCATCCATGTGGGCACAAATGATACTGCGAGGTGTGACGCTGAGCAGATCAAGAGTGACTACAGGGCTCTGGGAGTACGGGTTAAGGAGTTTGGAGCGCAGGTGGTATTCTCTTCGATTCTTCCTGTTGAAGGTAGGGGTCCGGGCAGAAACAGATGCATCGTGGAGGTGAATGCCTGGCTGCGAAGATGGTGTCGCCAGGAGGGCTTTGGCTTCCTCGACCACGGGATGCTATTTGAGGAAGGACTGCTAGGAACAGATGGCGTTCACCTTTCGAAGAGGGGAAAGGCCTTATTTGCGCACAGACTGGCTAACCTAGTAAGGAGGGCTTTAAACTAGGTTCGACGGGGACAGGTGAGCAAAGCCCACAGGTAAGTGGGGAACAAGACCTGGGAGATGGGTTGGAAACAGGAGGGAGCACGGGCTATAATGGCAGAGAGGAAGGAGGGTCAGGGCGAAGCTGGGAGGCAAGATCAAACCAGTATCTTAGATGCCTTTATACAAATGCAAGAAGTATGGGTAATAAGCAGGAAGAACTGGAAGTGCTAATAAATAAATACAACTATGACATTATTGGCATTACTGAAACTTGGTGGGATAATACACACGACTGGAATGTTGGTGTGGTGGGTATAGTTTGCTCAGGAAGGATAGACAGGGGAAAAAGGGAGGAGGTGTTGCCTTATATATTAAAAATGTACACACTTGGACTGAGGTGGAGATGGACATAGGAGACGGAAGGGTGGAGAGTCTCTGGGTTAGGCTAAAAGGGGTAAAAAACACAGGTGATGTCGTGCTGGGAGTCTACTACAGGCCACCTAATCAGGCGGAAGAGGTGGATGAGGCTTTTTTCAAACAACTAACAAAATCATCCAAAGCCCAAGATTTGGTGGTGATGGGGGACTTCAACTATCCAGATATATGTTGGGAAAATAACACCGCGGGGCACAGACTATCCAATAAGTTCCTGGACTGCATTGCAGACAACTTTTTATTTCAGAAAATTGATAAAGCTACTAGGGGGGAAGCTGTTCTAGACTTGATTTTAACCAACAGGGAGGAACTTGTTGAGAATTTAAAAGTAGAAGGAAGCTTGGGTGAAAGTGATCATGAAATCATAGAATTTGCAATTCTAAGGAAGGGTAGAAAGGAGTACAGCAGAATAGAGACAATGGATTTCAGGAAGGCGGATTTTGGTAAGCTCAGAGAGCTGATAGGCAAGGTCCCATGGGAATTAAAACTGAGGGGAAAAACAACTGAGGAAAGTTGGCAGTTTTTCAAAGGGACGCTATTAAGGGCCCAGAAGCAAGTTATTCCGATGGTTAGGAAAGATAGAAAATGTGGCAAAAGACCACCTTGGCTTACCCTTGAGATCTTGCGTGACCTACAAAATAAAAAGGCGGCATATAAAAAATGGAAACTAGGTCAGATCACGAAGGATGAATATAGGCAAATAACACAGGAATGCAGAGGCAAGATTAGAAAAGCAAAGGCACAAAATGAACTCAAACTAGCTATGGGAATAAAGGGAAACAAGAAGACTTTTTATCAATACATTAGAAGCAAGAGGAAGACTAAGGACAGGGTAGGCCCACTGCTCAATGAGGAGGGGGTAACAGTAACGGGAGACTCGGAAATGGCAGAGATGCTTAATGACTTCTTTGTTTCGGTCTTCACTGAGAAGTCTGAAGGAATGTCTAGTATAGTGAATGCTTACGGGAAGAGGGTAGGTTTAGAAGAGAAAATAAGGAAAGAGCAAGTAAAAAAGCACTTAGAAAAGTTAGATGCCTGCAAGTCACCAGGGCCTGATGAAATGCATCCTAAAATACTCAAGGAGTTAATAGAGGAGGTATCTGAGCCTCTAGCTATTATCTTTGGGAAATCATGGTAGACGGGGGAGATTCCAGAAGACTGGAAGGGGGCAAATATAGTGCCCATCTATAAAAAGGGAAATAAAAACAACCCAGGAAACTACAGACCAGTTAGTTTAACTTCTGTGCCAGGGAAGATAATGGAGCAGGTAATCAAAGAAATCATCTGCAAACACTTGGAAGGTGGTAAGGTGATAGGGAATAGCCAGCATGGATTTGTAAAGAACAAATCGTGTCAAACTAATCTGATAACGTTCTTTGATAGGATAACGAGCCTTGTGGATAAGGGAGAAGCGGTGGATGTGATATACCTAGACTTTAGTAAGGCATTTGATACAGTTTCGCATGATATTCTTATAGATAAGCTAGGAAAGTACAATTTAGATGAGGCTACTATAAGGTGGGTGCATAACTGGCTGGATAACCGTACTCAGAGAGTAGTTGTTAATGGCTCCCAATCCTGCTGGAAAGGTATAACAAGTGGGGTTCCGCAGGGGTCTGTTTTGGGACCGGTTCTGTTCAATATCTTCATCAACGATTTAGATGTTGGCATAGAAAGTACCCTTATTAAGTTTGCGGACGATACCAAACTGGGAGGGATTGCAACTGCTCTGGAGGACAGGGTCAAAATTCAAAATGATCTGGACAAATTGGAGAAATGGTCTGAGGTAAACAGGATGAAGTTCAATAAAGATAAATGCAAAGTGCTCCACTTAGGAAGGAACAATCAGTTTCACACATACAGAATGGGAAGAGATTGTCTAGGAAGGAGTATGGCAGAAAGAGATCTAGGGGTCATAGTGGACCACAAGCTTAATATGAGTGAACAGTGTGATACTGTTGCAAAAAAAGAAAACATGATTCTGGGATGCATTAACAGGTGTGTTGTAAACAAGACACGAGAAGTCATTCTTCCGCTTTACTCTGCGCTGGTTAGGCTTCAACTGGAGTATTGTGTCCAGTTCTGGGCACCGCATTTCAAGAAAGATGTGGAGAAATTGGAGAGGGTCCAGAGAAGAGCAACAAGAATGATTAAAGGTCTTGAGAACATGACCTATGAAGGAAGGCTGAAGGAATTGGGTTTATTTAGTTTGGAAAAGAGAAGACTGAGAGGGGACCTGATATCAGTTTTCAGGTATCTAAAAGGGTGTCATCAGGAGGAGGGAGAAAACTTGTTCACCTTAGCCTCCAATGATAGAACAAGAAGCAATGGGCTTAAACTGCAGCAAGGGAGATTTAGGTTGGACATTAGGAAAAAGTTCCTAACTGTCAGGGTAGTTAAACACTGGAATAGATTGCCTAGGGAAGTTGTGGAATCTCCATCGCTGGAGATATTTAAGAGTAGGTTAGATAAATGTCTATTAGGGATGGTTTAGACAGTATTTGGTCCTGCCATGAGGGCAGGGGACTGGACTCGATGACCTCTCGAGGTCCCTTCCAGTCCTAGAGTCTATGAGTCTATCTCTATACTCTACCACCAGCAAGTTATCCTCCTCTCCACTCACATTCAGCTGCACTGACCAGTCAATGGGAGAGGAGGAGCCAAGACCACGCCCACCAGCACTAGGGACAGAGTAAGCAGGAATATAGCTTAGTTTTATACATCCAGATCCAATGTCTGGGTAGCCCATACCATGCAGTCAGAAAGGTTCCTACTTCCCATTACTCCCTTGTGCAGGCACATTATCCAAGCCACAGGCTAGTCCTTACTTTGCGAGAACTACTCCCCAATGTTAAGGGAAGGCGTGAAATGTTAGGAGGGAGGGAGGTAAAAAATAATAAAATAGAGGCTAGAGATTGCTGTGGGAGATAAATGTGGGGGCTGAATAGCAGAGGAAAAATATGAATTTAGTTAGTGAGCGCCAATGGAGTGTAAGGAAGTTTGGTATCTCAGTGCCATTGCAATTCAATCCCTTCAGTCCCTTTGAAAACTTCAGACCAGATCTTATATTTATCCATATTTCACAAACTCTTTGAAGCTGTCTTTTTGTTGTGTGTTTGCGCATCACCTAGCACAATGGAGTCGGGGTCTACAACTGAGGCTCTTTGGCTCTATTTCACTACAAATAATAAGTAACTGAACAGGAGATCATTGCAATTTTGAATAAAATTTAACTATCATAGTATTTTAATGCAAATAAATAATTTGAATTTAAAGTTATTTCTGCACCCAGTTAGCAACTGGATCTTTCTTGCTTCAGATTTTTTGTAATATATAGAAGAACACGAAAATAAAAGGACTGCTCCCTAATACAACATGCAATAATTGTGACTGGGAGACTAATAATGGCTCTGTCTTTGATTTTGCAGAGCAGAATGAAAAAATATTAAATGATTCATTCTTGTGCATGAACACTTAGCTTATTCCCTTTTTTTGGATTGTGGATAGGGGGATTATTCTTTTCCGCATTTAAGCAGATATGTTAGCATTATGCATGCTAAATAAGTTTACACTTGTGTGATATCATAATTGGGATTTAGTGAGCTTTGAACTACCCACGCTTGAATTGAGGTCTGTGAGCCTCGAGCAAAGGTTTTGACAGCTCAAATGTTATACTGGGAAAAATGTGAGGGAATTACAACATTCTGAGACCCCTGGAAAGATGATCCCCTTTCTCTCTCCCCCAGAGCACACAGTGGGGATATGCATTATCTCCTGTGTTATCAGCCAGTACAGGAGAATGGGTCACACCACTCTATACTGCAAGCTATTTTCTGTCTGCCACAGTGACTAATCACTCAGGAGTCTAGTGCACTAGCTAGCAATACCCAGCAGTCTGGACTCAGCATGTTACAGCCAATCAGCATATCACAGTGGATGCCCACAAAGTGAAAAAACATGATACTCAATGGCACAGCAGCTGATGAATAATAATAAACAACAACAAAAATAAAAACAAAAAGGCTAATGAGGGTTGGAATTTGCCTCCCCCAGCCCGTGCCTCACCTCTGCTATACATGTTGTACTGAAGGAAGGAGGTAAGACTGTGTTGCCATTTTGAAGATGAGACTTGTACTAAGATAGCAAGAATTCTCCCTCCTACCCTCTCGACTGTCTTCTCAAATCTCCTTTGCCCCTTCAGCTTAATGAAAGTCAGTCACAATTTCTTTCATTTTAATAAAATGAATCCTAATTAAGGAAAACAAAATCAGTGGGTCAAAATCTGCACTGATGTACACGCCACGCAACTCTATTAAAAACAGGAGGCTATGCACATCAGTGCAGCCTTTAGACCAATATTTTTCATGCATGCATCTTAGAACTGGAAAGGAAGCATAAAAATCATGGCATAAAGTTATTCCACTTCTGTAAAATACTTTCAAATACAATTTCTGTTTCTACATTTCATAGCCTAAAAGATCAGATGAAGAAAATCTGATGACTGTCAGCTTCACTAAGTAATGTTTGATTAGTGAATAAAACAGCTACATTTGAGAGAGAGAGAACACTTGACTATTCACTAAAGCTGAGTTAAATTCAAAATCTCTGTCCCACAGACAATTCTGACCTTTCAACACTGTCTTCATACCAAATAGAGACAATAGTTGACATTTTTCATGGAATGGAGATTCTGAAAAGTTTCTATTTGGAAATATACAAATGTTTTATTCTGCTATTGCAACATTCCCTACATTCAAATGTTTCACTTCAGTTTATTAAACTGATTCGAACCACTTTGTTTTGAGTCCATTTGTTAGTCAGCAGCATTTTGTAATTCTGGAAACAGATGTTCCCATTTTCCCCTATCAGCAAGGGTCCTTGGCTAGACTACATCTCCCATAATATACTAATAGTCATGCAATTCCCATAATGCATCACACAGCTCAGAGGGGAATCCACATTACATTGTTGGAGATACTGGGAATCCATAGGAAAGACTAGAGGATCGAACACAACTCCCATAAGTTAGTGTCCTTGTGGAAGACTACAGTTTAATACTTTGTTGAACTGCTTTGAAATAAAACATATTTTGATCTCTTCAAAATATGAAATATCATGATTCAGGCCAAACTGGCCCAAAATGAAATACATAATTTCTATTTGCCTCAACAGAAGATCAATTTGTTTTAGCAAAAACAAAAAAATCAACATTTTCCTATGGAAAATTACGAAACAGGAGACTTTCACACCTCAGAAGTGCTAGGCTGAAATTAAGGTTGGTTCGGAATGTCCCATCAAAATAATTTTCTGATTAACAATATCCTTTCTGCAGTGCGCGGAGACTGTGCACCTATTCCATAGCTCTAGGTGAATAAGGGAGACAGCTGGCATTTTGTGTTAGTTCAACAGATGAAACATATTAATTTCAGGAGCGTTAAAGTGTTTTGTTTTGATAAAAAATAGCGGAAACAATATTTTTGTCATTTCCAAATCAAAGTTTTTGAGAACATTTTATTCCATGAAAAGTTTCAATATTTCAACTTTTCATTTTAATTTGAAATAAAGGAAAACAAAATGGTGAAATTTCCTGCAGGATGGAAATTTTGATTTTTTTTCACTCAGCTCTAATTGATATATGTTACATGTCTTTAAAATGTAAACCCTTTTTAAAACTGTTACCATAGAGTTATCAAACATAGTCATGTCATTTTAAGTATAAGGGAAACTGCTAATTGTCAGATACTCCTATACAGTAACATTTTGAAAATGATATCTGAAATAGCAAACACTCACATATAAATACTCAATTAGTAGGAATGCAACAGAGAAAATGTTTGAGTGATTACCAGTTAACACAACCATATAGCATTTTTTTAAAGTGATAAATGTATTGCTTCATTTGTTGACTCAAGTGCAAAGCCCAAATTAGTTACAGCTGAAGAGAACTTGTATGAAACATTTTAACACATTACAGACCAATTCTGAGCATTACGTATTATAGTGCATCTAATCCAACCACTCCTGTGTGCAGGTTTGGTTGTGATAGTAAGTTTAGGGGGCTTATTCAGTTTAATTTTGGAGAAAATGAATTTAAATTTGAATTTAATTTGAAATGAGCTTCAGTTAAATTGCTGGGTGAATAAATAATAATCCCCCTCAACCCCAATTTGGGGATCATTCAAAAACTCATCTTGATTACTGAAAAAGTATTAGACATTTATAAATATTAAATTGTTTGAACAAAACATTTAGCCTATGTGATGGTCATAAACTCTTAGTTTCCATTGTCTGCTATTCATTACTCACAATATGTGAATGGCCCTTGAAGCCACATGGTACTGTTTCCGCCCTAACTGGATGAAACTTTTTTTTTTAAAAAAGGTAAACAACAAATGATGAGTGACATCATGCTCCATAGTCTTTATGGAAATATGCTTATGAAATGGGTATGACATAACTGAGATGTACTTTTTGCCAGGTGGCTCATGTAAAGTATCATTGGAAAGGTTGTGATTTACTGAATGTGTTTATCCAATCTGTATGCACATATCATTTCTGTGTCTGAAACTGGGAGTATTGACCATGTCTCTGTATTTCAAATGTGCTACACTGGATGAAGCCAACCAAGGTTATTGGGTTATTGAAGAAATGCACACAGGCCTAAGGATTACCCCAGGAACTGTGTGCAATAGAAACCTCTCAGAGATGGCTCCACACAATGGGAATTGTTTGACCCAGATCACAGCAAAAAAGCTTTTCAGTAAGTGCAGAGGGAATAAAAGAGGGACAATGACAACATGAGGGGTACTCACTCTCGCTACAACAGCAACAGAAAACACCTGAGGAACAAAGACTGAACTGTAAGAAGTGATGATCCCAGTCTAAAATCTTTAGCCTGTGAATGAAAACCTGGGAAAGCCAAGGCAACCTGTGCCTTAAGAATCTGCCAGCCTGTTTATCATTCGGGGTGAGAATCTGCTAATTTGTATCCTACCTTTCTAGTGTGTCAAGCTTAGTTTGGGGCTTTTGTTTATTTATTAAGGTAATCTGCTTTGTTCTATTTGCTATCCCTTTAACCACTTAAAATCTACCTTTTGTAGTTAATACACTTTATTATTATTATTATTATTAAACCCAGTTTAACTAATTTCTAATGTGGGGGGGGGGGAAGAAGTTGTGCACATCTCTCTTCACATTGAGGAAGCGGGTGGATTTTTATGAGTTTGTGCTGTGCAGATTATTCTATACAGTGCAAGACAGTATTATATTTGGTTTACCTTCCAAAAGGGGTGGACACGTGAGTGATGGCGGAGTTCTCTCACTCAGAACTAACTTCAGTCTGTGTCTGCAGTGGAGTGTGGACCTACCTGTGTGTGTGCGTGTGCTGTAAGATGTCAGAGAGCCTAATTCAGCAAAGGAGGGAGGGGGAGTTCAGGCTGGTTGAGCAGGAGAGGCTCAGTTAAACCCCAGTACATTAGGTGGAATCCCAGATCAAAGAGTAGTCTAGTTTTCACACAAACATACTACTTCTTATGCAAATGTGTATTCATCAATCATGAGATTCAGCTCTACTCAAGCACAAGAACTTAGACCTGTTAAAAAAGGGGAGAGGGATTGTCAAGGTTCCTTCCCCACTCTGAACTTTAGGGTACAGATGTGGGGACCTGCATGGACACTTCTAAGCTTAATTACTAGCTTAGATCTGGTACCACTGCTACCATCCAGAATTTCAGTGTCTGGATCACTCCCTGTCCCCCCAAAACCTTGCCTTCCCTGGGTAGCCTTGAGAGACTCCTTCACCAATTCCCTGGTGAGTCCAGATCCAATCCCTTGGTATCTTAAAACAAGGATAAATCAATCAGGTATTAAGAAAAGGCTTTTAATTAAAGAAAAGAAAGGTAAAAGAAAACCCTCTGGGAGAGATTAGCATACCAGCTACTCTCACAGACAACAGATTCAAAACACAGAGGATGTTCCCCTGGGCACAAATTTAGTTATACAAAAAAAATACCCAATTTGATTCTACCTCTATTTGCATAAGACAGGCTACAAAGAAATAAACATAAGCCTATTTATTCCTTTCTAAAACTTACTATTCTGATAAGAGGCTGGTTCATTGATCTTTTTCACTCCGGCTGAAACTGAAACGCTAAACAAAGAAAAAACTTCCCTTCTTCCTTTTGAAACATCTTGCTCCCCCATTGGTTCCTCTGGTCAGGTGTTAGCTAGGCTAAGGGAACTTTTTAACCCTTAACAGGTAAAAGAGGCATTAACCCTTAATCATCTTTTTATGACAGGGATAGCTCAGTGGTTTGAGCACTGCCCTGCTGAACCAAGGATTGTGAATTCAATACTTGAGTGGGCCATTTAGGAAACTGGGGTAAAAATCTGTCTGGGGATTGGTCCTGCTTTGAGCAGGGTGTTGGACTAGATGACTTCCTGAAGTCCCTTCCAACCTTGATATTCTGTGATTAAAGTCTTCAAAATAGAGTAGTAGAACTTCAAATGGTGCATACGCCTGGTATTAGCTCTCTGTAAAGTGGTGAATTTCGTTATCTATGGATATCTGTATTGGCATAGAATCATAGAAGATGAGCATTTAAAGAGACCTCAGGAGGTCATCTAGTCCAACCCCCTGATCAAAGCAGGACCAAGACCAACTAAATCATCCCAGGCAGGGCTTTGTCAAACTGGGCCTTAAAAACCTCTAAGGATGGAGATTCAACCACCTCTCTAGGTAACCCATTCCAGTGCTTCACCACCCTCCAAGTGAAATAACATTTCCTAATATCCAACCTAGACCTCTCCCACTGCAATTTGAGACCATTGCTCCTTGTTCTGTCATCTCACCTGTCACCACTAAGAACAGCCTAGCTCCATCCTCTTTGGAACTTCCATTCAGGTAGTTTAAGGCTGCTATTAAATCCCCCCTCATTCTTCTCTTCTGCAGACTAAACAATCCCAGTTCTCTCAGCCTCTCCTTGTAACTCATGTGCCCCAGCCCCCGATCATCTTTGCTGCCCTCTGCTGGACTCTCTCTGATGTGGCTCACCAGCGCTCAATAGAGGGGAATAATCACTTCCCTCAGTCTGCTGGCAATGCTCCTACTAATGCAGCCCAATATGCCATTGGCCTCTCTGGCAACAAGGGCATACTGCTGACTCATATCCAGCTTCTCATTCACTGTAATCCCCAGATCCTTTTCTGCAGAACTGCTGCTTAGCCAGTCAGTCCCCAGCCTGTAGCGGTACATGGGATTCTTCCATCCTAAGTGCAAGACTCTGCACTTGTGCTTCTTGAACCTCATCAGATTTCTTTTGGCTCAATCATCCAATTTGTCTAGGTCACTCTGGACTCTATCCCTACCCTCCATCATATCTACCTCTCCCCCCAGCTTAGTGTCATCTGCAAACTTGCTGAGGGTGAAATCTATCCCATCATCCAGATCATTAATGAAGATGTTGAACAAAACTGGCCCCAGGACCAATCCCTGGGGTACTCCGCTTGATACTGGCTGCCAACTAGACATCGAACCATTGATCACTACCCACTGAGCCTGACAATCTAGCCAGCTTTCATCCAATCCATGCTTTTTTAACTTGCTGGCAAGAATACTGTGGGAGACCATATCAAAATCTTTGCTAAAGTGAAGATATATCACATCCACTGCTTTCCCTATATCCACAGAGCCAGTTATCTCATCATAGAGAGCAATCAGATTGGTCAGACATTACTTGCCATTGGTGAATCCATGTTGACTGTTCCTGATCACCTTCCTCTCCTCCAAGTGCTTCAAAATGGTTTCCTTGGGGATGTGCTCCATGATTTTTCCAGGGACTGAAGGGAGGCTGACTGGCCTGTAGTTCCCCGGGTTCTCCTTCTTCCCTTTTTTAAAAACAGGCACTATATTTGCCTTTCTCCAATCATCCGGGACCTTTTTCCTGATCGCCATGAGTTTTCAAAGACAATGGCCAACGGCTCTGCAATCACATCAGCCAATTCCCTCAGCACCCTCGGATGCATTGGATCTGGACCCTTGGACTTGTGCATGTCCAGCTTTTCTAAATAGTCCTTAACCTGTTCTTTCACCATGGAGGGCTGCTCACGTCCTCCCCATACTGTGCAGCCCAGGAGAGCAGTGTGGGAGCTGCCCTGGTTCTCATATTCTGACATCTCTGCTAACTGTGCTATGGCAGTTGCACTACCTCCCACTTTCCTCTCTAACAACCTCACTCCTTTTTTCTACCTCCCACCCTTTCAAAATGGCCACAGAAACCCTTCCAGAGTGAGAAACTCCTTTGAATATTTGTTTGTTCATAGATAGATAGATCCTGTATATTTTCTGAATAAAAATTAACTCAAAATGTTCAAAAACACCAAATAAAGAAATTTGGCAGTTTTATTTATAAATATTTTGCTGTATTCTCCTAGCTCTAACCATCATGTTATTCTGTGGAACCTCAACCCCCAATCTTGTCTTTCAATTTCATACCAAATGCTGTCCTCAGCCTATATTCAAATGGAAGCTCTGATACTTTCTGTATCCCATATTGGGACTGTGGCATCAGAAAAAAACAAGCATCCTAAGTTTTCCCTAGATAAATGTGGAGAAAGTAAGGATTGTTCCTATAATGCAGGGGTAGGCCACCTGTGGCACTCACACTCACCGTGTCCTGGCCACCAGTTTGGGGGGCTCTGTATTTTAATTTAATTTTAAATGAAGCATCTTAAACATTTTTAAAGCCTTATTTACTTTATATACAACAATAATTTAGTTATATATTATAGACTTGTAGAAAGAGACCTTTTAAAAACATTAAAATGTATAATTGGCACGCGAAACCTTAAATTACAGTGAATAAATGAAGACTTGGCACACCACTTCTGAAAAGTTGCCAACCCTTCATATAACGGAATGATAAACTGTATTATACTGTTCAGCTACTAGATGGCACTGTGTCCAAAATACCTTATTCGAAAGAACCTCAGCCATACCTGGCAGCAGGGCCGGTGCTACCATTTAGGCAACCTAGGCACTGGCCTAGGGCGCCAGAATTTTTGGGGGGCACTATTTTGCCGGGGGGGGCGGCACGCGGGTCCGGTGGACCTACCACAGTCTTGCCGGCGGACAGTCCGCTGCTGGAAAGGCTCCGGTGGAGCTGCCGCAGTCATTTCAGCGGACAGTGCGCTAGTCTAAAGGCTCCAGCGGACCTACCACAGTCATGCCTGTGGCAGGTCCACTGGAGCCTTTAGACCAGCGGACCGCCCACTAACATCACTGCGGCAGCTCCACCAGAGCCTTTCCTGCGGTGGACTGTCCGCCGGCATGACTGCGGTAGGTCCACCGGACCCGTGGGGGGTGGCGAAATGGCCGTCCGCCTAGGGCGTCAGAAACCCTGGCGCCGCTCCTGCCTGGCAGAGCATTAAAGGACCTTGTCATTAACACATCTGGTGAGTATAAGCAAGGTCTATAGTCGGTCCATATCTGGTACGGAAGAAGACAACGTGGTGTAAGAAGTAAGAACAGAAACAGAAGGGAAACAGCAATAAAGGTTGCAGGATCTGACAACATGCCACTCTTCAATGTCCTAGAGAACTTCAGCTTTGACAAACATTCAGAATGGACAGACTGGAAGCACAGTTTTGCAAGGTTCTGAATTACTAACAAGAGAAACTGGAAATTTACAGGTATTTTCTTTAATTTAGACTATGGGGAAGCAAATAGAGCACATCTTTAAATCCTTTGATTTTAATGAAGACAGTCACAAAGATTACTATGAAAGGTGTATGATACATTCTTTACACCACAGAGAAATGTGGTTTATTAAAAAGCATGTCAAGAACCAGGGGAATTTGTTGAATGTTTAAGGGCCCCACATACTTTGGCTGATTTTGGGAATGCAAAACATGCATACACCAAGACAGGCTGGTTATTGGTTTAATAGATACAAACATTTCACAATAGCTACAGTTGAAGAGATATTTAACCCTATCCAGAGAGCCAACCACTCCAACAGAACAAAAAGAAGGAGCATCTCAACAACAACAAAAAACTTTCCACAAACCTGAAACAAGCTTGGAAACTGGAAAGCAGACACTTAAGTGTTAAGTCATCATCATTCAAACTAAGGCCGGTGATTAATCACAGTTAACTCATGCAATTAACTCAAAATTTTTTTACTCTGATTACAAAAATTAATCGAGATTAAGTGCGCTGTTAAACAATAGAATACCAATTGAAATTTATTAAATATTTTTGGATGTTTTTCTACATTTTAAAATATATCTGTTTCAATTACAACACAGAATAGAAAGTGCACAGTGCTCACTTTAAATTATTATTTTTATTACAAATATTTGCATTGTAAAAATGATAAAAGAAATAGTATTATTCAATTCACCTCATACAAGTACTGTATGTAATCTCTTTATCAAGAAAGCATAAACTGACAAATGTAGATTTTTTTGTGTTACATAACAGCACTCAAAACCAAAACAATGTAAAACTTCAGAGCCTACAAGTTTACTCAGTCCTACTTCTTGGACAAACAAGTTTGTTTACATTTACGGGAGATACTGCTGCCTGCTTCTTATTTACAGTGTCACCTGAAAGTGAGAACAGGCACTTGCATTTTGCATGGTATTTACATGCCAGATATGCTCAACATTCATATGCCCATGGATGCTTCAGCCACTATTCAAGAGGACATGCTTTCATGCTGATGATGATTGTTAAAAAAAATAATGCGTTAATTAAATTTGTGACTGAACTCCTTGGGGTAGAATTGTATGTCTCCTGTTCTGTTTTACCCACATTCTGCCATATAGTTCATGGTAAAGCCATCTCGGATGATGACCCAGCATGTTCGTTTTAACAACACTTTCACATCAGAATTGGTACTTTCTTTGTGTTTTGCCAAAGTGAGATTTCTAAGGATAGATACAGCACTGGACCCAAGATTTAAGAATCTGAAGTGCCTTCCAAAATCTGAGTGGGACGAGGTATGGAGAATGCTTTCAGATGTCTTAAAAGAGCAACACTCCGATGTGGAAACTACAGAACCCGAACCACCAAAAAGGAAAATCAACCTTCTGCTAGTGGCATCTGAATCACATGATGAAAATGAACATGCGTCAGTCTGCTCTCCTTTGGATTGTTATGGAGCAGAGCCCATCATCAGCATGGATACATGTATTCTGGAATGGTGTTTGAAGCATGAAGGGACATAT
The DNA here is from genome assembly GCF_007399415.2 of Gopherus evgoodei. Lineage (NCBI taxonomy): Eukaryota > Metazoa > Chordata > Testudines > Testudinidae > Gopherus > Gopherus evgoodei. The sequence goes on along the minus strand of NC_044327.1, from coordinate 19,263,807 downwards.
GAATCTTTAGTGCATCTGGCATGTAAATATTTTGCGATGCTGGCTACAACAGTGCCATTCGAACACCTGTTCTCACTTTCAGGTGACATTGTAAACAAGACGTGGGCAGCATTATCTCTTACAAATTGAGTGACTGACTGAAGTAGGACTGAGTGGACTAGCAGGTTCTAAAGTTTTACAGTTTTATTTTTGAATGCAGTTATTTTTTTACTATAATTGTACATCTGTAAGTTCAACTTTCATTATAAAGGGATTGCGCTGCAGTACCTGTATTAGGTGAATTAAAAGTATTTCTTTTGTTTTTTTACAGTAGAAATATTTATAATAAAAATAAATATAAAGTGAGCACTATACGCTTTGTATTGTGTTGTAATTGAATTCAATATATTCGAAAATGTAGAAAACATCTAAACTATTTAAATAAATGGTATTCTATTATTGTTTAACAATGCGATTAATTGCATGATTAATTTTTTTAATCACTTGACAGCCCTAATTGAAACCTTTGAGGTAAGGAGAGAGAACTCTAGCTAAGAGGGACAAATTCCAGCCTCCCTACATAAGGTGTGGATGCGTGTCCAGCCAGAGGCACATGGTGTATTGCATGCATGGAATATGGACATTTTGCAGCTGTTTGCCACACCAAAGCAGTCAAGTAGTCGACTCATATTACAGACGATCAAGAGCCATTGTTTCTGAGATCTGTCACTTGTGATGACAGACCCTGCTTGGAGAATGAAGCTGAATATACATGGCAAGACTACTGACTTTAAAATTAACTCAGAAGCTGATGTCACAGCTGATGTCATCTGAAAAGGGACTTATCACCTTCAAACCCTCCCAGAGTTGAAGTCACCTGAAACAGCTCTGACTAGCGCAGGAGGTATTCTGAACTGCATAGGCCAGTTCATCACAGAAACAATCTTACAAAGAAAAACAGCTATTCATTCAGAGTGCATGTGATCAAAGGATCAAATACCAACTGCATTCTCAGCTGCAGTGTGGCAGCCAGGATGGGCCTAGTGAGAAAGGTGGAAGAACTTGATGGAGGCTTTGATGGCATTGGACTTCTGGGAAGAGTAAAAATAGTAAAAATAAACTTGAAACAATGCTCAACCATATAGTGTACAAACACGTCCACAGACAGACTTGGGAAGAGATTATCTGCAGATTTATGTGAATTCAGAGGACATCATTACCTGGTGGCCATGGACTATTTTTCCAGATATACGGAAATAATGTACTTGAAAGACATAACATGTTGCACTGTTATTGAGAAACCCAGGTGCACTTTTGCTGACTTTACTATTCCATAATGACTACAATTCGCTACTGCCCATGTTACCCACCAGCAAATCAAGAGGTTGAGAGCGCTGTACAGACAACTGAGAAAATCCTACAGCAGGAAGATCCACTCAATCTTCTGCGTTATAGATCAACACCATTAGTGACTATTAGACATAGTCCAACACAACTCCTGAGGGGATGACAACTCAGAATTACTGTTCCAACTTTAGAAAAGAATCTACTTCCCAAGTAGCCAGACATGAAGAGAGTATCCAAAACTTATAGGAAGGCTAAAAGAGCTTATGAACACTTTTACAACAGATGTCACTAAGCAAACTGCCAGGTCTAGAACCTGGTCACCATATTCACGTCAAATTGGATGGCACTAAAGAATGGACAACTCCAACTGTCATAAAAGGATAAGAATTCAGTACCCAGATCATATGATTGAGACAAATAGTTGAGAGTTCAGCAGGAACCATTGACTTCTACGGTTAGTTCTTCCGAAAGGACAATCAACAGAGCAAACTACAGATAGCAGATGCAGAACAAGACGACAACTCCAGAATTCCAGATTGATCACAGCTAGTTATTGCAACTAATGGACAGCCAGATGACCAACTTGTTATGCGTTTGGGTTGTGTAATTAGAACATCAGAACACTTAATAGACTGATATGTACTGAACTTCAAAGACAGCATGAGAGTATAAATATTGTAAATGGTAGGAACATAGAATTGAAAGGGAGGGAATGTAATGGAATGTTCAACTTCAATATACTGTCCATCTACACAGCTGTTTGTAAAATACCTTATTTAAATGCAGCTCATCCAAAACTAGCAGAGCATTAAAGGATCTTATGATGAATGTATATGGGTTTATATAAGCATGCTCTGTGGCCAGTCCATATCTGGTACAGGAACAAGACAGTCCCTGTGATCTAGAAATGAGGTCAAGCTAGTTTGTCTTGTTTATGGATGTTATATACTGCTTCTTTCTCCACTGACCAGAGATATTGAAAAACCTTCAGACACAAAAGGGCTGAAGAATAAAAGGTGGAATTATCATTCAAACCCATGACAAGATCATACTGAATTTTTTTCCCCCAATAAGCACCTGCAACAATTAGTTACAATGCAGAAGTTCAGTTATTTGAAGAGAGTTTTAGTCTTTCATTTTCCCTCTGTGCCCAGGATGCTATCCTCTTTCTCTGTATTCATTCTTTTTGTTGTTATTGTTGCAGCTTTCTTCTTTTGTGAATTTACATGATAGATACTCATTGAGGACTTATGAAAGCTTTTACTTGCCTCTCGGGCAAAATACTGTGCAGTCTCCAGCTCAAAGTGCTGATGTTTTTTCCAGCTACAGAATTAATTTCTGACACAGACTTATGACTCTGGTAGCTTTCTGATTTGACAGTCAACAAAATAAGGTGCCCAAACAAATAGCAAAAGCAAAATCTTTCAACATCCTTAATCTTTTCTTCTTCTCCTCACTGTGGGAGAGTGTCTCCTGCTGACATAGCACAATATAATCACTGCTTTAAGTTGATGGAACTTATGTCACTGAGAGTTGTAAGAGACTTTTTCATCTCACATAGACTTAAGCGATAGAGTAGACAAGCCCTTAGAAACAGTTCACCTATCTATCTGAGCTCGCACACTAACTAATGGGTGCCACCAACTAGTGGGTTCCCTAAACCCTTTTTCTGACTTTAGTGCACACTGCTAAGAAGAATTACATCATAACTTCATCTCCTCTGGTTTCCTGACATTTCAGAGTTAGGGTTTGATCCTGCTCAGTTATGCCATGAACTTCAATGGGAACAGGATCAGGTGGCTCTCAGGTGCTATTTTCAGGACAATATTTCAAAGAGCACCATATCTATCATAGCACACTTTGTTGACTAGCAGGTGGTGACTTTGCCCATCTATAATAATTATATTTGTATTTATTAAATATTTTAAATTAAGTTCTTCAGGACAGGGACTTTCTCTCAGTGTGTGTGTGCATAGCTCTTAGCAAAAGGGTCTGAACTACGACTGGGACCATTAAGTCCTACTGCAACATAATTAGAAGGGGAAAACAGACAAGGGCTTAAGAGTGGGAGCTTGGGAACATGGTCAGAACCAGGGTCAGGGAAGGTAAATTGCACCCACAAAACACAGCCACTGCAATACGGGGTTCATGGAGACCAATCACTGTGAACAGTCAAACCAAATTGGAGAGACCTGTCTTCACAACAGCTGTACAGCTGCTGTACTGAGACCTCTGCATACTATGCAGTTCAATATAATCTCATTGTTCCCTCCTGTTCCATCTGTCTGCTTGTATTGGTTGCTGTCTACTGTTCAGTACTTACATGGTTAGCAATCTGGGGCAGGGAATGTCCTTTTTGTTCTGTGTTTGCACAGAGCCTAGGATAGCAGGGTTCTAGACCATGACTGGCGTTCCTAAGTGCTACTACGGTAAAAATAAATAAATACTACTAATACAGCATTGTTGCTAACACTGTTTTTGAAACATACCCCAAACTGAGTGTTCATATAATCAATCTCCCACTGGTAAGTTGTGAATCTCTATTTAATTAAGATCTAAAAATTTTGAATTGCTGATAAAAGGTTGGATGAAGGTGCAGGCATGCAACCAGTGGAACTACTCAGATGTGTCAGGGGACTTTTGGGTTGGGCTCAAAGCATGAAGTATTATTACTACTCGCCGTATTTTTAAACACCAATCCAGACAGTCATCTAGCATTTCACTGCAACTGTGTTTAACATTTTGGGCAGCTGATTAACATTTTAGTGCAAGCTCAGATGGCCTTGGTTGTTTCTGTTCTGTTACAGATTGCAAACAGCAGGGGAGAGGGAACACCTCACCCATAAATGAACAATTCATTTCTTGGCTTAAAACGTAAAGTGATGTTCACATAGGAGAGAGGCCATTAGCTCATATACTGCAAATGCATTCACAGCTGAGATAACATAACAAAACGGAGTGGTGCTCAGGGGCTAAGTTTGCACACGACTGAACAAGTCCAGCCCACCTGCATGCAGATTACGAACTAAATGAGTGACCCACTTAAGCTGTCAGTCCTCAGTCTGTTCTTTTTATCACAGAGAGGTTCATATCACCATAAATTGATTTCAGCACTTTCATTATATAGCCAGTTTTGTCAGTACTCTTGTCCCCAGTAAATTTGTGCAATAGGCCACTCATGACTCAAGCTCTTAGGTGGCCTTTATTCAAACGAACTAAGTTATGCAAATAAAAAATGATGGCTCAACCTCAGCAACTGAATGATTTAGCTCACAAATTAAAAAAAATGTTTGGCTGTTTATTCCAACTTGTTTTTCTTTTAATACAAACCAGGAAGGTTACAAGTACATATATATACTCGATCATAAGCCGGTTCTTTACAAGCCGACCCACGCACAAGATGGATAAGTAAAAATGGGAAAAAACTATAACCCATTCATAAGCCAACCGTATAATTCAGGGGTCAGACTTTGGCTCCTGGGCCATCAGGATAAGCCGTTGGGGGGGGGCCGAGATGGTTTGTTTACCTTGAGCGTCCGCAGGCACGAAGCAGCAAAGAATCCTGTGGCACCTTATAGACTAACAGACGTTTTGGAGCATGAGCTTTCATGGGTGAATACCCACTTCGTCAGATGCATCTGATGAAGTCGGTATTCACCCACGAAAGCTCATGCTCCAAAACGTCTGTTAGTCTATAAGGTGCCACAGGATTCTTTGCTGCTTTTACAGATCCAGACTAACATGGCTACTCCTCTGATATTTGACGCAGGCACAAAGGTAAACCTAAGTAAACAAAGTGTCCCGGCGCGCCAGCTGCTTACCCTGACGGGCTGCAACAGCAACTGGTGGGGAAATTTTTGGGGGGAGAGAAGTTGGGGGTCAGGGAAGTGACCTCCCCCTTAGCCCAGGACCTCCACACTCTCCCCATCTCATCCCTTCCCGCCTTATTTGGGGAGGGCCAGGGAAGGATGTCTCTAGCCTGGCTAGAGCTGCTCCGGCAAGCCAGACCGAGCAGCACGGCCACAGCATGTTCCAGTGGGCTGGACCAGGCAGCACGGCCGCAGCATGCTCCGGCGGGCCGGGCAGCGCGGCCACAGCCTACTCTCTGGGGCAGGGCTGGGCAACACGGCCTGCCAGCCCTGGAGCTGCAGCTGCTTTGGAGGCTGGGGGAAGAACAGCGTGGCCAGAAGTGGAGAGACTCTGGCCTTGCCTCTTCCCTTCTGGCTCTGCTGCCTCTCCTTGCTCCCTCTGTTGGGGGGAGGGGCTGTGTCCCACCTCTCCCTCTCTATACCTGTTCATAAGCCGACCTCTTTCTCTGGTGCTTCCCTTTTTTACTATAAAAATTTGGCTTATGAACAAGTATATATGGTAATTTTCTTTTGTTTTAAAATGCTCTTTCAAATCTCAAAACCTATTCAGAAAGGAGCCTTGAGATAAAGATATTGATCCCAGATCTTATGAGTCCCAGTCCAATCCCCAGCTCTGCCACAGAATCCCTGTAGGGCTGTGGGAAAGTCACTTCATCTCAGTTCCCCTGCTGCCAAACAGTGCTATTAATATTTCCTTTCTCCCACCCGTTGTCCTTTCATATTTATATGGTCCCTGTCCAGAAGAGATGACAATCTTTCACTAGGTATATGTACAAGACCTAGCACAATGGGACTGTTAGACACTACTGTCTTACACATAAATAACTCTGATGTAGTTTGATTTGAATTTCAGAGGCAAGTTCAGGTAGAAATTTTTATGTAAACCCATCACTAATTAAAATTATTTTTAGAAAAATCAAGATTATATGTCAAGTAGTTTACTCACCTTTGGTGTTTATGAGTGGCTTATCCTGACCAGGATTATAATACAGTCTCTGCCCCAAAGAGTTTAAGATCAGTTTGTATTAGAGGATGCATTTGTATTGGTACCACGGGGCCCAGATCCTGGCTGCAGCCGCTGGTCATTACTCCAATATAAATACGAATAGTCAGATGGGATAATGTTAATGTTTTGAAAAGGTTAAATACAGGACATATGAAATATATTGTCAATCACCAGGGGCACAATTACAAATAACTCTACAGGTTTTATTTAATTGACTGTATAGATAAACCTTGAAATGTGTATTGGTAGTTGTGTAGCAGTTCTTCACAGAAGCTACTGTGTATCACAAGCAAAAATTAGTTCCTTGCTATAATCTCACTGCAGAGATGCTGCCTATAGGCTAAACTGATATGAGCTAATAATTAACTGCATGGTATCAGAAGTTCTGAAAGTGCAGAAGCCACCAAAGAAAGGAAAATTGAGCAGGATTGTAAAGCAATGTCAGTTTACAATAGCTGAGAATCTATATCCATGTCCTCATATTTCCTGTGCTGCATATTTGCCTGTCTTCAAATATTCTGTGCAGTTAGGCTGTGTGATTTTAGTGTATTCCTTTGTCTCCATACCTCAGAGATGACAAAAATATAAATTAACCCCCTGTAAAAGAACAGGTTACCTTACAATAACTTTTTGCTAGAGGCATTAAGATGATTACAATCTTTACAAAGATAGCAATAGATTTAGGTTGTAAGACTTAACATTATCAAAGGTTGTAAAATATCTGGGGCAGCAGGTTCGCTAACCCCAGAAGCTGCTATAAATGTTGAAGATGTTGTGTAAAAAGTGGATGTATTTGAGATTCAAATTGTCTAAGAGTTTGTTACAGTAGGCGTAATGTGGATCTTTAACCTTGGGTTCAGAAAACCTAATTATCTCTTGCAAGAATAGGCTAAATATGAACAAACACATTGTTCTTGAACTATAAGAGTATGCTTTAGAAAGTTAATCCTCTTACAAGGCAAGCCTAGTCACGTTCCTACCTCTGTTGAGGTCTATCATAAGCAATTCATTTGTAATATGCACTTGTAAAGCAAATAATTTATTCCATTAAAATGGAGTTATACATGTATGTTAGAATAAAGAGATAATCCTTGTACATTGGATAGAATTTTTTTCTCAGAATGCATCAACAAAGGCATATATACACTTATGTGTTCAAGTATTTAACACAGAAACCCAACTTCTGCCCAAGATGTGCTGGTACATCCCTTCCTGAACTGGGAGCTGGATGTGCATTGTGCTATTAAGTTCTCTATCAGTGCATGAAGTGTTTGCAAAAGATCTCTTTATTCCGTGTTCAATTCCAACTGGCTATTCGTAACAAAAGCTTCACAGTGCCCAATCTCTGTCTAGGAAGCTCAGCCCTCAAAGGCACAGTTCCCAATATGACATGCATATCTGATAGCCAAATTTGAACCACTGTAAGTAAAATACACACAATACATGTGCAGTAATGGACAAGGTGGGTGAGGTAATATCTTATTATATCAACTTCTTTTGGTGAAAGAGGAGCTTTTGAGCTTACACAGAGCTCTTCTTCAGATCTGGAAAACATACTCAGAGTGTCAATGCTAAATACAAGGTGGAACAGATTGCTTAGCATAAAGTAGTTAACACATTTCAGGGAACCATTCAAGGTGAAGTGTCACATTAACACCCCTCCAAGTCAAGGGAAAGAAGCTAGGGAGGCTGTTAGTGGGTTACAGAGTGTTATAATAAGCCATTGATCCACTATCTCTATTCAGTCCCTGATTGTTAGTGTCTAGCGAAGTTATGAATTTAAGTTCCCAGACTCATCTTTTGAAAGAGTTGTGCAAATTTCCTTTGAAGATGAGGACGAATATAGAGTGATCACTTTGTGAAAAGTGTTCACCCAAGGGTAATACAGTGTTTTGTCTCATTTTTCTGTGAGAGTTCATTCAAGAGCACAGTCATGGTCTGGGTTTACCCACATAGTTGGGTTATTTAGTGCACTGGATGAGATACATCACACGTGTATTATCTGTTGTTCTGGCAGTGTTTGATGCTACTTTGAGTTGCTGTGTCCTGGTCTGTGGGGAGCCTGTGCAAATCATGGGACCAAGCATGGGTACTAGGATGGCTCCCAAATATGCCAACCTTTTCATGGGCCACCTTGAAGAAGAATTTATGGACAAATGCACAAGAAAACTAATGACATACCCGAAATACATTGATATTTTCATGCTCTGCACAGACAAGTTAAAAATGTCCTCAGATTTCAACCAGAGCTTCAACCACCAATACCCATCCATTAAACTCTCTGGAACGCTCCCACACCAGCATGAGTTTCCTGGACACAACAATCAGTTTAATCAATGGAACACTACAGATAACAATATACAAGAAACCCACAGATCACCACACCTAATTCTTAGATCCAGTGACACCTGAAACACAGCAGTAAATCTTATCTAGAGCCAGGAACTCATCCCACAGAATATGCTCCAAAGAGAATGTCCAAGATATACACCTTAACTCACTCAAACAAGAACACTTCACCAGAGAAGTCGATCACACCATGGAATGGGCCACACAAATACTCTAAGAGAACTTGCTTCAATATGGAAATAAATGTTCCTCTGGCCACACACCCCTAGCGATCACCTACAAGCCCAAGCTGGAACCCATATGGGGTTATTAATAAACACAACCCATACTCAGTGGGGACCCCATCCTGAAAGAAATGTTTCCTGAAGGCCCTTTTCTGGCCTTCAAACAGCTCCCCAAGCTTATCATCAGAAGCAAACTTTCCACAGACCAGGATACACTAACTCTGTCAGAACAACAGATGCAAAACCGGCAGACATCTCTCCACTGGTACAATGATTAACAACCCCCACAACACATCTTTCAAGATACACGGGTCCTACACATACGTATCACAACATGTGGTGAACCTCATGCAGTCCACTAAATGCCACAACAACTATATGGGTGAAACCAGACAAATCACTATTCTCTCGAATGAACTCACACAAGAAAATGATAAAAGACAAAAAACACCCTGTCACCTGTGGGCGAACACTTTTCACAAAGCCATCACTCTGTATCTGACCATTCTGTCCTCATCCTCGAAGGAAATCTTCACAACACTTTCAAAAGATGAGCTGGGGAGCTTAAATTCATAACTTTGCTAGACACTAAAATCATGGACTGAATAGAGACATAGACTGATGGCTTATTTTAAAAGTTTGTAACCCACTAGCAACCCCCTTCCCCCAGCTGCTTGCCCCTCCTTTCTTTCCTCTGACTGGAAGGGGGTTAATGGGCCACTTCACCTTGAAATGTATTAACTTCCTTATGCTAAACAATCTGTTCCACCTTGTATTTAGCAGTGACACTCTGAGTAGGTTTCCTAGATCCTTGGTCCCTTCCCCTCACCCACTGCTCACTCCCTTCAGCTCTCCTGCTGTCCAGAGTGCTTCTCTCTACCTCCTGGGAGATCAGCAAGGTAGGAGCTGGTGTGGGGCTGTGGGAGGGAGGGAGCCTTGCACACTGGAGAGCGGAATCTCATCTCAAAGCTGGGTGTGTGTGGGGGGCCCTGGCCAGAGCTTCCATCATCCCCCCATGCAGATTAACAGACAGGCCGACAGGGCACATCCCAGAGCCCTCCTGCTCCTGGCCATTATGGGACCCCTAGAAAAATGGGCACCCAAGCAGACATCCCAAGCCGCAGGGTGGCAGAAGCCCTGAGCTCACCTGAGTGCCCTGTCAGAAGCAGCGCCGGGCAGAGGGAGGGTTCTGGGAGTCCATGGGTGGAGGTGGTGGCAGTACCCCCTCGACACACTGGGATCAGTGGTGCCAGCTGGGAACTGCTTTTAGTGGATCCCCCGTCTTCCTCTCCCCATCCCTTAATATCCCCCTCAGGAGCCCCTGCTTAACCCTCCCCCATCCCTCAATATCCCCCCCGTTAGGTAACGTGCACAGTGCCCCATAAATCCTAAGGAGAGCCCTGGCAATAACTTCATTAATATTCATTTATTGGGTGTGGGGCAGGGATGGCTCTAGACATTTCGCTGCCCCAAACACAGCGGCATGCCGAGAGGGGCGCTCTGCCTGTCGCTGGTCCTGCGGCTCCGGTGGACCTTCCGCAGGCGTGCCTGTGGAGGGTCCACTGGTCCCGCAGCTCCACCGAAGCCGTGGGATCAGCAGACCCTCCGCAGGCACACCTTTGCGAAGTCCACCGGAGCCACAGGACCAGTAGACCCTCTGCAGGCATGCCGCTGAAGGCAGCCTGCCTGCCGCCTCCCGGCGACATGCAGAGCGCCCCCCGCGGCATGCCGCTCCCCAAGCAAGCGCTTGGCGTGCTGGGGCCTGGAGCCGCTCCTCGGTGTGGGGTACAATTTCCTGTAAACTTAGCTCTTTCCTATCCCTTAGTCCTGATCACTGCAAACCTCAAGTTCAAGCTACAGAACAGTTTACACATCTGTGCTAAGATGGACAGACGGAGGAAGTCAGACACTAATACCCTGATTCTGCAAACATGTGCTTAACCTTAGTTAGCTGAGTAATCCCACTGAAGTCAGTGAGCCTACACATCTTCTTAAAGTTAAACACATATGTGTTGGCAGGCGTGAAGCCTTACTCCAATACCTACAAGTAGAGCGAGGTGAATAATGATTTTTTTTTTGGTTCACTGGCAAGACTGAATAAGGGAAGAAAATAGTTGTAGATCAAACAAAAAAGGAAATATTTTGGGTGCATCAAGAAATAAATATAATTTTGGGTTGAACTAAACAGTTTCATTGTTCCAAAACACTTCATTTAAAATAGACAACAATCAAAATGATTTTTTAGTTTTTTTAAAATAAAGTTAATGAAATTTTAAAACAAAAAGTCATTTTTAACTCCTTTACCCCATAAAAACCCAAGTATTCCATTTAGAAAATGTCAAAACAAGTTGGTTCAAATTTGCGGGAATTTTATATTTTTAAACCTAAGCAGCTTGGCCATGTCAATGCAAATTCATAATATGTTTCAGTGTTGTCAAATCTGCATTGCTCACTGAAAAATTTTTAACGTGAAAAACTGCACCCAACTGTAGCTCCATAATACTACTCATTTCATGTAGCTCTACACACACACACAAATCAGGGCGGAAAAAGTCTCTTTTGAGAATAAGAGACAAAATCCCTAAGGCTTTACAAAGGAATCAACTATCTTTCTGAGAGAGAGAGAAAGATGTCACTAAACAGACAGAGCAGGAAAAATGGCAGTTGATTTGAAAGAAGGAACCAGCCTCATCTATATACAGAATAGAAGAACATTATTTCAAGCAACTGCAACAATGGTAGCTCACCCAAGTAACACTTGAGAAATATATTTGGAAAAGCCCTAGATACAGCTCTAAGTGACTCCACTTCAGCTTTAAAACTCAGCTGAACGGTTACTCATGGTTTGCACATTTTCTTGACATAATTCAATAGAACCTTCAATTTTAGACAAGCAGATGCCAGAGCATCAATTTTAGTTTCATGACATTCTTTCAGCTGTTTATATTATGGAAAGAAGGTTTTCAATTAAATCCCCCCAATGAGTTACCACTTTCCAAAGTATCCTCCCCATCTGCACATCCATGCTCACCAGCATACGCTCTAGAATGGCTCAGTGCAAAGGGATGTAATAGTTTGACACATCAGAGTCTGCTGCTCCCTTTCCAGATCTGCTTATGTCTGATCTTACCGTACTTTTTTTTTGCTGTTGCTCCTGCTACTCTGCTGCCTTTTAGAACTGCAGCTGAATGAAGAGAGAATGTCTCGGTTTAGACTATCATCTTTGAAGTAACATGTGAGAACCTCTGGAGATGTAGGGAAGCAAAGACAGTGTAACCAATTTACCTCCCACTCCATGCCATGAGGTCCAATGACTATGATTCTGATTTTATCTCCCATTCAAGACATGGTACCTCCACTGACCTAGTAACCCTTAGCACAATTTGCGCACTCTGGGTTACATTCTGTCCTTGCTTATACAGGCAGCTCTCGGGCTTACGACACAATTGGTTCCTGAAAATTGAGTTGCAAGTTGAAACATCGTAATGCAGAACCATAATCCACTCCACTGCAGGACCAAGCATCAAAGCTGAAACCAATCATCATAAGTCAAATCGGGGTGTCAATTCAGAAATGTCATACGTGCTGTTTGTCAGAAATCGTAAAGCTGAGTACTGCCTGTACCTATACTGTGGTGCAAGGGGCTATATTCTAAATTGCCAAAGCAAATAAAAAGGTTTATACAATTGTTTATAAAATAAGCAAGTGTTGGAGAAAGGGAATTATTCCAGCTGGATGTGTTTAAGCTAAAACTGTCCATATATAAACTCTCTGGATAAATGTTTGGAGTTGTTTTTTTTTCACTTTCCTGGCCCCAAAGAGATATCATGCCCAGACATAGTGAATCAGATGATATCACCCCAGCATCAAGTTTGGCTAAATCACAACCATCACCTAAAATGTGAACCTCCTTTCCCACGTGCTACTTCTGAAGCCCTTTGTTCTCAGTTTTTACTGATTTTTATCAAACATTTCTCAGGTTTTACAAAGCCATTATTTGGTCTGTTTTAAAACAAACAAATAAAACACAATTTTCACATTAACTTTGGAAGTACTGGAACTTTCAGAGCGGGGAGATGGGTCAAGAGTACCAACCCGAATGGCTCAAGCATAGGTGTGTGCAACTGTTAATACCACACGCACCACATACACAATACCAGCATGGCAAATAACTGTCCGCGCTGTTAGAGAGACAACCCTGCATATCCATGCTATTAACATTCAAAATAAATACAAGTTAGAGAACTACTTTTCAGGCTAAAACAGGTCTAAAAACCAGAACTGTATCCAGCTTCATTTCAAAATATTTACTTCTAAAGTAAACAGAATAAACAGAAGAGAATTATATTTACTCTGATATTTACCCCCCCAAAACCCTTAATTTCTTCACCAATTTTCACCCACTTTTATTTTTTGTGATAAATTCCTGGGAAATTTAAAACAAAATAAAAACTGAAAATGAAGGGCCTTAGCTATTTTTCTTCCTCCACCTCTACTCTAGCCTTCTTTTTTATGCCTTCTGTCTAGCAGTCATCTGGCTCAACTAGCCAAGATTACTTTGACTTTTGCATTGGTGTAAGTGATTCCACAAGCAGCAGGAAAAATGGGGTAGAGAGAAGGGGGGCGGGAAATCAAGCCCAATGTCTTAATATTGGCAGTAAAAGTTTGTCGTGTTTTGGATTCATAGACAAGTTTTTATCCTGTGCTCGTGATTTTCCCAGGAGCTAGGTTGGAAGCAAGAAAGAAGCTGCATTTTCTGTCTGCACTATTGCTTGTTCTCCCATTGCATGTACCTATCTTGTTTTGTCTTCAAAAGAGTAAACTGATTTTAACAGAAGCTCAGGACAAAGCTAACTCTCGTTGTTCCCTCCCTCAAAAACATTTAATATTTTCCTTCCCCCCCACAGAAGACTCTATACAAATAAGAGAAATTATTCAAATCAAAAGCTGAGTTAGCCTTCTATATTTCAAATAATTTATTTATATATTATATATAATAGTATATTTCAAATAAATATACTTCAAATAAGTGGTTCTTTTGTTGTATATTTTATTAATTTTTTTAATGGTATTGGTTACAGTGGCAGTAAGCTAGCAAAAAATCATATTCAAAACCCTAGAACAACACTTTAAGTTGTAGCAGTTAAACAAGGTTTAGGCCCAAACTCTGTTCTAAAAGACTTGCCATCTCAGGAGCACAACAGGGTTAAGCTATTGAAATCAAGTCAGTGAACAGTTTATAGCATATGTTTAGAGAGATTAGTGTCTCCTTAATTGTCAGTGTCAATGGCTTGGCAGATTTATACAAGCTCTTGTAGAATGATAGTACTTGTGAGATGACTAAGTATGATGGCAAAAAGGCTGTGAATGATTTCTTTGGCCTTACAAATAATATACAGGAGACTGGCAACTGAGAAACAGAAATTCCTAAAAAAGCAACAAAAATTATTTCATGATACAACTGTCTTGTATTTGAAAGCAAAACAGGGGATTAATGCTTACAAAATACCAGTCACTACTTACTTTGAAACCCTCACCCTCAGGGCTGACAGCTGGTATAACAGCTGCAACTGAGTTCTTCCTAAACTGTTTTTTCATAGGGCATTGGTGTAAACCATGACACATTTGGATAGCAAAATAGAGATGGTTGAGAACTACGCACTCTCTTTCCCACTGTCTGTAAGAAAGATTGGGTAAAAGGCTTGATATGTAGGCCACTAGAAAAGATACAGGCTACCCAGGAGTTAATCTGACACAGCATTGCTTAATTTCAACAAGCTGAACATCATTCCTCGCACTGCACCTGTATTCTACATGTACATGTTGTGGTGGATGTGACATACCAGGATACAGTCCAGACCAGTGAGGGGCTGTGTCACCCCTGCTCTGCAATCTTGGGTACCTTACAATGCCATGCCAATAGTATCTCCCACCTGGGCCACTCACAAACAGCCTTCCAGCATGCAAGTCTCTGTGTCTCTGCAGCCTGCCAGCTGCACCTGAGTTACACTCTGCCTCTCACCAGCTTTGGCTACTGCTGTAGGGTGACCATAAGACACACAAAGTCCTGGATTTCTCCCCAAAAAGTATGTCTTGTACTGCCAGCTCTCTCTTGGACAGTCCAAATATATTATGTCCGTTATTGCTTTAAGGGAATAATATACACATACGTCTTGCCACGCTAAATGGAGTTACCCAGACTCTAACTTAAAATAAACTGGATTAGATGAAACAATAAAACAAGTTTATTAATGACAAAGAGAGCTGTTAAGCGAGCACAAGAAATGATGCATAAAAGTCAGAAATGGTTACAAGAAAAATAAAAATAGAACACTTTCTAGTGCCTAGCTTCGCAAGCTATATCAGATTCAATGACAAGTTTCTCACCGCATGCTTCCAACAACATTAATGACCAAACTTTCAGGTTAGGAGCCCTCCCCCGCCTCCCACAGAATCCAACAGCTGTTTCCCCTTGCCTTTACCTAGACATGAACTTAGCCTTATTACTATTCACTCTTCCTTGCAGCAGCACTAGGGACCCCTTTTGAAACAGGCACTGTATAAACTAAAGAGATCACATGTCCTAGGGAATTCAATCTAAGATTTAGAAAGAACACAGCAGATGAAAACAAAAACAAATCTATGATGGGAATCATGGCGGATGGAAGACAAGGTAACAGCAAAGACAATATGTGCATTTGCTAAGTTAGTAATCACAGTGATCTCATAGTTACATATGGCCAGAGACTAATGAATGCCGGTTACCCATTTTATAGTATTAATTGAATAATTTGCATATCAGGGACAGATTCTGCCTCAGATTGTCTCTCTGGGGAAGATATTTGTACAAATACAATCTCTTGATACTATAATTTGTTTTGTTTTAAAGTATAAATGAGAGGTTTCTTCCAGCAAATTGGGGGGGAAAAAGATTTGGGAACAAACTTAACTCTTATTTAAAAGGCTGTGGGCATTGACAAATGAAAACTGTACAACAAAGAATGATGTGCACTTCTTTGTGTAGTATAAACAAACAAACAAACAAACATCTTTGCAAAGAATTCTGGCTTATTGTAGAAAACTCTCAAACCTTCAACTCAGTGTGTGATTGCAGTAAATAATATTGTGCATAAGCAAAGATGGATAGTGTGGATCTCAAGATGTGGTGTTTAGTATTATTTGAATAACAACTAGAAGCATCCAAAATTGTGACGTAAACTGATTAAGCAGTTCCAGGGAAATTGTGTATTGTAGTGATTGATTCAAGGGGTAAGGGGAAATCTTGCATCTTGGTAGAATGTTTAAAATTTGTAGAAAATTGGGGAAGGGATTACAGGAGGGATTTTTTTCCCTTAAGAATTTGTCAGCATCCTTATTAGGGCTGTCAAGTGATTTAAAAAGTTAATCACATGATTAATCATGCTCATAAACAATAATAGTATTCTAGTTAAACATTTTTGGATGTTTTCTACATTTTCAAATATATTGATTTCAGTTACAACATAGAATACAAACTGTACAGTGCTCACTTTATTTTTAATTTCATATATTTGCACTGTAAAAAACAAAATAAATATTTTTCAATTCCCCCCAATACAAACACTGCAGTGCAATCTCTATCATGAAAGTTGAACTTTTATAAATGTAAAATTATGTACAAAAAATTGTCTGGGCCAATCAAGTGAGTTCACATTTCTTGGAGATAATGTTTACAATGTTACCTGAAAGTGAGAACAGGCATTCACATGGCACCATTGTAGCCGGCGTTGCAAGATATTTATGTGCCAGATGTGCTAAAGATTCATGTCTCTCTTCATGCTTCCACCACCATTCTAGAGGACGTGTCCATGCTCATGATGAGTTCTGCTTGGTAAAAATCCAAAGCAGTATGGACCAACCCATTTTCATCATCTGATTCAGATGCCACCAGCAGATGGTTGATTTTCTTTTTCGGTGGTTCAGGTTCTGTAGCCTCCATATCTGAGTGTGGCTCTTTTAAGACTTCTGAAAGCATGCTCTACACCTTGTCCCTCTCAGATTTTGGAAGGTACTTCAGATTCTTAAACCCTGCTGTAGCTAACTTTAGAAATTTCACATTGGTAACTTCTTTGCATTTTGTCAGATCTGCAGGGAAAGTGTTCTTAAAATGAACAACGTGCTGGGTCATCATCAAAGACTGCTATAACATGAAATATATGGCAGAATATGGGTAAAACAGAGAATGGGAGATTGAACTCCTGGGGGAGAACTGTATTACAAATTTAATTTGCACATTTTTTTTTAAGGAGCATCATGAGCATGGAAGCATGTCCTCTTGAATGGTGGTCAAAGCATGCTAAACATTTGTATGCCACTTCATATCTGGCATGTAAATATCTTGCAATACTGGCTACAAAAGTGCCATGTGAACGCCCGTTCTCACTTTCTGGTGACACTGTAAACAAGAAGCAGGCAGCATTATCTCCTGCAAATGTAAACATACTTGTTTGTCTAAACTATTGGCTGAACAAGAAGTAGGACTGAGTGGACTTGTAGGCTCTGAAGTTTTAAATTGTTTTGTTTTTTGTGCAGTTATGTAACAAAAAAAATCTACATTTGTAAGTTGCACTTTCAACATAAAGAGAATGCAGTACAGTACTTGTATGAATTGAAAAATACTATTTATTTTTTCAGTGCAAATATTTGTAATAAAAAATAATATAAAGTGAGCACTGTACACTTTGTATTCTGTGTTGCAACTGAAATCAATATATTTGAAAATGTAGAAAAGCATCCAAAAATATTTAATACATTTAAATTGGTATTCTATTGTTAAATAATGTGATTAAAGCTGCGATTTTTTTTTGAGTTAAATGCATGAGTTAACAGCGATTAATCGACAACCCCAATTTTTAATCAACATTGTACATAAAGTGTCTGTAAAAGTATTGCAGACTTCCTCATGTTTTTCTGTCTCCAAGAATTTCATAGGAAAATTCAAACTTGTTGACTTCCTATTGACTTGAGTGCCCTTGAGATCAGGTCTTAAAGCAAGTGTTTTGAAGCCAGACCCTAATCACTGCAGTAGGCCAGCTAGACATTTAGCCCAGTTTCTAAGGACTGGTCTACACATTATTAGCAGCATAATTATTTTAGTTAGGGATGTGTGCTTTTGTTTGACATATTTTATCCTGCTAAACATGCTAGTACAATTGCATGTACACTGGTATAAAGGTGCCTTTATACCCATAGAGCTTATTTCCGTTCCTGAAGCAGAATAAAGAAGCACCTTTACACTACTATAATTGCATCCATACTAGAGGCAGGGCTGCCATTTAAACTATGCTAGCATAGTTAAAACAGCAAATCATTTGCTCGTTGATAAGGCCTTAGATTCATTTTCTGTTTCCAAAGGGTCAGTTCCTGAGACTCTCTCAAGTTAACAGCAGCAATTGGTGTTCAGCACCTCTCATTTGTCCATAATAAGTCTTTTAGGGATGACCTGCCCTTGCAATGCACTGCACTGGAACTAGGTATACACATTGTTGGATTTCAGCATTTTTGTAACCGAGAACCTGGTCCTGCTCACAAGTACCTATTTAATTCCAGTGTTTAAGTTGACTCCAGTGGAGCTACTCACACTGTGAAAAGCAAGCACATGTATAGGTCTTTGCAGGATCAGGACCTAAGGTAATGTGTTATGATGGACACTGGCGTCTCTTAGCACAGTTGGTTTTAGTTTCTGGTATAAAAAGATTCAATTGCAAAAGAAGGGATCACCACCAAAACAATTTGTAAAAAGTAACCTCATCAAGAGCCTAGAGCAAACTAGTCACCCTCTAATCACAGCAGCTGGCGGTGGCAGATGTTTTTAGCAGCTTAGTGAAAGTAACAATAAAAGGGCTGTAGCTCAACTGAAAGCCTGTGCTTTCTTTCATTGGCTTAACTGCATGCAGATGTACTGAAGGGAAATCTTAAAATTTACAGCTAAAAATCAAAACACCAGATGGCCTCGTAATTGGATCTTCCCATTTTCCCACAGCACACCAGCTCTTTGACTAACGACATCAGGTGCTACAAATAGATATATACATATCTGTAGTCAGTGCTGGTCCATGAGTGTGATATCCGCATGAAAACTCCCCAAACTGCTTGAAACATCGGAGACTGTCAAATAGGATTGCAAGCTGACCTACATTTTGTCTACGTAAATTTAGGAGAGCTACTGAACTGAGTTATTTTGGCTGAATTATTTAAAGCAATTACAGAAAAAGGGGACTTTACACTGGTAAGTATTAATTCCGAATTGATATGCTTCAGACTGACAATGTTGAGAGAATATGTGGTTTTGTACGTTTGCATGTCCTTAAGGAAAAGTTAGTTTAAAACAAAGGAAAGATTTACTTCTGAAGAGGCCCGTAAAAATGTTCCATCTGCTCATAAACCATTCTTTTTAAAAAAATCCAAATATTTCCTTTTATCTTGCTTAAAATAATTTGTGCATCTCTTTTGATGTCTATTATTCAATAGTACAGTAAAGTTATTGCAAATAACATTTGTTCCATGCTCAACTACATACAAGAAAGTACAGCATGACAATTTTTATGGTCAATGTATATTAAACATACTGAGACAAGTTCAACACAACTAATGTGAGCTAAACATTCTTATACTAATCAAAGGCACATTCTCCCCTCTGGGGAGTTATCTGTCTGGCATTCACTTTTAGGGGAGCATCTTTCATTTGTGCAGGGAAACCATAGGAGTTCTTCTGAAAGAAGCCAAAAAGGGATTATATATCCCCCTTTCCAACTCAGATATTCCACTTTTCAGGCATAAAATTGATCAGCACAGCCTAAATGAAGTATGATCCCGTTTGTGCCACTACAACCTCTGGTCTACCTGCAGAGAGTGTCAGTCTGCAGAGGCCGTATTTGAGCTTACCTAGCTTAACCCACAAATAATTCTAGTGAACCACCTTTGAGCATCAGCAAGTATTGTAAATATAGCTGCTTTCTATTATAAAAATATTTTGTAGAACTGGCATTATAATGTCATCTCAATGACCGACATTTGCCTTTTAGCAACATGAAAAAATAAAATAAATAAAAATCTGGTCTTCCTGACAGCTCAATGTACTAACATTTTTCATTGCTAGACTTGCTGGTGTCTGACAGATCTCTATGTTCAGATGAAGCTTACTGCTTGACTTAAAAAAAACAACAACTTTACAAAGCTAGATGTTATCGTAATGATTAGCCTCTCCATATGCATTCCACAATTTTTGTAATTGTGATTTAACTCTTCTTAGTTTGTGTTCCCCCATGCAGGAAATGTGTGCGGGCTCATATTTACACACACAGCATTTCTTAAATATTATTTTTTTAGATCCAGACAAGAGGAGACAATACATACCATGACATATCAACATTATATGGGATTCCTTGTTATGAAGTAAGGAAGCGAACATGAGAATTCAATAGGAAATGAGGCAGTAAACTGGTAGCACATCTGTAAGCAGAGAACATGCCAAATCGTGTCCCATCTAGCGGAAGTGGGATATCACAGAAATCAAGATATAAAACTAGAAGTGTGTACATTATTCATTGTGAGCCAGTTATCCAAAATTTTGGATCGGATCAGTTAACAACCTCATGCTTTTTAATATACGGTTGTTTGAAAGAATTTACCAGATTTTGAATGAAAGAAAAAATGTGAAGTGGTTGGGATATATTTTGATTTTAGCAAAGCTTTTGATACAGTCTCCCACAGTATTCTTGCCAGTATGTTAAAAAAAGTGTGGATTGGATGAATGGACTCAAAGGTGGATAGAGAGCTGGCTAGATCATCGGGCTCAAGCAGAGTGCCCCAGGGGTTGGTCCTGGGGCAGGTTTTGTTCAACATCCTCATTAAAGATCTGGATGATGGGATTGAGAAAACATTACTATTAAAGTTGTGTGATGATCTGGCCCTCAGTCTCATGATGATATTGTCATGGTATATAATCTTCTCTTAAGTCTCAACAGTTGGCTACAACAAAAGTAGTTTTGTTCTTCCTACTGATATGACAATTTACAATATTCCAAAACTTAATTATGAGGACATTTTATTTTGGGCCACATTGACAACCTTATGTAAACTGATTGGCATTTTACTGCACATATAGTCCCATGAACTGAATGCTAATCAGCGTTAATAAGGGTATGAGAACCTGCCCCTACATATTTTGCTTAAAAAAAAAAGAGAGATTTAAAAAAAATTAAAGTTACAGAGAAACACATTTAAACTGTCTTTTATAGTATACTCTTTTCAATTTGACCACAGAGCCCACTGTAAAAACTCTGGATTGAAATATATCAAAATGAGCTAGGCAAAGTAACTTGACTTCAGTAACTCAGATAGAGGTTAGGGGTCTATTGCAGGAGTGAGTGGGTGAGGTTCTGTGACCTGCAATTTGCAGAAGGTCTGACTAGATGATCATGCTGGTCCCTTCTGACCTTAAAGTCTATAAGCGCTAAAGGTAAAGATTAATGTAAGCAAAATCTGAACTGATTTTAGTACACAAACGTACTAAGATATTTTTATTTCCATTTGGAACAAACATTATATTGAAGACACCATTATGGTATCAGAGGGGTAACCGTGTTAGTCTGGAGCTGTAAAAAGCAACGGAATCCTGTGGCACCTTATAGACTAACAGACGTATTGGAGCATAAGCTATTGTGGGTCAATACCTACTTCATCAGACGCATTATATTAGGTGCACCTTTCAAGTTCATAAGATGTTATCTGCAGGATTGAAGTAACCCTGGGCTGGAATTTAAAAAAAAAAAAAAAGTCAGTCAATGGGAGAGAACTAAGTTGGTAGGAGTCATTCTGAGTTTCAAAGAAACTAATGTAGTTAACAATTCTGAGGAGGAAAAAAATTGTGTGCCCAGTGGAATTGCAGAATTCTGTGCATGTCTTTGCAGGATCAGAGGTTAAGGGAGATTATTGAAAAAGAAAAAAATGATTTGGGGGTTTTGTGAGGACTGATTTTTAAAAAATTTCCGACTGTCAATACGATATTCTGTGCTACACCAGTCCTAATTTTTCTGCTATTCCCCCAGATATAGTAAACATTTCTGCCATGGCTCTGTGCAGTGCTGACAATGCTGACAGGACTTAAAATAGTAAATAATCCCACTTAGCATGAGAAAGGAAGAACAGGGTTGTGGACAGTCTTCCTGTGTAACCTTGGGCAAGACATCTCTCTATAGCTTTGTTCCCCAGCTATAAAATGGGGTTAATGCTACTTCCTTTTTCCATTCCTTGTCTCTCTCAGTGTTACTAAATAATATGAGTTCTAAGGATCTTAATATTAACCCAAATCCTTTGTGTATAAGCCAAGGTGTATTGTATCTATAAAAATCCTGTACTCTGTACTCACCAAACTTTGATTCAACTGTAGTGGGTGACCAAATGATGAAATATATGTAGTCAATAATGGAACATGTATAGTCTTTCACTGACCCTGTTGATCTGTGGAGAATTATGTCCATGGATCCAGAGAGGGACCTTTGGAAACTAACCAAGGATGCCTGTTACTACAGATGTGTGCTGTAACGAACAAGGGAGTGTGATAGATAAGGGGTATTATAACCAAATATGTTCTGTGATTGATAAGGGATATTTGTTATTGCAGGTTTTCTGTGGTTTATGAAATAATGACCCATTGAAAAATGTTTTTAACTCATTAGAAATTGCATATTGCCCAGATGTTCTTAGTAATAATGACTGGGTTAGAAATCCATTTAGTTTATCCATCAGGTAAACTAGATACCATAAAAGAAGTTCCATAAGTAGTTAGGTTAAATTGTGATACTGGAGACAGAACACATAGGGGTCAGTTGTAGAAGAATAGCTTGTCTTCCTCACAAAGCAATTTCTTTGTCCTCCATCCTATAAAAGGAAAGAGTTTTGGGGAATTCAGGTTGGAAGTGGACCAGCTGCCATAGCTTTACCAAAAACCTCTGTAATTTCGTGAAGTATAGTTTTGTGCATTCTTCATCTTTTACTAACAATTAGGGCTGTAGATTAATCACAGTTATTTCATGTAATTAACAAAAAATTAATTGTGATCAATCACAGTTTTAATCGTACTGTTAAACAACAGAATCCCAATTGAAATTTATTAAATATATTTGGAGGTTTTTCTACATTTTCAAATATATTGACTTCAATCACAACACAGAATACAAAGTGTACACTGCTCACTTTGTTTTTTTTTTACAAATACTTCCACTGTAAAAATGATAAAATAGTATTTTTCAAACAACCTCATACAAGTACTGTCGTGCAATCTCTTTATTGTGAAAGTGCAACTTACACTTTTGTTTTTGAGTGCAGTTATGTAATTAAAAAATCTACATTTGTAAAACTGTAAGACCTATAAGTCCACTCAGTCTTACTTCTTGTTCAGCCAACCACTAATACAAACAAATTTGTTAACATTTAAGGGAGATACTGCTGCTCGCTTCTTATTTACAGTGTCACCAGAAAGGAAGAACAGACATTCACATGGTACTTTTGTAGCTGGCATCGCAAGATTTGCTAAACATTCGTACGCCCCTTCACGCTTCGGCCACCATTCAGGAGGACATGCTTCCATGCTGATGATGCTCATTAAAAAAATGAGTTAATTAAATTTGTGACTGAACTCCTTGGGGGAGAATTGTATGCCTCCTGCTGTGTTTTACCCACATTCTTTCATATATTCCATGTTATAGTAGTCTTGGATGATGAACCAACACATGTTGTTCATTTTAAGAACACTTTCACTGCAAATTTGACAAAATCTGAAGTGCCTTCCAAAATCTGAGAGGGACGAGGTGAGGCGCATTCTTTCAGATCTCTTAAAAGAGCAAGACTCCAAAGTGGAAACTACAGAAACCCAAATGACCGAAAAAGTAAATCAATCTTCTGCTAGTCGCATCTGACCCAGATGATAGAAATGAACATGCGTCAGTCTGCTCTGCTTTGGATCATTATTGAGCAGAGCCCATTGTCAGCATGGACACGTGTCTTCTGGAATGGCGGCTGAAGCACGAAGGGACATATGAATCTTTAGTGCATCTGGCACATAAATATCTTGACATGCCGGCTACAAGAGTGCCATATGAATTCCTGTTCTCACTTTCAAGCAACATTATAAACAAGAAGTGGAACAAGAAGCGGGCAGCATTATCTCCTGCAAATGTTGACAAACTTGTTTGTCTGAGCGATTGGCAGAACAAGAAGTAGGACAGAGTGGACTTGTAGGTTCTGAAATTTTACATTGTTTTGTTTTAAAATAGTCTTTTTGGTACATAATTCTACATTTGTAAGTTCGATTTTCACGATAAAGAGATGGCACTACAGTACTTGTGATGGGGAACTTACAAATACTATTTTTTTTACAGTGAAAATATTTGTAATAAAAAATAAATATAAAGTCAGCATGGTACATTTTGTATTCTGTGTTGTAATTGAAATCAATATATTTGAAAATGTAGAAAACATCCAGAAATGTTGAAAAGCTATTCGATAAACAGGGGGCCAAATTTAACATTAGTATCTAAATCTGCAAGGGTGGGAGTTTTGGGGTACAATCCTGCCCCCATGAAAGTTCTCATCTTTCCCCAGTGGAGATTTCCCCCCGCCCCCTCCCATGTCACATATTCCTAAGGTTTCAGTGAGATGGGCTTAAAGATGTTCACTTGTCTACATCTTTCTTCCAGTGGAAGTAAAAGTACCTAAATTTGTAAGACACAGAATCTGATTTGATGATCTATGGACTTAGATTCATCACCAGATCCCTAATAATCACATTTTTCATTTCCTCAAGCTAAACATAAATGTAATATGTGGTCAATTATAGACTTTAAAGCTCTAGTCTTAGCTACCATATCAGACTGTAAGACACTCTGCTCCAGCACAAAAGCTTCCTACAGAGTTCAGGCACTGACTCCCAATTGTAGGGAATGGATCAAAAGATTTGGTAGCACTCTCATGTATGGCATCTTCAGAGCAACATCCTGGAGAGGCATTGCAGGTCCATAAGTCATTTCAAGGCCTCCTCTGTGACTTTGTGGATACCAGTGTGATGGCCCTGGGCCTTAAACCCCTGTGCCTCCAGCTTTAGGCCACTGCAGTCTGAAGCTTGGTCCATTACTGTTTTATACTACATGTGTTCCTGATCCTGCAATGCCAACACTGGTACTAATAATGATGATTATTCTCATAGTCTTTTTTACATGCTCCATGAAAGAGATTTTCTATTGGTATTCTGTTAGCCATTACAAGCTAGAGCTAAAATAAGTGTCTGGCACTGGAGTAATTATTTGAAATCCTATGTATAATTTATTAAACAAATCCATAATAACTGCTTTCTAAAAATATTAGTGCAAGACGAAATATGTTTTGACAGCTGCCAATCCACAATGTCAAAGTATTAAATTGCCAGCCTAAAAGATAATAACAGTCTTTCCCAGCTCTTTTGCAAGAGAATAAAATACAACTAGAAATTATATTTCATTTCCTAATATCTAGTCATATAATAAAGATCACTTAATCACAGAATCTTCAGAGGCATGAGGAGGTGAAATTCTGGCCCCCTTGATATTTCTGAGCCAGTGAGGGACTGATCAGCTCAGCACTGCAGAGCCATGACCTCATGCTTTAGGGCATAAGCCAATCTGTAACTAATGAGGGTTAGCAAGAATTTTTCTCTAGGAGAAAGTTTCTCGCATACTGGGTCATTTTTTCCTAATGGAACCATGATCTATCAGAAAATGTTGATTCAGCTGAACTGGAATGTTTTGATGGACAACAAACAAACAACAAGGCTTCCCTGCCAACCAGCCAGCCTGGCTTCCCTAGGCTGCTCAGCTGCTTGGAAGCCCACCTCGAAAGCAGTTTGGGAGCTGGAGCTCCTCAGGCTGCATGGAAGCCAACTGGTGAGGATTTTGCTCTCCAGGCAACTGCCTCCCTGATTCTCAAGTGGGAAACACAGAGATCTCGGTTCCCCTGAAATGTCATTTTCCAAGACATTCTCCCAAGGCAGTCTTTTGTCTTTTTTCATGAGTTGGGATATAATTCTATTTCAAAATTTAAAAAAAAAATTATGGGAGGGAACTGACTTTTCCAGCCAGCTCTAGTTTCTTGATTCTCCTCTGAACTACCTTGTATTAGTGACTTTTGGAGATGGGATCCTGCACTAGAAAGCACACTGGTTTGATTCAGAAGGGCAGAGCCTATATTCTGGTAACTGGCCATTCAGCCAGGAACCCCTTGCAAGTTTTTCTTGGGTGACCTTGGCATGTGTGTTCTAGCCTCCCACTGTTGGGGAAAAAGGGTGATTATGACAGATTGCAGGCCTGATTTTCAGGCCAGCAAAGGCCAAGTTTCCCTTTTTATGTCATCAATTATGCAAAGATAAATAACAGTAGGTTAAGTTACTTGCAGGCACCCTTTTATGTTATTAAGGATGCATGTACTCTTGGAGGAAGGGTTGCAATTCCCAGCTTACTTAGACATATCAGTACTAGCTCCCATCAAGTTAGTGCACTAAAAGTAGTAAGAGCAGCAAACAATGACATGCGCTAGTCACCCTAAGTAGAAACCCAGGGCGTCCATACCCCATAGTAGTGATGTACTACTATGGCACTGGCTATTCACCGCAAGTAGGTAGATTAGAATATTAACTGTAATTTCCTTACCTTTAAATGATTAACCATGCAACCTTCATATGCTTTTAATGTAGCTGGTTTGATGGAATTAATCAATGCATCCTGGAAATAGGAATTTATGAATAAGGAATTAATATTGTTATAAAGGGAAATTTTAAAAAACGGACTGTGATTTTTTTTAAGGAAGTGAGACAGCTGCTATTATATCTTTTATGAAAGTAGTAGTAGATTTGCTTCTTCAATCAACCTTTCCTGGATCTGTAAGTTATTTTTATGACTAACACAAAAATAAAAAGAAAATACCTGGATATATAAAAACATGATATTACAGAGGGGAAATTGGTTTCAAGCCAATATTTATCGTGTTCCTTTTTACTTTGCAAAGCTGGTGTTTCTTGGGCTTTTTAAGAGTTGTAAAATATCTCTGTGGCTGTAACGTATGATAAATGAGCTGCCACATGAAGAGGCACCTGGGCCATAATCATATAAGCTTTGCTGAACAAGATTTGGCTTAATATTTTAAGGTATTTCCACACCATCTCCTCAGAATCAAGTTACCAATATCAAAGGCATTTAAATGCATTCTGATTATTTCATTAGAGCGGATTTAGGTTCCGTAATAGTGATGCTTTGTCTAAATCTTGGGTATTCAGCCATTTTTAAAAGACTTCCTTTTCCAGAAAGAGAGGGCAGGAGAGAAACAGAAATTACAAGTGAGGCATTAAAAATTGGAACGTAGTTAGTGAGTGTAACAGACTTTGCTGTAAGAACCCTGCTGTGCAATATTAGTAAATAAATCTGAGCAGAAAGAACATGAGCAGCCTGAGAAAGCTCCTACCAATAAAATAAATAAATAAGACATTTTCTCAGGATCCATTCTGCAAAAGAAAAGGGGCTCTCCTACTGTGCTTGATTTGCCACTTCTGCCAAGGCAGTTTCTTTCCCCAAAGGAAAGAGTCACTACAGAACAAGAGCAGGAACTACAGGGCTTCAGCTTGTTACTAGGGTTCCATTACAGACATACTGATGGAGATTTATTATGTGCTGAATGAATCAAGGGAGTCTGCTGATACTTTCATAAAACCCCATCATTGGCCACCATAGGCCTCTGACAGTTGGGCACCTCCTTTGAACCATGCTGACCCCCCTCAGTGGCCATGCCAGGCTCAGGAAGCTGCTATGCTAAACCAGGCATTTTACTGGTGGCCGTGAACTGGGAAGGTGAAATAAAATTGAGGTGCCCTCCCTACATCCTGTTGGCAGATTTTGGTATTTAGGCTGATATTTTCTGAACTGTCTAAGGGACTTTGCACATTAATTCCAGTAAAATGAATGTGAAATTGACATCCAAAGCTCTTATGCTGCTTGAAAATATAAACCTTAGGAGGATAGCCAATGCACCTGGCAGAAAACTGGGAATATCCAGTTAAGTCTATCTCTAGATAAACAGTGTGCAACGCACAGATAATAGCGCTGTCTGGAACACATGTAAGTACAGCTGGTTAAAACATATGTATGTATCAATTCTTCACTGGAAATTAAAAACATTTTCATTTGATAATTTTGCCATTCACAAAAAAAAAAGTTTGTCATAGAAACCAATCACTTCCACATTTTCAGTTCTCAAAAAAAAAAAAACCAAAAAAACCAAAAAAACCCCCTTGTTTTCAGTCAAAAATTGGGGTTTTGAAAACAAACTAAAAATCAGTTTTGAATAAATTTTCACTGAAAAAAAATCAGGTTTATGAAAATTCAGTTGATTTTTTTCTGCAAAGTTTTGTTTTTAATAAAGTCATTTTTGTTGCAATTACATTTCAATTAAAAATATTTCAACCAGCTCTACACCTAAGCTTTCCTTTATTAACTCGATTCAAAATATATATGCTAATGTATATATTGTCCTGAATCTTCATATGATTTAAGGTCAGACTTTGCTCTCTAAAGTCAGGCAGCAAAATCTACATGCAAGGACCTTAAGCTGTGTCTGGGATATCAGTCTACTTACTTAGGTACCTAAATTTCTGAACCTCTGTTTAGAAACATTGGCCTGAGTGGGCACACATTTTATCTGATGTTCTGTCTTCTCACATTATACTATTGTTGCACGAGCACTTTGGATACGCCCACAAATGCAAAGTAAATGTCTTTATTAACAGATTTTTCAAAAATTAATAAAATCTCTACAAAAAGTTTATTCAACCCCACCCTCCTCAAATGCAACAGTTACAATCCAGACTCTGATGAATCAGGCCAATATCATTTTAAGAGGCCACACACAAAAGCTAATCATGTCATCTGACTACCTGAACATGGGCAGGTATTTAGGACAGAATGGTTCTATATGGAGCCTTAGTAAAAAAAAAAGGCATTGTGGTATCACATATTCATTGTAACAGAATTTCCCAGACCTAACTCTGTCTTGAGTGACACCTGTGCCACCCCCACGGTCTTAGATTATACTTTTAGCGATAACTGTACGAGCCTACACAAGCCAGTGGGGCTGCATAGTTGTCACTGAGGGCAGAATTTGGCCTGGTAGCAATGCATGTCATGGAAACAATCCAATGCCTAGGGTGAGTTTGTGTGGTGGCAATTAGAAAATGCATGGAGTACGCTGGGTGCAATAGGGGAAGCTGACTGCACCCTACAAAGGGTTGTAGTTAATGGGCATGCTTCTTCTGTATGCGTTCCACAGAAATGTGGAGGAAGGCTCCACCCCATCCTCTGCATCCCTATACTGAGCTGTGCCAATGGCACAATCCAGCCCTTAGGTTTCTACTTTACATCAGACTCATGATGCACCTTCTCACTGCAGATGACTGAAGGAAAAAAAAATTAAAAACAGCTAATATCAAAGAAAGGTCAGAGAGCCTGCTGGAAAGGGAGCTTTCAAGCTTCCGTTACTGAACGCCTTTGGATACTGTGATTTCAGAGGCCTCCATAGGAAAGCTGAATAGCTATTGTTAACTTTCCTTATGTTGTACAGGGTTTCATTGTTGCAGTAGCCTTAACAAGCCAATATGATACTAAATCTGATAAATCTGAAATCCCTGCAGTGGCTAATACCCCCTGCAGATTCCACACTGTGAAAATAGCTGGATTGGTAATGGTGGAGTCTACGCAATTGATCTTTTTTTAAAAAATGTAAATGTGAACAAAGAATCTGGTGCTACTTAAAATTGGTAGCTGATTTTAAAAAAGCCTCAAGTATTTTAATGTATAATGGGAGGCTTATCTGTTTTGATACAAGGGTTTCAGATTTCTCTAGCAGCACTTGAACTTTCATCATTACCCAAAACAGTCACAATTCGGTATTCAGTAATCAAGACAGAGCATGTGAAAACTGCACAGTCCACAGTTACACACGCTGAAACACGATTATCCTAGAGTAATTTTTCATTCAGTGTTTATCTACATAAATAATCATTTCAAACACCGCTGCTCTCCTGTTAAACAAACACAGCTTAGTAAAAGTGTGGGTTCAATATACATTTTAAAAATGATACATAAATGGACAATATTAAATAATCCCAAAAGCTTGACTAGTATCGTAACATACAGTGTTACTCTTCCTCTGTTCTACCATAACAGCATACCCTGCAAGTGCTTGAAATGCTACAGCTTCTCCCTTTAACTACCGCCACATCCACTTTTCCCATCTGAGTCTTGTTCAAGACGGTTTCAGCTCTTTGGGTTGTAAAAGAGGACTATATAGTCTGATTTAAAAAAAAAAAAAAGAGGCAATTACTCACAAACTATTGTATATGCCTAATGTGTGTGCAGCTACATGTTAGGGTAGGAAATATTTATATATATGAATCATGATTTTAAAAAATAATCTGATTTTTTTTTTGTTTACATGGTGGTAGTTCCTTACTTTTCATTGATAGCCTGAAATTGCCAAAATGGATGTTTTATACTTGTTTCTTGAGGACCTAGTCCTGCACCACTGAATTCAGTGGGAGCTTAACCAGTTACTTTAATGGACACAAGATCACTGTTAGAAGAATTTCAGTTTTTAGTCTAGTGTTTTTTTTCCTACTGAGAAGAAAAAAACCCTCTCTATTCTACTCTACTTCACAAATAAAATCTATGCTGAAAAAAGACAAGCTTAAGTCCTCATTAACATTCTTACTATGGGAATGCCACACACACGAAATTGATAAGAAAACAAGATGTGCTATACTTGCAATGAATACCACCATCACATACTGAACTTTCACAAATCAAGATAGCCAAAATACTTTGGCCAGGCTATACTCCTATGTCAGGGTTCGCAATCTGAATCAATGAGAATTGTGCTCCTATTTCACTTAGATGGCTTTGTAAATCCCACTGGCATAAATAGGAGCTTAACTATAGGCTCTGATTTTTGAAACTTTTGGCCTGTGTGTATAAAAAACATTTACCATCACTGGTATGGTGTTGAAAGTCTTAATAGGTTCTCATTAAACAATGAAAATTTGTTTGGAAGTAATAAAAACTTTATGCTAAGAGAAAGCATTTCAATAAAAATACAATATTAGCCCCTTGAAGTTCTAAATTCTTATGCACAGGCTTAACTCTAAGCACATGAGTAGTGAAATTGAAGCCGACAGAATTAGTCATGTATTTGCTTAAGTGTTCGCAAGATGAGGCCTTAGTTTTCAATATTTTGGTTTTTACCTATAGTAGTTTTGTAAAATTTTAATAAGATACCCTACTAGTAGCAGCATTTTAAAAATTTTATTTAAAAAATCCCAACATTTAAAAATTTAATTCATTATAAGTTTAAATCTAAAATTCCAATAGCATTTTTAAAATTAGTTTTACAATCCCCAACCTGTTGAAATCATTCCCCTCCCCCAAAGTTAAGTGATTGAAGTTCCTCCACTCTGACAAAGGGAAATATACTTTAGCAAATATTCCTGGAGTTTGCACACACAAATTGATCGTGCACAATTTGCACGCACATCATTGCAATAATATTGGGCCATGTACTTGTAGTCTCAAAAGGGTGATGTAAAAATGGAATTCTCTTACTTGCTGGATACCAAGGTGGAGTCTTATGTACTTGCTTTTCTGGTACTGAAAAAAAAAAAAAAAAAGAAACTTCTGGCTCCATTAAAGTCAATGGGAGTTGTGACACAGACTTCAAGGAAGCCAGGATTTCACCCCAAATTTTACATCTATTACTGTAAAATCAGTATGGCTATGAAAGTGCAAACATTTCTTTTCTGCCTCAAGTACCAATTAAAGATACTATATATACAAGGAATGCAGAAAGTAAATTATTAATTTCCATACAAGAAAAATAAAAAGATGCATCTGGATTCATGACTCAGGCAACCCCATTCACATAGCATTTGAGATACTGTCACAGACTCACCATGCTATTACAGACTGCTGTCTCCCTGTAGATCTGGCTCTTCCTGAGCCGTTGACATTCAGAGCTTCTCCCTTGCAGTTTCTTCTCCCAGGCCTGCTTTAGGAGTTCTTGTATTTTCCCTGAAGGAAGAGGGAAAATACAAGAACCCTTTGCAATTCCTTTCCCAGAACAAAAGACTCTCCTATAGCTCTCCTCTCCCTATTATCTTGCTGTCATTTAAAACACACAGCAGCCATCCAGGTTCTCCAAATTGGGTCTAATATCTAATTACCTGTCTCCCCTTCAGGTGTCACAGACTGGGCTAATTGGGCTCTCCAGTTCCCCTTTACTCTGTCACTGTCATCATGGGGTATACACCTGTGACAAATAGAATGACCCAAGGACAGAGGGCAAGAGCACCCTGATCCTTAGCAGTGAGTTTCAGCTGGCCTGACCAGTCAGGTTGCCAGGTGTTCAGTTTTCGATCGGAAGCCTGGTTGAAAAGGGACCCTGATGGCTACAGTCAGCACTGTTGACCGGGCCATTAAATGTCTGATTGGCGGCGCAGTGAGGCTAAGCTACGCTCCTTGCCTGCCATGGCTCCGTGCAGCTCTGGGAAGCAGTGGCATGTCTCCCATCTGGCTCCTAGGCATAGGGGCAGCCAGGTGGCTCCATGCACTGCTCCTGCCCCAAGCGACTACTTCACAGCTCCCATTGGCTGGGAACCATGGTCAATGGGAACTGTAAGGGCGGTACCTATGGAAAGGGCAGCATGCAGAGCCGTCTGACTGCGACTCTGCATAGGAGCCGGACAGGGGACATACCGCTGCTTCCGGTTCCTGCCTGAGGTAAATGCATCCTGTACCCCTGACTCTCTCCTTCACCCCATGCCCCTGCCCCATCCCTGATACCCCCCACACCACTTCTTCCCCTCTTCCCCAGCCCCACCCCCACCCCAGAGCCCACACCCCCAGCCAGAGCCCTCACTCCCACCATGCCGCAACCCCCTGCCCGATCCATGATCCCCTTCCCACCCTCTGAACCCCTTGGTCCCAGCCTGGAGCCCCTTCGTTCATCCCAAATCCCTCATCCCCATCCCCACACCAGAGCCTGCACCCCCAGCTGGAGCCCTCATCCCCTCCTGCATCCCAGCCCCCTGCCTCAGCCCGGGGCCCCCTCCCACACTCTGAACTCCTCGTATCTGGCCCCACTCCAGAGCCCACACCCCCAGCCAGAGCCCTCATCCCCTCTCGCACCCCAACCCCCTGAGCCAGCCCCGTTAAAATGAGTGAGTGAGGGTGGGGAGAATGAGCAACAGTGGGAGTTGGGGATGGAGTGAGCAGGGGCAGGGCCTGGGAGGAGGGGCAGGACAAAGGCCTTCAGTTTTGTGCACGTAGGAAGTTGGCAACCCTACTAACCAGCCCAGTGTGCCCCAACTATCGTTATAATTGCAATCTAAAAAGGTGCCATATAATGGTAATGGGTCACTGGAAAACTCATAATGCTCTAGTTATTACAATCCTTGTGTAATGGAGGTGCAAGCAACTGATGCAAAGTTATGGACATCAGCTGAAACTGTTACTCTTAAAATGTGTGTGTTAGTCAAACAGGAGTTACTCCATCCTAAACAAAGGGATGTGGTTGCTCCACGGGACTGTTGTCTTCAAAGTATTTAGAAAGTAATGAGAATGTATTTACAACGGGGGGAGGAGAAGAGAGTGGGGGCTACACCCCTGCAGAGCAGAGAAACTTTATCTCAGTTTTAAAGTCAGGGGGTCTAAATCTCAAATAAGCAATTGAATCAACTGATTAAATCCAGTATTAGTGTATCATGTCAGGTCTTTAAAGAATGCCAGTAACATACTGGTGATTAATAGCATTGTAAAATATATGTGTATACTAACACTGTAGAAAGAGTTATTAATACTCATTGATCCTATATTCTAAAGTGAGCGGCCATACAAAGGAAAGAACATTTTCTGCCAAGAGAGGAGGAAAAGTCCCAGATATTTATGTGAGGATGGGAAGCACTGCATGTGGTCATCCTGCCGTGTGAAACAAGTTCATTGAACTTTGGAAGATATAAGTAAAGACAGAAGCCATCTTTGGCACCCATCACTAGACAGAAACAAGGCAACAGAGCCGTTTGAAGCTGAGGAGGATGGGTGCTTCAACCAAGGGGGTTGAGTCTTTGGGAATTGAAGATAGGTGACATATTTGCTTAGGCAAATATTTAATCTAACAAGGATGAGTTATAGAAGCATATTTTCTTGTAACTATATCTTCATGCCTTATACTTGAATATACTATAACCTTGTGTATATTTTGTTAATAAATATGTTTCCTTTTTTACCATAAAACTACTGTGTTGTGTTTAAAAGGAAGATTTTTTTTTACCCCCAGTTAAATTAATAAGCTGTGATATGGTTTTTCTCTTTACAGAAAGAACAAACCTTATTATTTCTCTGAACTGTCCAGGAGAGGACTGGACACTGCAGGGTGCACAGTTTTGGGGGAATTAGGAACTAGAAGTAGGTTGGGATCATCTTATCTATTGTAACCAAGGTTGGTAGAGGCCACAGTGTGACTGGTGTGTTGTTGGCAGCCTGTGGGGGTAGGATCTGTAGCTATAAACAGACATGAAGAGTGTGACTGGTAGGCTGGTTGTGAGCACCTGAGATTGGGAGCTATGGCAGTAAAGCATTGTGAAGCATCCAGGATTACAGGGTATGCAGTGACAACCCCTCATTGGTCTGGATTTGCACTCCAAGCCCCCACTGGACTGTGGTAACACTACAGCCACATTCAGAATTTTTGGATTTAGAAAAAGGCTGTCTGTCATATTTATTGCTCAAGGTCTTGTTAGAAATTCACATCTGAATTACTATGGGATTATTAAATAACTCTGGATGAAAGAATCCTGCTATCCCTGTAAAATCTACCCTTTAAAACTATCACACTGAGGAGCATGTCATAACCAAAGCTGCACGCCATAAGACGTTTTTTATTAGTACAACCACAGTGACTTAACATTTACTCCAGAGGATAAGCAAACAGATAAGATTCATTTTTTCCATCTTGCGTAAAATGCTTATTAGGGAAGGATTATGCTTTAGCTTTGTACATGGTCTGGTAGCTTTGATAAATCGACAGCATTACAGAAAATAGAAGTGTGAAGATTTATCAGAAGAGCATGGGTGTGTGCGCGTCTTGGCAGCCGCTGCAACCCTATGGTAAAACAAGACTGAGGGATACAGAATAGGTCTAATTGGAACCTCAGATAACATTGGACGTCCTATTTCTTTCTCTATTAGAGGGAGCATGGTCTAGTGGGTGCGGCAGGTAAGTGGGAGACAACTCCTGGCTCTTTTCTCACTATTACCATATTATGCATTGTGAGCTCATGCCAGTTAACTAACTTTTCTGTTCTTCCATTTATTCATTTGTGAATTGGGACAATGCCCTCTTTATGGGGGTTTGAGAGATTCTGATCATTGATATTTGTGAAGTGCTTTAACAACTTCAGAGGAAAAAAGCCTTTTAATGTCTAAGTTCAAAATAGCACTCAGCTCCTACTGAGGGAAAGATACAAATGATACATGAAATTTAAGATCATGTAGGAAGTGAAATATCTCAAGTTACAAACGTGGGGTAAGCTTTAAAGCTTATTAACCCCACATCCACTGAACTCTAACCAATCAGTGACACTATCACACCTGGACTCTTGAGAATACAGAACAACCACTCAAACTGTGAGCCGGGGAGAAGGATATGTACCTTCCAATGTAATGAAATCTCTACTTCTAACTTTATCCTTTGAAAGTTTATTTGAGGTTTCCAGAAAGTCAGCCAGGGAATCATTCACTATCCCTCTTTCGCAACTACTGCTCTCCAGTCCTACTATTGAGTGGGGTGGAAAAATTGACACAGACATTTCCTAAAGTGTTTAATGTATTCATTTCCTCAGACAAACCTATTTATTCATAACCCAACTTTCCAGCCAAGCTAACCTTCCTCAGGGCTCTGCATTACTGACACAGTTTAATTACTATTTAAATAGAACAATTTGGTGCTCACGCGTGATTTTTCCTTGGCATTATTGTGTTCCCTGTGTGTGTTCCTATCAGCCCTGGACTGATTTGTAGCCATCAATAGTTCAGTAATGACATGTCTATCAGGCATCAAAGCCCACTTTTGTTTTAATAGCTTCAGCATATGAACAAACATTTTATTCTAACATAGAACTCTGATAGGGCCTGTCGGCCTTTGGGGATAAAAGGGAGAACCATGTCAAAATACGAGCATCACACTGTGACGGGGTTCACTCAGAGTGGCAGCTTCTGCTGGCCATATCGGGGATTAGCTCTCTCAGCCAGTTGGTACCTCTCCTGTCACTTTCTCTGCCTGCAGACCATCTCTAAATACTGCAGTGTCCTTTTCATGACTTAGCCCACCAGGCATGCCAACATGCATACTTCCTTCCCCCTGCCCCTTGAAAGGGGGAAATGCATCTCCCAGTTTTATAGTTCAGCCACTTCCCCAGTGGTGAGTGGGAGAAACCTGGACCCACCCACTGTTCCAGGTCCCAACCCAGGGACCCTATAGATAGCAGCCTCCTGCTGCCTCTCCTAAACTCCTTCACCAGTGCTGCTTCAATTCCCTGAGCCATTTCCTTGCAGCCCCAGCACCACCTTCACCCTCTTCTCAGGGTCTTCAGCCAGTAAGTACCAGCAGCCAGCATGTCCCTCTTGCTCCTCCAATCCCTGCCAGCAACTGCTCTGTCCAAGGTGCTACCTTCCTCCACCCCCTAGGAACACAATCCTCTCTCCTTAGGCTCCCTGCAGCAAGTGACCCAGTTCTTCCCTGCAGCTCCCTTTTATGTGATCCCATTGGGCCCTGATTGGTTGCACCGTGCAGCTTCTCTCTGATTGGCTGCTTCCTACACAGCCTCCCTAGGCTATTTGGAGGACTTACCCTCATTGCCCCTCTCAGACAGTGTGTAGCAGGCCAATGAGGCCTCCATTAACCCCTTGCTCTTCAGTGTGGGATGAACACCCCATCACACGCACCTAAAATTGCTCCCTGCAAAGACATCTTTCAACATGCACCTGTTCCACAGGATTTTACCTCTGTATTGGGTCCTGTGACCCAGAGTCCTCATAGTAAGACCTCCAGCTCCAAGAAGGGCTGTAGCCTTCTAGGATACCTAATTAGCAGAGAAATGAAAACCAGCTTCCAATCACATCTGCTTATTTAAGCCTTCTCACGTCAGAGACAAGCCCAAATGGGAGAGACTCTTTTGTGGGACCAGCTTGAGATGGAGTTCTATTAGCTCAAAGGTCTTTCCCCCTGCACACTCCAATGCCAGTACACAGAAACCACTGAATTAAGTAATTTTTACAATCAGTAAATAATAGTGAGCCAAATCAAGAGGGCCTTCATCAGTCCTTACACGACTAGCCCAATCCACATTTAGGCACCTAAATAAGCACTCTGATTTTAGGGGTGCTGAACAACCACAGATGTCCCTTTTGATAGTTAAGTGTCCAAATCACATTCCCTCAAAATCTCCTCAGGAAAAATCTGTGGTTTGCCTAAACAGATATTAGTCTCTCACTGGAGCATCTGCCTTCAGCAGCTTGGCATTTTCCTTGACAAAGCAGGGTGAGGAAGGCCCCTATCCTTACTAGTCTCTAGTACCCTTCAGTAACTGTAAGCTGATCCTTAATCACATGAGCAAGAGTAAAAGTACCCGCTACATTAGTATTCAGTCTCCCTGAGGCTTAGTACTTCAGAATTCTACAGTTACCATTTCTGCTTAAATAATAGTTTGTGATTACATTACCTCAAATCAGTGTGAACCATTCAGATAGAGCATCCAGAGACTGAAAAGCATTCACCAATCACATAAACATACAAGAACTTTGTGAAACACAGCTTTGATGAGACATGTGAGAATATTTACTGTTTTTGATTCACATGGGTTAACATCCCCCGTCCAGCAAAAAAACAAAACAAAAAACAAAACAAAAAAAGTCACCTTGAAAATCATCCCAAAAGGAATACTCCATTGACAAGGATATTTCATCTAGTTTTCACATTGAAAACCTCTTGGTTTCATATTATTTCATAATTCAAAATCCATAAGCAGACCTAGACTCTGAACTGGGTCTGCTACCTCATTCAAAAGATCCATGCATCTTATGGAATCTTTCAATGAAGAGAACTGGATCTGACATTCTAGTCTGAGATGAAATTCAAAATCAGCTCAGTTGTGCCAGTATCAAGTTTTGATGTGAACACAGTTATATTTATTAGACTTTTCAGAGGCTAATGTTTATTGGACTGACTTAATGATGCTTGGAAACTTATCATAATACTATTAACATACAGACAAACCAAAACAGAGTTTGTTCTAAGGCTTGAGATTTTATGTTGGCCTTTTTAAGTGAGCATGACACCTGATTCTTTTCCAGAGATCTAAATATCTGAAAACTGACACAATGCATTGGACGCCAGATTCAAAACTTTATTGCCATTTCCTAATTATGCAAAGAACTGAACTCAGCTTGATCATACATTTTATTCCATGTACTATAGAGTTAACCTCCATTCTAAAATGATGTATAAAGAGACAGTGAAAAATCAATTGCTCTTAGAAATATTCCTGAGAAAACAATCTGTCACCAGTACATCCATGGGATTTTAGTACTCAGTACTATTTGTGCAGCCTTTTAGGTATGTCACATTCACACCTAGGCATGAGATTTCTGAGGAAGATGATGTTATCACTCACAAAGTAACAAGGCAGATGTCAACGTGGCATAAGCAGACAACTGCATGCCTGCTTGCTCCATAAAAGCATAGCTTCATGTCACCAATTAATGGTACTGTCTCCAAGGAAGGTGGTCCTATTTACTTACACAAGCACATAATTTGGTCCATATAGGTTTGAGCTCCAGTCTAGTATGTGTACACAGGTATACACTACATATATACCATGAAGTACCACGTTTAATGGTTTGGAGTCAACGTTTCCTATGGGATGCTGCATGGCTAGGGTGCTCTGATCCACCACCATACCTTTTGTTAACAATGTTAGTAATCTCAGTGTACACATGCTGTTCAGGGATCATATATTGCCTGACCCAACACTGGTACATTGATAGATTATGGGCTAGCTGTGGGCCAGACAGAAGCAACAGACTGGACAGTTTGTATAAACATTTCAAATTGCTAGATACCTCTACCCATCCCTCTGCTCATCTGTTTGTAGTGAGGCCACCATCATGGTATCTGGCCTCTCCTAAACACCATCTATAGAGCTCTTTTTCCCCCTCCATCAAATTTGTGTATAGAAAGTTTTAAGTTACACATCCTTTGACTTTGCATTTGGCCTGCCTAGTAAGACAGTGGAGTTAATATATCGTAATAGTTTTTACTTTTGGCTATATTTTGTCCTTTAATTTGCTGTGATTATATAAAACAAGATAGGAGTGAACATTATACTCTAAATTAATGTACTTCACAAGTGCCCATAGCAAATATAACAATTTTATAAAACAAAGCAAATGTTAGCATTGCCAAGAGCCTAATGATAGATTACTGCATACATTAACTAACACTAACGTTAAAACATAGCAAAATTGCAGATCGACCCAACTGCTTTAAACTCAATGGTGCTGTGCAAGCCATTAAGCACTTGATTAATTATAATTTTATTTGACATTGTTAATACATAAAAGGTAAAGTATTGCCTTTTCCTAGTCTAAAATAAAATTAAGATATCTTAAATAACCTTAACATGATGAATTCATTTTAAATTAAGTCCCAGAACTGGAAGTTCTAAACTCTCAGATTTAATCTTACCTCATTAGACAAGAACAATAATCCTCCAACCAAAGATATGCTTTTACCAAAGCCTCATTGAGCTTTCTTAGGTTAAATTTCCACTTATTTAACAAGAGGCTTACTGCAAAGAAAAAAAATGCACAATTCTGTACTTACAAGATGAACTCAGCTTGCAGGTCATGGTAGTACCAAGATCTGAACTCTTTGCGCAAAATTATGCAGGCATTTTGCCATGTTAAATATGAATACTGCATTTAATACCTATAAACACACTGATACAGGGAAGGGCAGCTCTCAGGAGCAGAATGGATTAAAAAACAGCCTCTCTTCACAAGAGACCCAAATTCTGCTTGTAATTTATGTCACAAGTTTGCTTCTCTTCTCCTATCCTTTAACATCACTGCACAATCTTTAGTGCAATTTGGCATAATTAGCTTTCTCTCTTAAGCAGGGCAGGACTGGAACAACAGGGTTAATGCAGGTCAGGATTGAGGTGAATTAGCAGATCTGTGCAAAATCTTACATATTATGCTTAATTTCATAGTTTAAAAACCAGCTGGGACCACTGAGATCACTTTAAACACAGAGCTATTATTCAATTTCATGAGCAACAAATTCACTCAAATTATAAAATGGCTTTATTAATTATATGTTAATTATCACTTAACTAGTGGAACTCA
The DNA here is from genome assembly GCF_007399415.2 of Gopherus evgoodei. Taxonomy (NCBI): domain Eukaryota; kingdom Metazoa; phylum Chordata; order Testudines; family Testudinidae; genus Gopherus; species Gopherus evgoodei. The sequence goes on along the minus strand of NC_044327.1, from coordinate 19,223,468 downwards.
TTGCCACAAGACACTAATAAGAAAAAAAAGCAAGGTAAGGATTTTAAAAATCAACGTTCATAAGCCGCGTATGCTTATTGAAAACCCCTATGGAATTTAATAGGAATTAAACCAATAGGAATCTACAAAATTTAACAAGGTTCTATGAAAATTATTCTAAAAAATATATATAATTTAATAGACTATAATCTTGCTATAGATTTATTGTGAACCATCCTATAGAATTCTGTAGCGGGAACATACCCCTCTACTTCATTCTACAGGATAAGTCAAAAAGGTTATGGGGAAAATATTTTCTATTCAATTTTTCAGGACTTCTTCATAAACTAAATAAAAATAGTACATACAATTACACAGTACAAGATAGCATTACTTTTTCTGTCTCGGCATATAAAAAGCCATGCTTTCTCAATACATAGCAAAACATCAAAAAATGTTTTGGCTATATGGCTTGTATTTTAAATCACATTTTTAATAAATGTAAGGAATCACTAATTGCATGATGAGCGATTTATATAAAGCCAAATCTCAGCACTAGTGAGCCAGGCATAGCATCTAGCTGTACCTGTGCCACCCAATATAAAATCAGAAATCTATTTATAACCTGGTAGCACAGACTACTATCCAGGGATTGTCCACACATACAAGCAATACGTGCCTTGAAGAACTTGCATTTGAATGCACCTGCACATTGTTCCATGAGGGCAGAGCCCTACTGAAGAGAACATGCTGGATTCAGGCCTCAGAAAACAAGTAACATTTGAAGGATGGAGGAGGGAGATTTAAGAAAAAAAATTTGATTGTAAGAAAACTATATCCAAATGCCCCTCAACCTACCCATTATTTGTTGGTTAATTTCTTGAAAAAGTCTTGAAAAGATGGATTTTTTGGGTGAGTCCAGGGAGGATGTTTCTGGCGTTGGCACAGTGCAGAAGACGATGTGGAACTTTTTATTCTACTTTGAATTTCAGATGTTCCAAAGGATGGTGCTTAGCTCCCTACCCTTGAAAGAATATTCCATAACCTAATATCTCTGCTTATCACTAACATGTTCTTGATTTTCTTTACCAAAAAGGTTTTTTGGTCTTAATTTCATTCCACTATTTCTAAAATGGGTTCATGTACTGGAGTTAATAATTTCTCTCCATCTTTAGCATGTATACTGTATTTCTAGACCATTATCATGTCTTTAACTGTTTCTTAGCCAGCACACAAATATTTAGGGTCAAGTCTAATCCTAATGTAAGCTATCATAGCTCCACTGAGTCAAATCCTTAGCTAAGGAGTAGATTATTAGCTCTAATTTCTCTCACTTGTTCCTTCAGTCCCTACATTTTTATTGCTTGTCTCTGATTTCTGTCCAGTTTGTCCACTGTTTTTTCTTAATGATATGTAAAGAATGGAATGGAGCATCCTAAACCTGATCTCTACAATCCTAAAGACCCTAACCCTGTTCCCTCTGATTACAGGCCCTTAACCACACTATGACAGGATGTCTCTGTTTATTCAGCTAGAATTACACTGTTTTCCCTGCCGCTGGTGTATCACAATGCAAACTCAACTCGAATGGATTCTTCCTTATCATCCCTATGTTTCTTTTGGAATTACTAATCTCCCAGTTTTTTCTGTTCCATCAAATAATGTACTAAATCAACAGGGACTTAGTGTATGGCAAGCCAGAGTATAAATCAACAGCGCACTAACCTGCCACACACTAACTGGTTCTGTGGACCCTGCTACTGTGCACTGAAAGTTCAAAATTCTTAATGCACAGTGGCAGAGCCAATTAGTGCATGACAGGCTAGTACACTGTACATTGAGACATGGGCTTGCCATGCGCTAAGTCTCCCCATAGACAAACATCCTGGGTCTTAGTTGTTTCCCCAACACCATAGTGTACTGAGTTGTATTTTTACAAAATGACTTTTCTTGGGTTATTTCCTCTGCACATGCTGTAGTCTCTCTAGGCTCTTTTTAGTATTCCCCCTATACTACTTGTACTCTAATACCTCCCAATTTAGTCCCTGTAATTTGATATGCTGTTTGAGCTCTCCTTCAAGGAGATTACAGAGATGCTAAATAAGAATGACTGATCCTTGCACTATTGCCCCACTATCCTCAACGTGATACACCTCATCACCCTTTGACTGTAGTCCTTCAGCCAGATTTCAGTCCATAGGACAGTACTTTCATGCAAGTCAGTGTGACAGGTTGCTCTCTGCCTCCCAGGGTGCCACCTAATGTACCACTGAGACCCCTGGTTCCACCAGTCTGGGTTCCCTTACACTGCCCTGCTGAGTCAGGCCCTCAAGCTCCTCCAGCAAACATGCAGGTAGGGCCACAGCCAGCTGCAGAAAGACAAACACTGAGATCAGCTTGGGACTTTCACAGCACTCAATTGCACACCCCTCTGGGGTGCAAACTCAAAATTGTATTGTCTTGCGCTGCAAAGAGAACTGTACAGCGTAAGCTCATGAAAATCACCCCCTCCCTCAATGTGGAAGAAGATATGCACTCCTCCCCCACTGTGAATTGCACAAACTGGTTTAGAGAAAACAAAAACAAGTTTAGTAACGACAAAGGGTAGATTTTAGGTGATTATAAAGGGACAGAAAACAGATCAAAGTAGATTAATGAGCAAATAAAGCAAACAAATAAACTAAGCCTAAATATTGTTTTAAGCAGGTTGCTTTGTTTCTTGAAGACAAACTGTTCTTGCTTGCAGTATAGAACTCCAGGTATTCGTTTCACAGGCCAGACACCTTCTAGCCTGGGTATAGTCCTTTCTTCCCTAGATCACTTTTAGGTGTTTTCAGCAGTCATCTTGGGCGGGGATCCAGAGAAGAAGGAACCCTGATTTACTCACTTCCCTGCCTTAAATAGGATTTACATATGGCAAGAATCCTTTGTTTCCCAGTTTGATCCCCACCTCCTCTTAGTAGAAAAATACTAGTAGTCCAACATGGAGTCCAGTACCAAGTGACATGATCACATGACCCTGCAGTATCAAAGCAGCCATAAATACTCAGGAAGACTTCCCAGGAAGGTGGAAGATTAGCATCTTCAAAGTTCTGTTGTTTTCCCTAATGGCCCATTGGCTAACCAGCCAGACCAATTGCATTTTGTCTGGTGGGCGTTCCCCAGGTGCAAACACTTTTGTAATTGATACAGAGTCCATATTCCTAACTTTAGATACAGACATGATACATGCATACAAATAGGATAATCATATTCAGTAAATCATAACCTTTCCAATGATATCTCACAAGGCCCATCTTGCAAAAAATAAATCTTAGATATGCCATATTCATACCATAACAATATCTCCATGAAGAATATGGGGCATAATGTCAGTCAGTCTGAATTTTGGTGAACTGGTAAACATACACAGAAACCCAGCCCCACAAGCTCTTTCAGTGTGCAACATCTGCTGGCAACATGTCATAAAGACTAAGACCCTGATCCTTCCAACAGTTACACATCTGTTTTACATTTATACATGAATTGCCCTGTCCAACTCAATGGGACTAGTCACATAAAGTTAAGTGTGTGTGTAAGTGCCAGCAGGACCAGGGCCTGATATCTAGATTTATCACTCTCAGGAAACACAGAGATATACAGTGTGAATGTCTAAACTAAAGGAAAATATCTCAAAGAATAACAGTCAAAAGATTTCACAGGTTTCTAATAAGGGGTTAAAAGTTTATCAGAAATATTTTACATAAAGTAGAATAATTTATGTGTCTTAAGAAAAGGCCTGTGGTGGCTCACAATGCAGTGGAGATCTTTGAAAGTAATAGAGTAAATCACACGGCTACAATGCCAAGCAGCTTTCTGAATATATGCTTCTTCTCATCAGGGAAACATCTTTACCACAGAAAAACAGTGACCTCAAAAAGAAGAGTAGGCTTCAACCTTTTAAAGGGTGAGAGAAACACCTATACCTTTAATGAGACCAAATGAACACTCCAGGCCGAAAACCTGATTCATTTATAGTACAGAAAGTATATATTTAAAAAAAAAATCTACATTCCATATGCTCAAAAGAAACCTCTATGATACCTCAGACAAGACAGGCAAATTAAATTACTAGATTATTATGAGGAGGAGGCAGATGCATGTTTTATTCCATCCATTAAAACTGAAATGAGTAATAATATTGCTACAGATGAAAAAAAATTAATAATGTTTTTTTAAACTGTTACAAGAACTTGTACACCACACAAATGACTAAAGCTTCCATGGAGGAGATTGATTTGCTTTTACTAAAACAAAAATTGCGATACCTCATTGAAGATAGAATTGGTCTAATTAAATTCTGTTTAACAAGAGAAACATATACAGCTATTATATCATTAAGTGTAGGCAATGTGCCAAGGGTTATGGCTTGCAACTGGAGACTTTTAAAGTCTTCCTGTATCACTTCACTGCTCCACTATTTAACGTGTTTAATAACATTTCTTATTGATTTAGGGAGGCCTGTGACCATAACCAGCTTGGGTTGCATCAGTTCTCACCAGCTAAGGATAGTTGGGGCTGGTCAATACTTGGGATGGGAGATTTCCATGTGTTGCAGGAAAAGGTATTGAGGTATAGGTATGTTAGGTAGCACCATCTTCTCTGAGTCGGTTGTGAACTAATGCCTACATGTGCAGCTAGATGTTTATGCAATATGGGAAGTATTGGTCTTTCAGATAAAATATAAACTGTAGATCCTGACCTCCTATGGTCCTATTAAAGTCCCACAATATTTTGTTCTGCAGATTTAGAGGTAACAACTTGGCCAAATCTCAAAATGGGCAATCGTATTCTGCTGACTTAAGTGACACCCCAGTTTCACAGAGAACTTTGCTCCCTTCCTTCTGCCCCATGACATGTACAGGAATGTTCCTTCCCATAGATAAACAGATTCTGAGACCTACCAAAGAGATTTCCTCCACTTCTGAATTGCGATAGTCATTTCCATATATAGTTTTACATTGTTTTGCTAAGTTTGTGAAACACTTTGGGACAGTTCAGAATGAAAGCTATTATGTGAATGTAAGAATTATGGACCCAGGCAGAAGGAAGTCTCCAGTATTTTCTCCAGAGATTATAAACTGCTAAGTAGCTGAGGTTGAAGGCATTTAGTTACTGTACTACAGAGAAATAAGCCCCGGAAAGAAAGATAGGCATTTGTTTGATGATCATCTTGACTACAGATTTGGTTTGCACCACATATCATGTTGGTAATATAACAGACAGAAACAGATGCACATATACACACACTCTGTGTGTGTGGGTGGGGGGGTAGTGACATCTATAATAAATATAGTTTCACATGGCTCTGCAATGTATCAGGCACCTTTGACTGCTTTGCCTACTTCCCCTCGGTTAATGCATTTCTGCTAGGGCTACTTTCCAAATCATCATCGCCAAATGTTGATGTTTAATGGCTTCTACGGTACTAGTATATTTTGCCATTCACTACTGCTGTTGAGTTTGAACAAAGCTTTCCAAGTGAGTTGGTTTTATACAGATTCTCTTTCTGGGGCTTTGTCTTTCATTATCTTGTTCTTCTATCACGTTAGCCTTTGGTAGGGACATCTTCTCCCTCTTATTTCACCCTAGACATTCAGGGGCTCGGCTACTTTGAAGGGGCTCTACCAGAATTTTGTAATTGTTTTTGGGATCTCTTTTCTGGTACAAATCCTCCATCTACTCTGAACTGATCGTGCTCTTACTGAAGTCCTGGCCTAAGTTCAACCCTGTGATTATTTAGAAGAACTTGATTGTGACGTGGAGCCTTCCCCTGAAAGTTAAAACCAGCCTAGAAAGGCTGAGCCATAGGCAGCCAAAGGAGTGGCTGCAGGGGAAACAGCCAATTAGGGCAGTGGCTGCAGACAATTAGGGTGATGGCTGGACCACCCAATCAGGGCACAGCTGGCCCCTATAAAAGGAAGCTGCAGACCAGATGGAGGGGATCTGCTGCACGGAGCCCTAGGGAGAAGACTGGCTTCCTAGAGAGCTCCTGATGGGCTGCCAGGACTTACAGGCTCGAGACCCTGGGAAAAGGAGCTGGAGCCAGAGGCAGGAGCAGAAGGAACTGAGGCTGTGGGGAAGTGGCCCAGGGAATAGAGACAGTGATCTGGAAGGAAGAGGCAGCAGGAAGCTGCTGTTTGCAGGCTCCCTGGGCCAGGGCCTGGAGTTGGCAGCCCCCAGCTGGGCCACTAGCTGCTGAAGGAGTGGCCCAGCTGGGGACTGCCAACCTGCTGCAAGGAGTGGCTGGACTCCTGGTGGAGGAGTCCCCCAAAAGGGCAGGAAAGCAGATGGTGACATGGCCAGAGGGCCGTATCACAAAGCAGATGCTGAGAGAAACGAGCCGTAACAAGTCTTCAGGCAGAGGCGAGGACGGGAGCACGATGACCACCTGAGGTCACACCTGCTGGGACTGAGCTAATTCCCAAAACACCCAGCAGGAGGCACCAGTGTGGTTAGTTACCCCATGACATTGCTATATACCCTAGCAGAGATCCCTGCAGCAGAAACTCCAGCCAGGGGAAAGAGAGTGGCAGTGGAAAGCAGATGCAACCTGCACTCTGATCTGGGATTGTCAGAGAAGTGGGTGGGATTAGAAACGACCAGTGGCAATGTATTAATTCTAGAGCTGGCAAGAAATGGTTTTTCTGTCATATGAAGATTTTTGAGATTTTAAACATTTTTCTTGTTCTCTATGGAGGAAGAGACCATAACCTTTCAATTTTTTCCACAACCCTCCCTCCCTCAACAAAACACAAGGAGAGAGAGCATGCACATATCCGAGAATTGCCAAAAGCACAATAGATAGGGCACTCAACTGTGAAGCGGGAGACCAGATTCAAGAGTCCTTGCTCTGAACCAGTGAAAACAGGGACTTGACTCTGGGTTTCCCCCCACCCCGTAGAATGCCCTAGCCACAGGGCTACTGAGTTGATCTCTCTCACAATCCTTTGTGTTGGAGCTGTTCCACTTTGTATAAGTAATAGTGACCAGATATCCTGATTCCATAGGGACAGTCCCAATTTTTAGGTCTTTTCCTTACATAGGCTCCTATTACCCCCATCCTGATCCTTCACACTAGTTGTCTGGTCACCCTAATAAGTAATTACATATTAATTGGGCAAACAGGAGACTGATTTGGGATGTGGAGAATCAAGTTCAAGTCACTGCATCTTCCATGTCCCAGCTGAGCGCCCTAACCCAGCAAGCTAGAGAGTCTCCCTCCCTCTCCCTGACCCAATGAATATTTATTTAAACCAAGTGGAATAGCTTCAGCAAGAGAGAGAGAGCCTCAGCCCAGACTATCCTATAACTGAGCGGTTAGGGCACTCACCTGGGAAATGCAGCATCAAGTTTTCATTCTGAAAGAGCTTAAACAAAGACTTAAAGCTGGGTCTCCCACTTCCAAGGTGAGTGCCCCAGCCTGGGTCTCTCTCTTTCAGGATTTGATCTGAAATCCCATCCTGGCTCAGAAGTCCTCCCCAACCAAAGTTTTGTCAAAACTGATTCATTCCCACACAAAGTTTCAGTTTCAGAGAATTGGCATTTTCTGAAACTGAAAAACAAACTTTGTTAAAATCATCTCTAATTCATCACATTCTCCCAGCCTCCCCTCTCAACAGCACTCCTATGAAATTGACTTAAAGCTGGTCTATCTCAGCAGAAAACCAGAGGGAGGGCAGCTGGCATCTCATCCCTTGCCCTCTATGCAGGTGAGTCCACACCAGCTGAAGGGGGCCTCCCTCTCTAACAAATTTAAAAAGCAGTCCATAGTGGAGGTATTGCTACTCACTTCAAAGTGAGCAAGATTGGACCTTCATGGTATTAAATGTACTTTTTCCTGTTTTATTCAGGTAGAGAAGTCAAGGTATAAGGGTTTGTCCACTCAGATCTCTTTGCAGGATTTGGACCTATGTAAGTGATTTTGCTATGAATCATGATGTTTTGTTTTCCTGAACCTCAAAGACATCATCTTTGTTCATTTCGGTTTTCATACATCTTCTGTTTCAGAAATAAATTCACTAATGAATCCTTAGAGTTTAAGCCCACAATGCAAGTTTCAGGTCTCAAAACTCCACCAAGGGTAACTGGGAAAGCTTCTGAAGAATAATTAACAGAATCATCACTCTGCTCCATCAATTCAAGCATTTCCAGATACCTGCTTAAAAATCATCTAGCAACTCATAGAAGCTAAACATTCTCACATGAGCCCCCTGCTTGAGAATTTCTGTCCCTGATTTTAATCCACACTCCATCAGAGACCTCCCTCAATTCTCAAATGCAAAAGCTTGCATGGATTTGAAGATAATCTTTTTATTAGCAAATCTCTTTAACAAACATACTCAGCCAATAAGAAAAGAATGCTAAATACAAGGAAGTGGTGATATATTGAGAATCAAATTAATTAACACCACAAAAACATAATCCCTTAATCACTAAGTCTCCCCTTGAGTTTTACTCACTTATTAAAGTATACTAACTGATTTTAGACCAGATGTCAAATCCATATGCTGAAGAGAAAATACATACAATTAAAAGAGCTTTTCCCTTCAGTTTACATTAAAAATGAAAGCCTTGATCAAATCTGCGAAACATCTGAGAGGACACACACTAATCACAGGGCCTCTCATCACACCTGATTTATTCTGCCTACCTAAACCTAACTTTGCCCCTAACTTTTGCAAAAACATATGCAAAGATCAAAGAAACAAAGTGCCAAGAGATTTTTAGAATCCTGTTTAGTCCCAATAAGATTTTAGACTTTGATTTTCAAAAGTAACCAAATTTTTGGCCCCGTATCTCAGAAGATTGATTTTTTTTTAAGAGGGCAGAAGTGCTCACTTTTTGAAAAAAATCAAGCTTTTTATGTCTCAAGTTGGGCACCCAAAAAACTGAGGCACCCAAATCCACTAGTCGCTTTTGAAAATCTTGGTTATATTGCTTATTACACCATCTTAGGGCAATCCAGTTCTCAATTTCATCTAGTGGTAGGTGAAGTTCTCTAAGGGTTTGGCAGAACTCAGTTGAGTTCAAACATGTATCCTAAATTTAAGATTAACCATTTGTTTTTATCTGAAACTTAAACCCCCATTTTATACTGCCTTTTTTCCTTACTCCCGAATGTGGCTCCCATAGAGTCAGATCTTAAATCCAAAAGGAACCATATCACCACCTAGTCTAACTTCCAATATAAACACAAGTCAGAGAATCTCACCCAGTTTCACTTGCATTACGTTATTAAATTGTACCTTACTTTTTATTTGAATTAGTCTGGTTTTACCTTTTAGCCAGTGCTTCTTATTATACCTTTCTCTGATAGATTAAAGAACTCTTTAGAGTACCTGGTATTTTCTCCCCATGAAAGTACTTGCACACTGTAATCAAATAACCTCTCAATCTTGTTTTTTGATAAACTGAGCAGATTGAGCTCTAAGCGTGCACTGTAAGCCATTTTCTCCAGCCCTCAAATAATTTGTGCACCTTTTCTCTGCAATTTCTCCAATTTGTCAACGTATTTTAAAATCCGGACACCAGAACTGGCTGCAATATTTTAATATCAGTCTCACCAATGGGATATACAGAGTTAAAGTCACCTCCTTACTTCTATTCACTGCCGATCTTTTAATATATCCAAGAACTGCATTGGGTTATTTTTCTAGCCAACATATACTCATGACTACCCTGTCATCATTATTTACCACTCTGTCAATCTTAGTGTCATCTGCAAATTATAAGCACTTATTTCATATTTATTGCCAGACACCTGATGAAAATATCGAATAGCATCAGGCCTAGTACTGATCCCTGCAGAACCTCGCTAGAAACATCCCCTATCAATGAGGACTCCCCATTGACAACTACTTTTTGAGAGAGATCTGTCAGTAAATAGTTCTTAATCCATTTACGATCTGCTCTATTAATATTATATGGTGCCATTTTAAAAAAAATCAAGATATCATGCAGCACTAAGTCAAATGCCTTACGAAAGTCTAAGCCCTAACCTATGCTACCAACTTATGTTGGTATAACTGCATCCCTCAGGTGTGGAAAATGCACAGCCCTGAATGATAGTTATACCAACCAAACTCCCAGTGTCAACAGTGCTATGTTGACTGGCTTCTCCTGTGAACACAGCTACAGCCTCTCAGAGAGGTGGAGTACTTACATCAATAAAAGACACTCTCCTGTCAGCATAGGTGACATCTTCACCGAGTGTCACAGTGCCGTAAGTGTAGACGAGCCATAAGTATATTAAAATCAGCTTATATCAACTAAACCTGTAATTTTCAGCAAAAAATGAAGTGAGGTTTGTTTGATAAAAAGTTATTCTCAATAATTGTGTTTGCTTCCCATTCTTCCTCACTTCCACTGGCAGATACCTCTAGCTCCATCCCTCTTTTGACAGGTTGTGTTGGTCTTCCACTCAGGCCCTTCACCACCACCATTCCAGCTCCCATCACTTTGAAGCATCCATAATGGAATGACATGGATCTCAATTTGCTCTCATATATAATTCAAGTTTATACAGATATATTCTTGGGAAGATGTGCTCAGATTTGTACATGCTGCAAACCAAATGTCTAGGAGAGTTTTGTGGGCCATGTTCCTGTCAATCACACATTTCTGTAACAACTTATTTTCAAAGATGTACTATTAGGAATTTTCAAACCTCAGTGCCTACATTCACCCTTGTGAATATCAGCACAGTTATTTAGGTGCCTAAGTCTGGATTTAGGTGCCAACTTTAGGCACCCAAGTTTAAATATTTTGGTCCACTCATTGTCCCATTTAAAATTTTGCAGTGAAGAACCTGGATGCCGCCAGAGCAAAGAGGAGCTGACAGCACCATGTGACATGGCAACTCTCCCTGAACTACCAGTGAGTGATCCATGGACCACGGTATTGGAATAGCTACACTATGGCTCCCTCATAGCTACCTTTAGTCATGTATATTATTGATCAAATAAGGGCATTTTCTTCCTAAGTAACAATTGCATTAACCCTTCATGCAAAATATGCTTTTTTTTTTTTTATTTAAATCTGCCTCTCTGTTATTCCTTTCATTCCATTTATGAACAAAATCATTGCTACTGTCATGGACAAAGGGAATTTGATAAGAGTTCTCTTCCTATCAGACTCTCATAGAATCTTTGCTGCAGAAATGATGAGCAACTGATTAACAACAGGCACAAGCACTTCCAGTAATATCAAGAGTCTCCTCACTCTCCCCCATAGACATTGCTCAGGAAAAATCTCAAGAGGGGAAATTAAAATCTCACATGTAGCACAGGAAAATTCACTATATACCAAGTAAACATACACTGTTAAAAAAAATCACTTTCCCAGATAAGCCTCTTGAGAGATGATCTATTCATTGTTTGAGTCTTCAGGCAGCAGACTGAGTAGCATAAAAACAACTTCAAGAACCTCTTACGTTTTAAGCAGAATAAGAAATATCTGACTCAGAATTTCATAGCATTAGAGGGGAAAGGGGGAAGAGTCAAAAAGATATTATTTTCCCTATGTGATTTATTAGCTGATTAAATTAAGAACTGTAGGCCTGATGTATTGGGCCTCCATCGCTTTCATTTACTTTACTTGCAGTTTTAGGTGCCCAGTACTTCTGTAAATCTTACCCATGGTCTTTATAAAGTAAGCTATGAGTTTGCAGAATTTTATATGTATGCAGTTTTTAAGGGACTAAACGTGAATCAGATACACACTTGAGCAATCTCGTTAGGCAGGTCTCTAGTGGTGTGTATTTAAATAACTGTAGGATACATAAAGGGGATTTATCATTAAGTCTTCACTTAGGCATAACTTTGAAGTTAGTAGGGATCCTGAGTGAGGACAGCAGGATCAGGCCCTTGGCTGCACTGCAAAACACAATAGAGGGGAAAGTTTGTGTAAACAAAACATTGTTTTACACTCAATATCTAGATAGATACCAGAATTGTAATGGAGAACTGCCGGATTAAGGAGGAATCCTGAAAAGATATGAGAACTTGAAAAACTTTACTCACGTTAGCAGTCTCTTAGATGGCAATGGAGCTGCTCATCTGAGCCAAGTTACTCACCTACTTCAGATTTTCCAGATTCAGGCCACAAAGCTGTGGGCACAATTTTCAAAACTTGGGTGCCTAAATCCATAATTCGTAGATCCGAGCTGTTGCAATATACCATGGGAGTCCCATTAGACGCCAAACTACCATGCATCATGAGGCATGTAGTCCATTCAGGGAGCAAGCCCATTGGAGAGAATATGGGCATGAGAGACCTGGAACTCCAACTCCCATGAAGAAGCCTGGTCTTTCAGGCAGACAGATTAATTTACTGATAAGCATCTCTTTTAGGTTTTCCCAAATGAAAATTCTGCCCCCAAATAAAAAGAAATAAATAAAAATCAATCTTTTCCCACAGAAAAAAAATTCTGTGAAACTTTTCCAACAGGCAAATGTTTATTTGGAATTTTTTAAATCACCCCAAAATTTAGACATCAAAGAACTAGTCTGAGGCACTTAAAGGTTTTAGGTGCCTGAAATGCATAACTGGCACCCAAGCTTGAAAACAGCCTTGTCACGCTAATTTAACTCATCTTGCTACAAAACATAACACTTTGTAATTCTGCTGGGGTGTGGGTGTGTGTGCGCATGTGTTTTTGTAAAACATATTTCTGCTGTTTAACACTTTCAGCCTTTTTATTTTATACTTCTGACACATTATCAGGAAATTAATTGGCATGAGACTAATTCTCATCTCACATTCTTTTGAAGTCAGTGGAATTGAAGCTGTGTAAAAAGGAAGTCACTCTGGTGTAAACAGGGCCGTAGCAACAAAGAACGTGGCCCCCTCTGAACATATGTCCGGGGCCCCTTACAATGCAGAAACGATAAAAAACTAAACAACTAAATTAATAATATTTATCCGCCGACCGCCATTATGAACGCAAATACACATTCTTTGAATGGGTCCAACTAAAATTCGAAACTGACCGACAGACAACGGATGTAGCCAATAGCATGATGATGTATCATAATGACTTCATGGTTTTGTCAGTAAAACCGACATGGATTGTGCAATAGCGTCAATAAATGTCACTTACCTAGTTATACCTTACATTTTTTTTTGCCACTTTTAGGGGCCCCCTTCCTTGCGGGGCCCCTTTCGGTCGGAGGGTACAGAGGGCGCTCGCTACGCCTCTGGGTGTAAATAAGATTAGAATCAGGCCTCTCAGAGCACTGTTCTGCACTCACTTACATTTTCTGCAAAACTGCTGACTTCCATAGAACTGGGTATGGTGTAAATCAGTACAGATTGTTACTGATCAGAAAAGGGATGTTGAATCACAAACATCACCTACTACCAGCTACAAAAGTATTAGCCATATATCCTCGCAATTAATAAATAGGTCTATACTACTGTTGCCAAATCTTTACTTTGCTGTGTTTGTTGTGTGTTATAAATAACAGCAAGAATCTGAACAAGCATAAGCCTACTTAGCTTCAATTTGCCAACAATTTGATTTTTTTCCTAGAAAATATGTTCCTAGAGAAACAATGTGAATACAGCTATTACAGAGCTCATAGAAAAACTGGAAATCATAACTGTGACCGATTCTTTGAAAAGAACTGAACTTTGTAACTTATCACTGGTAGTGACTCAGTATTTTTAGTCTTGAAATTATAAAATTTAGCAGATCTTTCAGAATACCATGTGCACTTTGTTTGGGAGGAAGATAGGGGAACAGCTGTAAACTGCAAACATTATGCTAGATAATATTCTCACCATTGAAAAAGTAATCAGGATAGTGATCTGTGTTGCATTGTTGAGTTGTGCTTTTTCTGATTTATAAGTAAGCTTCTTTCTAAACTTGTTCAAGCTATTGTCATAAGCCAGCAGATGGCACCTACATCAAGCAGCCAAGTCTTGGAGAATCAATGGCTTAGAGGGGCAAGATGCCAGAGGCTTCCAGACTGGTGGGCAGAACGAGGATCAAGGGATGGATCTTGGTAGGAGTGGTGGGTGGGGACTCAGTAGAAAGGAAGGACTGTTACTCTGGATGTGGGTGTGAGAGCGCCTGGAGAACAGGACTGTGGCGGACACTGCTAGACTGGGACTACTGGTGAGCACTTTGGACTGAGGCTTCCATGTGTCCTGAGGGCAGATGAAGGCCAAGTATCTGAGGAGCAGCACCTGCTAGGCCAGAGGTCCAGATTGAGCAGCCACCAAGCATTACACCCCACCAGGCTAGTGCATCTCAGCTCTACGTGCACCTCCGGGGGATTAGAGAGCTCAGGTAAAGGATTTGGAGGATAGTGGTTTTGGGCACCTCTGTAGGTGGGGGACAGAATTGTGCTATCTTCCCCCACACACTCTTTTGCTGTTCCATTTGCTTAAGGCCCCTAGTTCCATTTCGGCCCATTGGTCTGTACCCATTCCCTTGGCTAATATCCTTTGGTATAAATGCTCACAAAACTCCTCAGATGTAATTTGGTTAGCCTGTCAGAAACTGCCAGAACCACATAAGCAAAGTGTGTTTGTTTGGGGCAGAGGGAAGGGAAAAGGCACATGCCACATAAAGAGAAATAACTGAATGATTGCAGACTTAGGATATCTACCAGCACCTGTGTCCAGAGCAGAGAAGATAGGGGTAGGAATGGTACAATATGTTATTACATGTACTTCTAAAGTAATTCTCATGCCATCTAGGTTATTAGCCTGTTTTGTTGGTCTTGTTTGGGCATCCTCTTTCAAAGATTATAATATTGGACATCTTTTAAACATAATTCTCTCATCTACACTACAGCTTTAATTGCAGATTCTCAGTCCTATTTCGTGGATCCCCTTTTTAACACTTTTGATTCCTTCCTTCCATTAGTGGGAGCCCTTTTGACATATTTTCAGAGTTTAAAAAAATCTGAGTTTTGAAAAGGAATTCTATTTCTACAGCCATCTGTCAAAGTTTCTCAGGTTCCCAAGAGCCATCCAGGAGGTAAAAACATTCAGAGGAGAAATGATGTTTGTGGTATCAGAATATATGAAGCAATTAACAGCTTTTGCAGGTGATTAGACACCAATGTGAAACTGGGGCCTCTGACAACTGCAGAAGCTGTTAATTGTGAGCATATTCTAAGGCCATAAACATTATTTGATGTCTTTATATGTGATAGGAAGAAGACAAACTAAGAATTATGTATCCAATGTTATAACAGAAGGGATAATATTAAACTTCCTGGAGCCATCTCCAGGAAGGCAACATATACTCTCTTCACCACAAGACAATCAAAAATATAATCCACTTCTCTCTAATATCACTAACCTCCTGACCACTGGATCAATCAGACAATCACACCTAAAACCAAATGATGATCAAGTCATTAGAGTATTATCAATATGTACAACTATGGGAAGATCAAATCAAAACCAAGAAAAATGGTTCCAGGTGCTAACAATGTGCAGATTGCACAGATAAGGCAGACTCACTAAATGGAGAATCAGCGACCATAAATTAGAGGTTGAAAAGGTAAGACAGAACACAGTGGAAACCCAGAGAGGGAGGAGTAATCTGCTATGATAGGTCTGAGTGTAGACAATGAAAAGGGGTACAGGATAAACTGAGAATATAGATACATATTGGGGTGAGCATATGGACAAGGTGAGGACAAACCTTCAATTTGATGGTGTAAGAGAACAGAAGCAAGTGAAGGGATTCAACATGGGAATGACATGGTGTAATGGGGGGGACCTCACTTCTTGAGAACCTCCAAGTGGCTAGGTGTGGAGCTGCAATCCTTTTATAACCTCTGTTGCCTCCTGCAAGCTGCCATCTGACCTTGACTCTCTGGCCGAGTCACAAAGTCCAACAGAATCCCTTCTGGGATAGGAAAGAATCCAGTAAATGAACCATCCCACTGCCTTGCCTAAGGTCTTCTGCTCTGGCCTCTTTAAATCTAGAAGTTTGTTCAGGTTCTCAAAATAAGCCCTGCCCCCTCATGGGGTTTATGCCACTGCGGCCAAGCTTGCTCACTATTCTAGGTTCCAACCCAAGGATCCTATAACTGACAGCTACACACTGCTCGATTTAAGTTATTTACTCTATCTTCCCTAGTCCTGTTCCTACCTGGCCTGTTTTAGCTTCACCCTTAGCTCAGGGTTGAGGTTCTTAGGCCCTCTCTCTCCCTGCCAACCCTGCATAAGCAAATGCAGCCAGGAGCAAATTCAGATGATCCCTTGAGCTATTGTGGCCAGAGCGGAGCACCCTTGTTGGGACCTGAAGAGCAAGGAAGGAACTGACCTGCTAAGTTCCTGCAGATCCTTTATCTGAGCCTGATGGGCTCTGGTTGGCTGCTTTTGTGAGGCCTCTGCAGGCCTGGAGGACCCACTTTCTCTGTGGCATGGTGTAATAGGACCACATAGCCTCTTGTAGGGAGCTGCAAAGGCCAGATACACCCCATCACACTTGGGGGTACCACAGATTTCCTCCCTCCCTCCCTGGTAGTTTACTCTGGAAGGGGGCAATTCAGGTCAATAGCTGCAGTTTTTAAAAATCATCACTTGTTTCTAGCCACTAACCTCCTACTTGCTACAAACAATTTTTTTTCCATGACAACCGGAAAAGATTCAGGTTGATTTACATGGCTTGGTTTTGTAGTACATTCTTGAGATGCTAAGCACTTTCTATTATCTTGGGCCAGACCACCCTATGTTTATTCTCTCATATATCCCACTGCTTACACCTCAGCTGCACCATTCTCACTGTGACCACGTAGGGCCTTTAACACGTGCTTTTGCTTTTAGGAGGGGGACACCTATTGTATTGGGATGGGGGCATGTTAGGATGGAACAATGACTCCACATCCCACATGTACAGGGGAGACAGCCAGATACCAGCTGTGATTAGGTTGGCATGGGAGGTGGCTTGAGGGTAGGTCAGGGGAAACACGAGGCCATGTACAAGAAGTCTGATGGCACACCCAATGGCCACAGATAACAGTTATGGGACTTGGGCTTGTATACTTCAGTCCAGCCTTTGAGCTAGGGAACTAACCACACAGGGGCTACTTGTTGGCTGAGTGGATTCCATCCCCCTATACCCCAACTATTTTACTTACACACACATACACACACACAGCCCGTTTAATCAGGCTGCTGAGAGAAGTAGGAAATGTGTTTCCCCCAAACTGCAAAACCAGCCTTTTGAGTCCTAGTGCCACTTTATTAAAGAATGAGAAAAATATTAGGGATAACTATTGCCGGTTTCCTTTTCCACACAGAGATGATAGCTTATAACAACACTTTATTTTCTAGACCAGATTAAATAATAAATCATTTAAGACCTTCAGAAGAGTAGCAGAATGTGTGGGTTATTTATTCCTGATAGTGAGTTGATACTGTATCAAAATTAAAGGTACTATCTGGAAGGATTCAAATGTAAAAAATCCCAGGCTTGGTCTACACTGATTATATAGTAGTATAACTGTTTCAGTTAGGGATGTGATTTTTATTTATTTTAAAACCAGAATTAAACACCAGTATGACTTCTTCTGTGGATGCAGCTATACCAGTATAAAAGAAATTGCACCAGTATAGCTTATTCCTTTCCCCCCAGGAAAACTAACTTCAGATTGGCTGGTATGGGTTGTATTATTTGTACTATACTGGCATATAATTGAAGTAATACGACATTTGAATGTAGACCAATATCAGAATGCAACACTATTAAAAAAATAATAATTTCCCAATTGCTTTCTAATTTTTTTTTCTCCTGAACTCCTTGGCAATGACAATTTAGAATACAAGTAAAAACATCCTAAAAGACTATTTGACAAAGAAAAAGTTGCTTTCCATAGCACTTTGTTTCCTTTTTTTTTTTTTAATCTGCCACATTTTTGGCAGGTAATTAGCAGCTCAGGTAACTCAGAGGAAGGCAATTTCCTTGTATTCACACATACCAGTGAGCGGTTGTACTTCCAAGCTAACACATCCTTGACATCTGGATTTTCTTCCACAAGATTTAAAAGATAGACAGGAAGGAAAGGCTCCCAGTTAACAAAAAGCTATATTCAGTTTTGTTTTGAGATGTTTTTCTTTGTAAATGTTTTCCCCCTCCCACAACTGCATGTTTTCAAGAAGGTATCAGTTTCCTGGACAGCTCTTTGTCACTAAACATGAAAAAGAGTGACTCAACATCTGACGTGTCTCTTGTGGCTAGGTGTGGAATTGCAAGGGCTTTCCCTCTCCATAGCCCAGCCAACGAGCCATTCAGGTGTGCCAATGGTCCCTTTTGTCCTGTGATTCAGCCCCCTGGCCAGGTCACTTTGAGTCTCCCCTCTTTCTGGGGGAAGCAGTCTTTAATTCCCAAATCTCTGACCTCCATCATTTCAGTGGCCCACATCCAGGCCCAATAGTCCTTCCAGTCCATTGTGTGTCTTCATGCTTGTCACTTTGGTGAGGCTGTAGCGGTACCCAGTCCCTCTCCCTACCATGGGTTCCAGCCCAGGAACCTGTAAACAAACAGGTAAAATCTGTCTTGTCCAATGTCTTGTTTCTTCCCTCAACTACTTCCCATCATGACCTGGATGAGGGCAGTCTGACCTAGCGGTCAGAGCAAGAGTCGGGCATTGGGTCGGATCAGATACCAGCAGATCAGAGTCTAAGACAGCCCAGATGGCAAACCAGGAATCAGGTAGAGTCAGGTTGCCAGAGATCAGCAGCAGATATTGCAGTCTTGAGCAGGGAGCACCCAGTTGCATGGACAGCTTCCTGTTCCTGTGCTTGGGTTAAATGGAGGCTGGGGACCAATCATGATCCAGGATTGGAGTCCTCTATTGGCATTCAGCTTCCACTCTAGTGGTTGTTAGCAAGTCACTGGGTGGCAGGTTGTGATTACCAATCTCCGAAGAACCCTGTGGACCATGGGTCCTGATACTTCTTACATCAGCCCTCCTTCTCTTCAAGAAGTTTTCAGGGGTTAAGCCCCTGGTTCCAGTTCCCAAAATAACACTGGAAAGAAAACTAAAGCAACAGAGTGGCACCTGACCCTCTGTCCCACAAGCTGTCTATAGTACTGGTCTGCATTCACAGGCAGCATAAGGCAATTTGGTCATTTACTGTGGCCCTCTCTTGGAGCTGAGAATTACAGATCTGTCCACCCTTTCTCCCTCCCACCCAGGGCTTCTCCCTTTTAAGACTGCTCTTCCAATTCTGGTGTGCTTCATCCATTTGGTAGGATGGGCTATAAGAGCCTATTGCTGCTCTTTAACACCTACTTGTCTAATGCAGGGTTCATCTACCCAATACATCGAGGGAAACATGTTATGTCATGGTTTAGTCTGCACAGTACTGTTTACAGCAAAGATATAGGTTATGGTTACCAAATGACTAGAGGATAGCTAATGTGATGCCAGTTTTCAAAAAGGGCTCCAGAAGTGATCCTAGCAATTACAGGATGGTAAGCCTGACTTCAGTACCAGTCAAACTGGTTGAAATTATAGTAAAGAACAAAACTGTTAAGTACACAGATGAACATAAATTGTTGGGGAAGAGAGTCAACATGGTTTTTGTAAAGGGAAATCATGCCTCACCAATCTTCTAGTATTCTTTGAGGGGGTCAACAAGCACGTGGACAAGGGAGATCCAGTGGATCTAGTGTTCTTAGATTTTCAGAAAGCCTTTGACCCAAGGTTCCTCACCAAAGGCTCTTGAGCAAAGTGAGCTGTCATGGGATAAGAGGGAAGGTCCTCTCATGGATTGGTAAGTGGTTAAAAGCTAGGAAACAAAGGGTAGGAGTAAATGTTTTCAGAATGGAGAGAGCTAAATAGTGGTGTCCCCCAGTGGTTTGTACTGGGACCAGTTCTATTCAACATATTCATAAATGATCTGGAAAAAGGAGTAAACAGTGAGGTGCCAATATCTGCAAATGATACAAAACTACTCTAGAAGTTAAGTCCCAGGCAGACTGCGAAGGGCTACAAAATGATCTCACAAAACAGGGTGACTGGGCAACAAAATGGCAGATGAAATTTAATGTTGATAAATGCAAAGGAATGCACACTGGAAAACATAATCCCAACTATACATATAAAATGATGGGGTCTAAATTAGCTAAAACCACTCAAGAAAGATCTTGGAGTCATTGTGGATAGTTCTCTGAAAACATCCACTCAATGTGCAGCGGCAGTCAAAAAAGCAAACAGAATGTTGGGAATCATTAAGAAAGAGATATAAAATATTATATTACCTCCATAAAAATCAATGGTATACCCACATCTTGAATACTGCATGCAGATGTGGTTGTCCCATTTAAAAAAAAAAGGAATTGGAAAAGGTTCAGAAAAGGACAACAAACTTGATTAGGGGTTTGAACAGCTGCCATATGAGGAGAGATTAATAAGGGTGATTCTTTTCAGCTTGGAAAAGAGACGACTAAGGGGGGATATTATAGAGGTCTATACAATCATGACTGGTGTGGAGAAAGTAAATAAGGAAGTGTTATTTACTCCTTCTCATAAACACAAGAACTAGGGATCACCAAATGAAGTTAATAGGCAGCAGGTTTAAAACAAACAGAAGGAAGTATTTTTTCACACAAAGCACAGTCAACTTGCGGAACTCCTAGTCAGAGGATGTTGTGAAGTCAAAGCCAATAACAGGGTTAAAAAAAATAACTAGATAAGATCATGGATGATAGGTCCATCAATGGCTATTAGCTAGGATGGGCAGGAATGGTATCCCTAGCCTGTTTGCTAGAAGCTGGGAATGGATCATTTGATGATTACCTGTTCTGTTCTTTCCCTCTGGGGCACCTGGCATTGGCCACTGTTGGAAGACAGGATACCGGGCTAGATGAAACTTTAGTTTGACCCAGTATGGCCATTCCTAGTCAAAGAAGACTTAAGAAGGAAGAAACACAAATTTCATTCATTTTCTATGATAGTTGGGTGCCTGTTTCCCTTAGGCCAGCCTCAGTCTTTTCAAACTGGCAAGCCCTTATTCAAAGTAAAAAAACAAGTTTGGAACCCCCTTAGTCTTACTATAAAAGATAAAAACATATCCATGATCATGATAATCCAATATACTTTCTGTGTGTTTCGAGAAGTTGGCAGAGAATACTTGACCTTGAAGGGCAAGGGTATATGGAGAGTGAGGGAGAAAGATTTTCTTTGCTTTAGATCCATAATACAATTTTCCTCGCCTTGTGACCCCTCTGATTGCCTTCCATGACCCTATTGTGGAGGAGTGGGGGAGTGTCACAACCCACTGGATGAGAAAAACTGCCTTAAGCTCTTTTCAAATTGCAACCATGTCATTTTAAAAATCTAAACTAGGAAACATTATCAAATTGATTCCACTTGTTAATAGGGAGAAGTCTGAAATTGTGCTTTGAGTTTCTGATACATTATGCTGGTCAGTAAACATGGTATACGCCAATTTAATATTATTATTATTATTAATAGCTATAAAAAGGATATATTTCTATTCCATAAGGGTGTTCAATCCTGACTCCTCCATGGCCACAAATCTTTCTAGTATTATAAAAACAGTAGATCTATTTTTTAAAATTAATATTAAATTAAACAGTGACATGGTTTTAGAGCTTTCTGGCTGGCTGCTAACATTACAACATCTGTGATACAATGTAGTGTTTTTGTAGCTGTCAGTCAAAGGATATTAAAGAGACAAGGTGGGCGAGGCAATATCTTTTATTGGACCAACTTCTGATAGTGAGAAAGAGAGACACACACAGAGATCATGATCCAAACAAGTTAATTAATTTCCTTAACTTTCATATAAGCCTCCCACTTTATGACTACCTGTATAAAGGGTGACCAGATGTCCCATTTTTAAAAAGACAGTCCTGTTTTTTGGGACCTTTTCTTATATAGCCGCCTTTTACACTGCCACCTGCCTCCCCCCCCCCCCCCCCGACACACACACATACCCTGTCCTGTTTTTTCAGTTGTTATCTGGTCACTCTACATATCTAGCTATTATAAAGTTATTGTGTAAAGTCTGTCACCATCCTATCTAAGCCCTGATGCAAGTGGTATATCTGATAGCAATTATTACATTGTTTAGCTGGTAGCATCACCCCTGCCCCCCCATTCCCTACCTGTTCCATAGGCAAAATTCTATTATCTGCATTAGGCAGATGATCAGACTTGATTATGACGACGGTCCTGTCTGATCTTAATAAAATAAATCTATGGTGGCAAGGAGCAAACCCTCTTTCCCTAGAAAGGATCTATGGAGAAACAGGAATTTGAAGCTTGCAGAGGTTCCAAGCTTTTAGACAAAATATTCACACCTAAGCCACAGTTTCTACGCAAAAGAATAAATGGACACACATCAGACGTCAAGAATTATAACATTCAAAAACCAGTCAAAGAACACTTCAACCTCCTTGGACACTCAATTACAGACCTAAAAGTTACAATTCTTCAGCAAAAAAACCCTTCAAAAACAGACTCCAATGAGAAACTGCACAACTGGAATTAATTTGCAAACTGGACACCATTAAATTAGGTTTGAATAAAGACTGGGAGTGGATGGGTCATTACACAAAGTAAAAGCTATTTCCCTGTGCTAATTTTTCTCTTACTGTTACTCACATCTTCTTGTCAACTGTTTGAAATGGGCCATCCTGATTACCACTACAAAAGTTTTTTTTTCTCCTGCTGCTAATAGTCCACCTTAATTGATTAATCTCATTAGAGTTGGTATGGCAACGCTCGTTTTTTCATGTTCTCTGTGTGTATATGTGTATGTATATCTTCCTACTGTATTTTCCACTTCATGCATCTGATGAAGTGGGTTTTAGCCCATAAAGTGTATGCCCATGTAAATTTGTTAGTCTCTAAGGTGCCACAAGTACTCCTCGTTCTTTTTGCTGATACAGACTAACGTGGCTACAATAGGTTACTCTAAATATTTCAGTGTAAAATTAACTTACCAACTAAATAAGATGTGCATAAGATGTTTTGTATCCTAGATCACCTATTAAGTATAATGCACGCTTACGAGGTTAGTACATTTGATTCACAGAGAAATAGATGTCCTGGATTTTTGTATGATTTCACTATGCTGCCTGTTAAAATCACATTGTTGAAGTCAACAAGCTGGCTAAATATCACTAGCTCACAAAACATTATCTGTCCCCATAGGATCGTCTGCACCAGTTAAGATGAGAGTCTTTCAAAGCAGACATCGCTTATAATTTATTATCAGAAAGACAAGGCAGAAAGAGAGAGGCAATATTACAAGAAACAGATTTCAAGGTGATAAATAGCTTTATACTTTTATCACAGGAAATCCAGTCTCTTAATTTGTTTTGGGAAAGCTGATTTAAAAGAAAAGATACATTTTTTCACTAGCTCCACTCTGAGCTCAGCTGGGGTTACAGATCGAGAAGTAACAATGCTCTAAACAGGGTTGTCAGTTTCATTTCAATTCTTCTCATGCATCTTAATGCAGGATCGGGTTTCCTGTAGAAGACCATGTTTCAATTCTTTTGACAAAACCCTTATAAAGAGATATTATGTTCAGGAAAAAGAATGTACTTGAATAATTTAAGAGCTACATATAGGCCTATGAAATATTAAAAGGGACCACAGTGTACTATGAGGAGTTTCACTAAGATGCTGGCTTGACATCAGTCTCACACTTGCACAATGTGCTGTTTGGCATCAACAGTAGCAATAGCAATGGATGAAGTCACAGGATGATGGAGTGAATACAGTGGAAAGGCAGACATCACCTCATCATCTGACCTATATTGTACTAAACACCTGATTTAAAACACGGTAGGCACTAAAAGATCATTCTTTTGTACATTCTGTGCACTGCAGCTGATTAAAGACAACTATCCAGAATCAGCACAAAGAGTTGTACGTCTCTTGCAGACAAGGTCATCAAAACATGCTTTTAAAATTTATTTATTTTTTAAGGAAGCAGAAGAAGCAGCATCACTGAAATGGAGAACCAGTAGAAACTGCAGTGCTTTATGAGAGTTTGATCCTTTATTCCATGGGTACTTGCTTGCATAAACAAAAATTATCTAGTACTTATTAGTGAACAAAAGCCTAATTCATGCAATACAAAAATTAAAATATTAATAAGAAAGCAGCACCAAAATGTGCTAGATGTTTTCCGAACATATAAAGAGTCTAGCACTAAGAGCTTACAATCTGTACAGATAAAATACAAAGAGAGTTGGGGAAAATAAGCAAAGTAGTCAAGATTACACTTGGGACACATCTTGTAAATGCCACTTTCATTATGGAGTAGGGGTTCATAGACTGGATATTGATATTGAATAAGTATATTAGCAAAACAACACTGGTATAGTCTAGGCAGAGGACAAATGCCTATACCACCTAGATGTTCCTTATATTATGCTACTAAGCAACACGCCTGAAAAGTTACAAATAAAGACAGACAACTTCAAGCCAAGAAGGGCTCAAAATTAGTTATGCTAAAACAAATATCCTTGAAATCTAAATGTCAAGGAATAACATCACATTAAACATTCAAAAATATCAAGAAAATAGAAGAGTTCTTCTACCTGGGCAGCACCGGACTGGCCAATGGAGAACTCAAGAAGGAAGGAAGGTTAAGGATAAGGAAGGTATTTAACAACATTTATTAAACTCAACAACGTGTCAAAATCAAAAATATACAGCACCAGAACAAAAACTGATTTTTCAGTTCAAATGTAATCTTGGTGCTAACATACAGCTGAGAGGGCTGGAAAGCTACTAAAAATGTTAGACAGAAAACTAGGGGCCTTTGCAAACAAGTACCTAAAAAAGATTCTGAATATGGGTTGGAAAGAGTTCATCACCACCAAAGAAATAAGAGAAATCCCGAACCAGCAGTTCATTTCCTCCAGAATCAGAAGGAAGTTCTGGATACATTTGGGGCACATACTCCAGATGCCAACACACAGGCTCCCACATGAAGCTGTTGAGTCAAAAACAACTGATGTGAGGAAACAAGAGTGCCAAAGAGAAAGTGTAAGAAGAACCCTTAAAGCAGAGTGGACAGAATATTCAGTCTCAACAGCATGGAGCAAAGGGAAGTAGCAGCAGCAGCAAATGACAGAGGAATGGAAGAGCCTGGTTTTCACTGTATGTGCCAACACTGGCATGGGCTGGATGTAAATTTCAGAAGGAGAGGATGGTACTAAGAGAAAAGAACCATTGAAGGGGGAGGCAAGGAGTGGAGGTGGAAAGAAGAGGTTGGAGAAGAACATGGTTGGTGCAATTTATCCACTTAATTTAATTTTATTTGATTAATTAATTAGTAATATTAATAATAATTATTGGATATTAGTATGGGTTTCGCTCGCCAATATATTTGATGAGAAGATAAAGTTTGTCCTGAATCAGGCTTCACAGAGTTTATAAAAGGAACTTTGGGGTATATGACAGGAGCTTTCACTGAGACAGATATAGTCATAAAGATCTTTTTATTAAAATCAATGAAACAATATGTAAATGTTAAAACAGTTCAAGATTACAAAGTATCATAGTTCTTTAAGAGATATTTATGATAATACACTGTTATAAGCTCACTCTGTGTAGTGCAGCAGCACTCTGGGTGTTTTTCACACCTCTGATAGAGGAAGCTATTGTATGTGTTTTGGTTTTAACACTACATATACTAGATGCTTTATAGGGTAAGAATGAAGCAGAAGGGAAATTAGATTCCTTTTTACTTACAGTTTTGAAAAGAAATAATACTACAGCCAATTAATAGTTAATAGCCTTCGTAGATGGGTAGCATCGATACGTAGATGAGGGTGGAGGCGATGAAGAGTAGATAGGAACAGATAGATGGGAGTATCGCCTATCTAATGGTGATTTGTTTCATCTTTTATAGAGCACTATTCAGAAATCCTTCCTCCTATGCCCAAATTTCATCTTTCCCCCACAGAAATGTTAGGGTACACCTGCCTCATAGGCTAACGTGTGCTTATGAATTACAGTTACGCATTTGTGGTGTAGTTGTTAGATTTGTGGGCAAAAATCCCTTTTCCCACCCTTTACTGTTATTGGTTCAGTTAAAGGTCTCCAGACATCTGCGTAGGTATTTTGTCTTATTATTACTCTTCTGAGTAAGGGTCCCAAAGGTTGCCTTAGCGTCATACAGGATGTCTGACCTGTAGGTATCTTGCATTTCAGCTACTGCAAATCTATAAATCTATAAGCCTATTACATACTTAATTTTATCAAAAAGACATTTTATATATACCAACAGATTAATCCTCAGGGCTACAATGGAGGTCAGAGGGAGACAGAACAGGAGAAGGCTGGAGGGAACAACCAGTCCAAAGAGAGATGTACACAATTCAGACTGAAATATGCAGACTGCTATCTTCAGTGGACTCCAAGAGATGTGAATGTGTGTCATTCCCTACCCATCTTTTCCACTGATGCAGCCACACTCCTTAGGTGGAAGGAGGAGGTAGTATCTGCTCCATAGTGTGGGCTTGATCACCATCTTTTGCTTTGTCTTCCCTAGCAAACATGACAGAAGGAGGAGGGGCCAGCTGGGTCTGGTATTCTGGAGATAGAATCTTCAGAGAGGGTTCTCCTGAACACACACATGTGGATTTGGTGGAGGTGGGAAGAATGGTATGGCTGCTATCACTGATGGAAGGACCTATTCCTTGCGCTTATTTGCTGTGGACAGGTATCTTCTTAACTTATCAAGAAATAACTAGGGGATGAATCAGATCTGTAGAATATTTGTCAATGACAATGATCCATGAGGCAGACGGAACTGGCTTGAGTCCCAGGTAAGAGGTTGAAATTCCAGGGTCGGATGGGTTCAAAAATACCTTTTCATTTGTAAATCGGGCCTTGTTGATATGGAAATCAATGAAAGGCAATAAACAAGGAATTCTCCAATGACATTTTTACACCATCTAATTTCAGAGTAAAATCACTATCTATAGCATTCTCTCCCAGGCACCACTACTTTAGGGTCACCCAGTTATGTGACTTCTTTACAGGAAGGAGCATATTGGCTGTAAAACCTAAATACAGCTTTGATGAGCTTCAGCCCTTTCTCTCAAATGCTTCTCATGTAGTTTTATACAGAGGACTCTTGTAATTGCTGTCGCTTTAAGGTAAAAAAAAAAAAAAAACCTGGAAAACCATTTTATAAAGGAATAGGAAAAATGCTCCCACATACCCCATATTCTGAGATAGCTTAAAAGCATCTTACAGTGAAAACCAAGGTAATGTAAAGGACTTCAGTTATCATCAATGGTCTGTAAAGAAGCAGTTTCTTTTGAAGAGTAAAGTAAGAACCACTGAAAGTCAACAGAATTAAAACAAGTACAAGTTGGAATAACAAGGGGCCTTTTTCTCCAAAGTGCAAGGTGTATACAAATGTTTAGAGTGAGTATAAAATGCTACCAGTTCAGAATACCTGTGGCTTATACCCACTGTAGACAAGGGGAAATAACTACCCAGAGTCCAAGGCAGTGGAGAATCAGGCCGAAAGTTTGATATAATTTTATGTTAGTTAAGTAAAGACCAGTGGAGATGTTAAGAGCAGAAGACAAAACAAAGAATGCTTCATCAGTTACCTAGGGAGCTGATGTTCATTGAAGGAACTAATTTTTTTTCTTGACCTTCTGCAAAAAGAGTCTAGGACTGATTCTGCTTTTTATTCAAAGCTTCCAATGACCTCTGTGTTACTAGCCAGGTAAGTCAATGGGGATTTTTCATGAGTTCCAAGTGTTTTATTGTAGTGAGACACATCAGCGTACCAGTTAAATAGCGGATCTGTCCTCCATCGGGAAAATACATCATACTCAGACTTAGAGATTGAATAGACATTTTTCATCTTTGATTGCTATGGAGCATGATCATACAAAAGGTCTTTATGGTATTCTGACAGTGCCTTGACTATTCCAGGTTTAGTTATAAGTGAACAGAACACAAAAGGAGTTAACTCTTCAGACCTATTAGCTGGCATTGACAGGAACCGGAATGGGGAGATTCACTGTTCTCTCTCAGCATAGTTCGTATCCTAGTAATAAGAAGAGAATTTGAAAGAAAACAAAAATCATCATTCACAAGGCACTCTGACAGGTCAAGTTGGCTGACAGCAGATGAATGAGTTACAGAGAAAAGAAACCGTTTTTAAGGGCCTGTTCAGCTTTGTATATTCACTGGTGAGAAAATTTACTAAAGAAAGAAAGAGATTTGCACATTTCATTGCAAGCGCAGGATGCTGTTATGCTGCCTCTGAGACAGAGAGTGTTTGAACTGTACTCTCTGTTGGACCTTGGAACTGGGTTGAACTTTCATGGGCTATTGACTTGGTTTGTGGGTTTTTCCCCTCCTAGCACAATCCAGCTCCTATAGTTTATACGGTTGTTATAACTACAGACCCTACAATGCTCTCTGCCTACAAGGGGATAGATCCTCTGCTGCTGTAAATTGGCATAGTTCTGTTGCATGCCAATTTTCACCAGTTGAGGATCCGGCTGAGGCAGAATCCTTTTTCCCCTGTAACCTTTATGGGTTTTTTTGAAACAGCCTTCGAATAAAGAATATTAATTTTATATCTACCGATTATATATAAACCTCAGTCTGTTTGTCCTTCAGCGTTCATTTTTACTCTAATTGGAACTTATGTATCATCTTCCAAAGATCTGTCTCTGAATGGATGCTTTGAGCATCTTTGTATTTAGCTCTGAAGTCTAAAGACCTATTCATCTTAGTTGATTTGAATATTAATTTTGCTATAATCTTAGACCCCTTTACCTTGCTGTGTTTGATTTTCTTTCCTTTTCTTCCCCCATCTTTCCTTCCTTTTCTTCATTCTTCAGATCTCAGCCTGAATATCTCAGAGCTTATTCATTATAAGGGTCACAGCCTGGGATCTACGGTAGTTATTTCATCACGTTAGTTTCTTTCTGAATGTTTCTTTTACTGATTATTCCTCTGCTTCACCATCCTTTAACTCTTCCCTTTGTCATGAAATTCTGCTCTCATCATCTTATGAGCTCAACATCTGAGTGCTAAATCCTGAATTAAGCATTTGCTTGCTTACTTTGGAGGATGAGGCTTCTGCTTTTTAAATATACTGTGAGTCACTTTATGAGAGACAAAGAGGCACCTTTCAAAATTCAGGAAGTATATAGCAGAAACATCTCTTTTCTGTGCTCAGCCACAACTACTGACTTTGCCAGGAAAACTCTGGCTGTCACTTCCCAGGAAAAGTTATGCATGACCAGAGGCAAGGCATTTTCCGTCACAAACCATCTCTAAAATGTACATAAGAACAGCCATACTGGATCAGACCAATGGTCCATCTAGCCCGCTAGCCTATCTTCTGGCAGGGGCTTCAGAAGAAATTAACACAATAGGAAGTAATCGTGTGGTCTACCCCTGTGGTGCACTCACAGTTCCCGGGAAACAGAGGCTAGGGACACTCAGAGCATGGTGTTGCATCCCTGACCATCCTGGCTAATAGCCATTGATGGACCTATGAATGTATGTTTCTTTTTTGAACCCTGTATAATTTTGTCCTCCTCAATATCCACTGGCAAAGAGTTCCACAGGTTGTCTGTGCACTGTGTAAAGAAATGCTTCATTTTGTTTAGTTAAAAAACCTGTTGCCTCTTGTTTTAAACTTGCTACCTACCACTGAAAAATTATCTGGGCCTGAGGATGAGTGGAATGTGATATAAGACAGTTTTTTCCTACTCCTTACACACATTGAAGCACTGGAATCTCTTGTTATTAAACCAACCAGTTAGGTTTCCCCCACTTGCAAGATTTGAAGCAGAGAGTCATGTAGGACATGCTCCCTTTGTTATTCATCCTTGTATCAAAACCTTGCAGTGTTCACTAATTCTGACACAGGCAGCTCTTAAATACTGCTAATAGTCATTTTCAAACCTGGATGCTTAATGTTACACTCCCTACATTCATATTTAGGCACCTAAATAAAAGTTACCTGATTTTCAAAGATGTTGAGCAACTGCAGCTCCCATTGCAATATCTTTGTTGTGAAAGTGCAACTTACAAATGTACTTTTTTTTGTTACATAACTGCACTCAAAAACAAAACAATGTAAAACTTAAGAGCCTACAAGTCCACTCAGTCTTACTACTTCTTCAACCAATCACTCAGAGAAACACTTTTGCTAACATTTGCAGGAGAAAATGGTGCCCTCTTCTTATTTACATCACCGGAAAGTGAGAACAGATATTTGCATGGTGCTTTTGTAGTTGCAAGTAGCAAGGTATTTATGTGACAGATATGATAAATATTTGTATGCTCCGTCATGCTTCAGTCACCATTCCAGAGGACATGCTTCCATGCTGACAATGCTCATTAAAAAAGTGAGTTAATTAAATTTGTGACTGAACTCCTTGCGGGAGAATTGTATGTCCCCTGCTCTGTTTTATCTGCATTCTGCCATATAGTTCATGTTATAGAAATCTTTGCTGATGATCCAGCACATGTTCATTTTAAGAACACTTTCACTGCAGACTTCACAAAACGCAAAGATGGTACCAAAGTGAGATTTCTAAACATAGCTACAGCATTCGACACAAGGTTTAAGAATCTGAAGTGCCTTCCAAAATCTGAGCGGGACGGGGTGTGGAGCATGCTTTCAGAAGTCTTAAAAGAGCAACACTCCGATGCGGACACTACAGAACCTGAACCACCAAAAAAGAAAATCATCCTTCTCTTGGTGGCATCTGATTCAGATAACGAAAGTAAACATGTGTCAGTCTGCACTGCTTTGGATTGTTATCGAGCAGAACCCATCATCAGCATGGACGCATGTCCCCTGGAATGGTGGTTGAAGCATGAATGGACATATGAATCTTTATCACATTTGGCACATAAATATCTCAACACCAGTGCCATTGTGAACAAGAAGTGGGCAGCATTATCTTGTCTGAGTGATTGGTTGAAGAAAAAGTAGGACTGAGTGGACTTGTAGGCTCTAAAGTTTTACATTGTTTTGTGTTTTTGAATGCAGGGTTTTTCGATATATAATTCTACATTTGTAAGTTCAACTTTCAGGATAAAGAGATTGCACTACAGTACTTGTATGAAGTGAACTGAAAAATACTATTTCTTTTGTTCTTTTACAGTACAAGTACTTGTAATCAAAAATAAATATGAAGTGAGCACTGTACACTTGGTATTCTGTGTTGTATTTGAAATTAGTATATTTGAAAATGTAGAAAACATCCAGAATATTTATATAAATGGTATTCTATTATTAGCAGCATGATTAATCAAGATTAATTATTTTAGTCGCTTGACAGCCCTACTTACAATCTACAAATGCCCAGTGGTCTCATGCTTGGAGGCTTCAGAGGCCCAATGGAAATTCCTAGAATAGGTTATGTAATGTTTTTAAATGCAAGAATAGGGTACTTTTCTTGCATCTGCTGGTTGCTGCTATCCATTGGGAGAAGCGCTAAAACTTCTGCTAGCATAGGGAGTGGAAGGGGAGTCCTCCAAAAATATCTGCAGGGAGGATAGTCACAGTGGAATGATTAATTTAACAACCAGTTTGGTTTTGAGGTCAATAAAATGAAGAATAGTAGTTTATATAGATTAATTGGGGGAAACTCTTTCCCTCCTTCCCTGTTGTAGATCATCCCATTTGATTGATCGCTGCATGAAGATTCATGTAACAGTGAGCTTCCCGAATGAGTCACATGCAGCATAGCTAAAATTCCTCACCTTACAAGTTGTTCTCTCTGCAATTTGGTACCAAGGCAGGTCAATGAACTCATAATTGGCTCTAATTAACACTCCCACTAGCTGTAAAGTTCTTTGAATGCTGCTGAGTGGCACTCACAGAAGTGCAAAATTCTTCCCTGCCTCTGAAAGCATCAAAGAAATGAAAAATTAAATCATTTCCTATCTAATCAGCCAGCAGTCAAGATAATGGAAATAAGGAAGAAACTCAGCCACATCCAAGGCACACTACAAGCAGTGATCACTGAATTTCATGGTAATGGCATCCAATACACGTACTGGAAAATATTTAACCATTATTTACAACTAGGCTAATGTCTCTAATCATTATAGTATTGGGATTTTCTAGTTTGACAATTGTATATGCACTCAGGAAGATATTATCTAATTCACTCTCTCAAGCATATTTTACTTTGCACTTAACTTTAAATGCCTGTCCTCAAAGTAGCCCAAAGAACTATACAAACATTCAGTAAAGCTCATACTATCCCTGGGAGTTAGGTTAAAGCCAGGTCTAAGCTACGCATAGCTATGTCGGTCAAGGATGTTAAGGGGCACAATTTCTGACAGGCATAGCTGTGCTGGCTGAAGTCCCTAGTATAAATGTAGTTATACCAGCAAATCTGCACTTCTGCCAACACAGTTAGTTTCGTTTGTTGAGGGGAGGGGATTGTTATACTGAGTCAAAGTATAGCTTTGCTAGTATAGATGTGTCCACACTAGGAATGCTTTGCTAGCATAAAATACTGATATTCCTATTGTGGTAAACACAACCCTAGTATAGATGTGACCTAAGTATTTTACACCCATTTTTACAGATGGGTAAATAGAGGTACAGAAAAAGTCAATGGAACTGGAACAATTCACACAATGAGTCAGCACTAGAACAGAGAAAAGAACCCAGGTAACTGTTGTAACCTCTTGGTACATGCTCTATGTTATATTACTCTATTAGAAGTCTTTCAATCACAGTTTCCAACTTTCACATGGTAAATAAGCACACCAACTTTCACAATAAGCCAAAAATCAAGCTAATCCCATTTCAAAACATGGACAAAACAAGCCAATCCCTAAGAACCCCAACACTCTATGTGAGTAGATCCCCATGGTGTGCAGTCTGGGACTCTGGTGGGCCTGTTGTACACCCCCGATTCTCTCCCTACCGTCGCCCTGCTTGCTCCCCCCCCCGCCCCTGCTTGCTGGAAGCCAATCAAAAAAAAGAAGCTACAAGCCACAAGCCAAACAAACTACAAGCCAAAAACTAGCCAACAAGCAACTCTCAAGCCAACTAAGCCAAAAACAAGCCCAATTTCTGCATTTTTCCCCTAGGGTTTGGCATGTCTGCTTTCAACATATGAATAAAATATAGGACTGTCAAAGAGTCTTTGATAACGTCTCTCAAGGCAACTGAAGAAACCAAGTAGTTATGGTGAGAGGAAGAATACTGTCACAGACCAGATAAGAGTAAGAAAACAAATATTAACACCACATGTGGAATTTTCATCATGGTGAAAGTTCAACAGTGAAGTGCCACAGGTATCTGTAATATTTTTTAGTGATCTATACAAGGGAACAAACAGTGAGGTACCAAGCTTTGTAGGACACAAAATTTAGGTTAGCCAAGCCTGGACAAGACTGTGAAGGATATTAGAGGGACCTAACAAAGCCAGGTGAAAGGAAAACATAACTGCACATGAAATTTATTCTTGATAAATGCAAAATAGCATATAATGAAGGGAAAACACTGAACTGCTGATACACCTGATTAGGTTCTAAACTAACCATCTTCTCAGGAAAAAGACCTGGCATCATTGTTGACAGCTCCATGAAGACCTGAATGTACAGCACACTTCAGAATCTTTCTTAGAACAGAAAAGGAATGGAATTGATCATGTATATATTCATTATATATATCAGTGTTACCCCTTGTCCTGGAACATTGTGTTCAATTCTCACCACCCTATCTCAGAAAGATATAGCAGAAATAAGGGCTCAGAGTTCAGTAATGAGAATGAGGAAAAGCAGGGAGAAAAAACTCCACCTGAAGAAAAACTGAGACAAATAAGAGGAGATGATAAAGGTGTGCAAAATGACAATTGGTGTAAATAAAGTAGGTCATCCTCTTTTATAATACAAGAATCAAGGGCTAGCCAATGAAATCTGAAAGGCAGCAAATTTAAAACCAGTACCCTTTTCCACATACTGCACAATTAGTCTGGGGAACTCATTACCACAGAGTACCATTGATAACAAGAATTTGACAGGATTCAAAAGTGGAGTAGACATTTGTGTGACTAGTGAGAATATTAATGGTAAGAATGGGAGGAATCATAAAAATGCCCCCAGAACAAAGAGGGAGGGATATAAATCCTAAAGGCCGCAAGTGAAACACTAACTGGAGGAGTTAGGAAGAAACTTGTCCTATGGGCTGATTTTCCCTTAACTGCCTATTGCAGCATTTCTTGCAACTTTCTCTGAAGCATCTAATACTGGTGGGTCACTGGCCTGATCTGGTATGACATTTCCCATGTTCCTATTTGTATTGCCATAAGCTTGGGATGATCGTATTATTTATGATTCTGAGCAGAGCAACAAGCAAGAGATGCAGGGACTTCTTAGTTACATTTTATAGTAATAAACATTTTCAAAGCACAGTATACTATTTGCAGTTTGTTGATGCCAAGTACAATTTTGTTTGCTGATTGTTGTTCTTTAAGTCCCTCTCCTCCCACTACCACTTCTTTTGAAACAACCAGATAAAGAAATGTTGCTTTCTTTCGCCTAAAACATGGAAGGTTTTTTTTTTTTTTGTTTTAAAATTTACCACTAATTTGGGATGATTTTTGCTACTTATGACTAATGCAATTTGTACTGGTAAGACCTTTATATTGTGGCATTTTATCTCATAAATGTATAGATGTAGAGGCTGGTTTTCAGATGTTCTGGGTGCTCAGTTCCCCTAGTTTCAGTGGGAGATGTCTGTGCTCCCTACTTCTCAAAAGTCAGGTCCCTACTGTGCCCATGCATTGTTACTGCAATGTTCCATAGCAGATCAAGATACAGCTGTGGCAACGATTCAGACTCATGAAGACAAAAAAACCAACCAACCAAAACAAACTAAAACAAAAAAACACAGTCCCAGGAATAAGACAGCATTTGCTATGTCCTTCTGAAAAATACAAGATCCCTATCTCCTAGTACTCACTGCCATCTTCAAACAACTGTACGCAGTTCTGCTGTATTCCCAGTTCCTGGAAGAAGTCTATCACGCTGCTAGCCTACAAAAAAGGCAAATGAGACAACCCCAGTAACTGAAGAGCCATCTCTCTCTGCTCCACCACCTACAAATTATATACCTGCTGCATTGTGGCTAGGATTACAGAGGACCATTCCTAAACTGCTTTTTTTCCTGAGTAAGGACTTCAGGGTTTGGTCCACTGGAAGTAAATAATCTGAAAACAAGAGGTGTGGAAACAAAGGTTGAAGGACGTAAATATTGTGGACTCTAGGAGACCCTTGCAACCAGTGGCAGAGCTGCTTGATAGGGGTAAGGGTGGAGATTCTCTCTCTCCCCCTTTGTATTTCTCTCTCTGATCTTCTGGCAGATACTCTGAAGGAATTTTGCAAGGAGAGAAGAGCATCCAAAAATGTACATTTCCAGTAACTATTACACCTGCTTGTTTCTTGACTTCTTTGAACAGGAAACTGTACACTTTCCAATCTGTACAGGCCCACAGCTGTGCTTATGAAGAACCTTTGATAAAGGATTTGTTAAAGGAAGGTGTATATTCCACTCAAGAGCTCTGAAATGTTTTGCTCGAAAGGCACTTTACTAAGTGTTTTGCCTTGACTTTCTGTACCTTCCAAACCTTTCCCCCCCCCCAAATGTTCTGCATCATCGGCTGAACATCATGAGGATCCCAGTCAAGGCTCCATTCTTGAAATGTGCATTATTGATTTATCTGTCAGGTATGCAGTGGTTTAGTTTGCTCAGGGTCTGAGTGAGCCCAACATTAATGGCTCAGTTGTTATACAAGTGTATAGTTCCCTGGTTCATAAATTTGGTATTGAAACTAAGTTGAAAATTGTTATTTCCACATACAGTAGATCATCCATGATATTAACATACATACTTCAGATTCACATAAATGTTTTTTAGATATTTTAATAGATGAACTGAAATAAGTCACCTCTCCCCTCAAAGGCTTCTCAAAAACAAAGGCCAGCTGGATCCAACAATACTATAGAAAACAATACAAAAGCTACCAAAAATGGATACAACCAAAAGTCTACTGCCACCATTGTGACAAAACATGTGTTCAGGCAAACTGCTCAGATACCAAAAAACAAAACCACAAATTAACTGAAAGCTATACAATTGAATATGCTGTAAAAATGAAGTCTAAGGTGCCAAAGCCAGGTTCTGGCAACCAACCAAATGGAATTCATTCTAAATAAAAGACCCTCTTTTCAGAGAAAGCCCTGTCATTGCTTCTGGAAAGTTTAACTTTAGGAACCTGCAAAATGAGCATCACTCTCTTTTGGCCACTGCAACAGAGTCATGGATAAGCAGCGGTGTCAAAGATATCTAATTCTCAGTATAGTCAGGGCTTTAAAAAGATTGTCCCACTATGCCCTCAGTTTTCATTCTCAGATGACAACAGCTGGATTCTATACTTCTTGAAGCCTCCAGTTAATTGTAAGTAGAACACATTATGTAACTTAGCCTGAAAATGATTGAAGTTGGGACGATCATTCTAAGGTCCACACTGGAGAGGAACAGCCATAAAAATCAAACCCTCTGTCGTGGAAAATGACCACCACTGAGTTGAGTTGATCAGACAGCCTGAGGCTCCTTTATTGATTAATCAGAGAATACATGCATATGCATGGAGAGACGACAGGTCCTCTAGCAAGAGGTAAGTCGCTCTGCCCTACAGCAGTGATACCTGGGTTTATAAAGCCGAAAACCGCAAATTATCATATGAACTCATACATCCGATGATACCTTATTTGGTTAATACAATAACATCTTCTAACCATCTGCTAAAACCAGTTGCTATTAATATACCGGTTATGAGCTAATTTGCAAGTCTGTTCTTTGTTACTTCCCCTTTTTACAGGTTTTTGTAATTGTCAGGACTTTGACACCTGGTTTCCACCTACTTGCGGTTTCAGCAGCTGTGTTCTGAAGCAAATTTTGAGGAACTTGGGTCCAAAAATACCTATTGGTGTACCTTTGGTCAAATGATCATGAGTTATATTTTACGCCCACACAAGCAACTTAATAGACCATAATAAACTAAAAGCTGTAATAACTTAACAGATTTTCTGGTTCCCCTTTATCCAATTCTAGTTCCTCTTTTTGGGGCCCTGACCACATCTTTTTGCCTCAGCGTGCCCTTTGTACAGAAAAACAAGTTTAGCAGGAGTTAAAACTCTTGCTTCTAGCTAAGGGCCTACTCTTACTTTATTCTCAGAAAAAAGCCTGAGGCCTTGGGTAAGGTGGGGTCGGGGGGGGTTTCCCTATCACCTCTCCCTTTAAATATACTCAACTGAGACTAAAAGTAAGTACTGTAGAGTTTAAAAAAGTAAAACAAAAACCGTTTGGTGTTTGTACTAGAACCATTCATGGGCACCTCCCTCCCCAGTAGATGCAGGTACTGCAGGCCAAATTCTGATGTAATCAGCAGTACGGTAAATCTGGAGTAACTTCACCAGCTGTCAGCTATGGATGTACTCTCTTTCAACTGAGATCAGAATCTGGCCCTGTGTTTTTAAGGTACAAGCATACTAATTAACACAGCCACAGATTTCAATATTCTGATAGACAATGCATTTACCACAACGTGCTACAAAGAATGGTATTTTCAAGAGTGTTACCAGGTGTGGTTATTAGTGCTTCAGTATGGGATGCGAGAGGCTTTACTTCAGTACTCTATCCTGTATATGGAATAAACCACCATGTGAGTTGTCACTACAGGACCATGGACAGTATTGTGTGAAATGTACAAAGTCCTGTGTAGGGAACAGTACAGAGCCACCCAAAGGGAAGCCCAGGAGAGGGGGAGTGGTATGTGTACTCTGCACCATGGACTAGGAAGAAATGGATTGCTTCCCTCATGTACCAGGCTCCAGTCTGCAGGCTGGT
Source organism: Gopherus evgoodei (assembly GCF_007399415.2). Lineage (NCBI taxonomy): Eukaryota > Metazoa > Chordata > Testudines > Testudinidae > Gopherus > Gopherus evgoodei. Next base: position 19,185,545 of record NC_044327.1, on the reverse strand, counting down.
CTGGAAGGGGACAGAACTGGGTCCATGACCTTGCCAACTCTTTGCCTCCTTCTGGGCAAAGAAAGAAAAGCAGGCCCTACTCAGAGAGACTGTTACAAGTTCTCTGCCCTTGCATGAGTGACACAAAGAGGTTGAAGCTTCTTAAGGCCTTATGCCCTACATAATGGCCAAGTACAATCTAACTCTGTTTATGTTACACTGTAAACTTGCCTGTGTTTTCAAGGAGCTTACCACAAATTTCTGTCCTTTAGCAGTGTGCTTGGCTACAGATCTTAAATACCATACTAAGGAGCTAATATATAATACAGTTAAATTAGGACTGAGCTATTACAGATGGTTAACTATAATAGTGATAAGTCACATTATAATGTACTACATCTGAAATTAAGAGAAGATGATCTTTTTGTTTGGCTTTCCAGGATGTGTTTGCAATCTTCACTGTCAACCCTCATTACACGAGCCATCCATTCCTCTGTGGTCTTCCAGAATGCAAAGAAGCTTATTCCTATCATCTGCTGATGACCATGTGAATTCATTTGGATTAATATTGAACAGATACAGAGCACAATATTCGTACCTAGAAGCCACATAATGCATGAAAATAAAGCAAAGGGACAGAGACCAGGTTAAGTGAATCTATCACTGCATTTTGGATACCTGTTTCTAAGTGTGTAAAACTTTTCCTGGGTTCAAACTGTTATAGATTCAAAAGGTAGGTCAGGTTCCCTGAAATATTTGAGTATCTTTGGCTGTTTATGTATGGTTTTAATCCCCAATCCAGGGGAAAAAGTAGCTGCTGTTCATCCCCATAAATTCTGTTTTGGTGGTTTGTCCAAACCTGAAACGGGGGGTCAAACTGTGTGGTGCACATACATGCTCCTTTCACAGAATAGCTTCTGCCTTCAGCTACATGTCAGTATTGCCTACCATTAGCACCATTTCATTGGAGCCCGAGAGTTGTGGGTTTGATTCATCATAAGAGAGATGGTTCATGGAGCACTAACTATGATTCTTGACAGAAAAGTTGTTCTGTTTTTTTTTTAAATACACCCTTAAATGGAAGTTGTGTTTTTGCTAGATGAGCAGTGTTTGGAGACAATTCAAGATGGAAGATCTCAAAGGGTGAGAGCTACCCTATGCTCGCTCTCTCATGGATATTTTATACTGGATGGTCTGTTGTATTCTATAATCTACAGTAAAAGTCATATACATTGAAAGTACATGTTTTGCTTTCTGTGTATAGAAAACACTACCGTGGCTATTGTCCTTTTGATAATCTGTTAACCTGTAGTTCCTTCCCCCCTATTGAGCAGCCATCTAATAAGAAGTTTAAAATAATCTTGTGGATGGATGGACAATGAAAGAAAGAGCAACTCTGCTTTCTGACCAGAATCTGTTCTCTTAATAACAGTTTTCTAAATGTCCAAAGCTGTGAGCAAATTATTGCTGAATCCACGTTAATTGCTCAGTTTGTCTACCCAGCCACTGCACGACCAGCATCTAATAAAAGAACTTTGCAAACTCAGTGGTGTCATTCGAATACAATGCAGTTTTACATAGGTTACACCAATATATATATGTCCATCTATGACAGGAATCTGATAAAATGTATCAATTAATGATTTGACAAGTGTCATAAACAGATAGTTAAGGGTTAATGTCTCTTTTACCTGTAAAGGGTTAACAAACAGTGAACCGGACACCTGACCAGAGGACCACTCAGGAAACAAAATACTTTCAAATCTCGGTGGAGGGAAGCCTTTGTTTGTGTTTTTGGGTTCTGCTTTGTTCTCTCTGGGTCCTGGAAGGGACTAGACGTGCAACCAGGTTTCTTGCCAATCTCCCTGCTACAGTCTCTTATATATTCAGAATAGTGAGTATTAAGCAGAACAGGCGGTTATAGTCTTTTGATTGTTTTCTATATTTGCAAATGTGTAGTTTGCTGGAAGTATTTTAAATTGTATATTGCTGGGGGGAGGCTTCTTTTTAGTGTCTATAAGCTAAAAGACCCTGTAACTTTTACCATCTAAACTACAGAGACAACTTTTACTTTTTTTATTTCTTTTTATTAAAAGTTTTGCTTTTTAAGACCTGTTTAATTTTTTCCCCTTGTAAGGCTCAAAGGAATTGAGTCTGTACTCACCAGGGAATTGGTGGGGGAAAGGAGAGCGAGGAAGGCGGGGGAGGGAAGGTAAATTTCCTCTTTGTTTTAGATTCACGAAGCTTGAATCTGTATTGCCTCTGGTGAGGGAGAAAGGGGGGATCTAAATCTTCCACTGCACTGTTGCTAATATATGTCCCAATCCTCCAACGTGCGCCACAAGAATAGATCCCCTATGCCCTCATGGATACTCCTGATCTATTCTGGAGCCCTGTACTGATGCAGGGATCTGCCCATGCAGAGCTCACTGCAGTATGACAGCCCTAGCTACAACAGTGTTCTACTAGTGTATGAGAATTGCCACGCAGCTTAGCTTCTAAGATGCGTGAGATGCAAGCAAACAGCAGAAGTAGTAAAAGGAAAATAAGATATCATTATTTCAATTATAATCTAAGATGGTATTAGTAATACAGTTAATATATTATGTGATTTATATCTTGCTATTGTTTAAGAACAATTTCCTTGTAATCAAATAATTTTTAAATGAAGATATCACACAGATAGGGGAATGCCAGTCAATAACTGAAATAGTATATAAAGGCTAATGGAGGAAAAAGGAGGACTTTTAATTTTAAATTGACAATACAGTGCTCTTCTCAGCAGCAGAGGATAGTCGATAAACAAGTAGAACAGAGAAAGACATGCCAAAAGACTATAAATATGCAATTCCAAATCTAGTTAATGTTTTTTCCATTCAATTCCTACATTTACTTAAACAACATGGATTTGCTTAGTACCAAATTCCTTCAAAAGTAGCAATGATTAAACATTTCTAATCACACCAGTTCATTAGAGGATGCAATTAAGACAAGAAACACTTTACAACTCCTATTGTTTCAGTTCTCATGTAGGAAAATAAGTTACATGGTTGATTTCCCTTCTCCCATCCCACTCACGGCCAATTCAGATTGCACTTACCCAGACAGTGAACTTGACAGCAATTTCAAATGCCACAAGTGGAAATAGAAAGTTGAAGTCACCCACCAAACACTCCACAAAGACACCGCATTGTCCAATTCTCACTCTATGAGGTTTCTCTGATACCTGCAAAGAGATTTGGGTCATGTTCAGATAGGTGAAAATAAGCAGCACATTTACTTTCCACTTAGTCACAGACAGAATTAATATTGATTTTTGTGTTCTTTTACCAAGTGTTAGGGCTTAGAACTAAGCTTCTGAAACACAGAAAGCCAGCCTTACTAGATGAATGGAGAAGTACGTCTAATCTCTACATTACAGAGAGAGCTACTACACTTATTAAAATATTTATTGTTTAAAACTGTTAGGTTCCATCAGCTGATGACTATGTTGTGATTCTGTCATTTCTGAAAGGCAAAGTTAGAGATGTGAACAGAAAATGACTCATTTTTATTACTACTATACACAGAGTTTTAATAGAGTCCACAGGGAAATCTCCCAAAAAGGGAATTCAGTACCCTGCAAAAAAAAAAAAAAAAAAAAGCAATGCACTCATTAAGCTGATCTCTCACAAATTAACAAGTTTTGATCTTTATGGTAACATAGGACTGCACCGCTCTGCATAAGCAAATCCACGTGGAATTGCCCAACTACCAGCTCCTGAACTTATTTAGGCAATTTAACAAAAGAAAAAAGTTGTCTGTTCATTAAAATCACTTTTGAACTGTTTTTACCATTTTAGTGCTTCATGACAGAAGCCTTCAACTTATTTATTTTTCCTTTTGGATGTGAATGTCCAACACTGCATTTTCCAAGTTTTACGAACAGCAAATAATTTTTAATAGGGTATTGTGTGTAATTCACAATCAACTCCAAGTAACTGGAAAATCTGGAGGGTTCATGCTATTTAAAGTGGGTGTGCAAGAGTTAGAATTTTTTAACAAAGCAGAAGAGCAAGTATATGTACATATAATTTTGCAAGTGTACAAGTGGAGAAATGCTGAAATTCTGTTCCTGTATTTTTCTAATCAATCTTTTTCTTCCTCTAAAGAAGTTTTTCCAAAGCCATGGAAACAACAATGACAACAACAATTGGGAGAGGGAGTGTGCGCGTGTAATAAATGGCAGTCTGGCACTAATATGCTGCCAAGTTGTCTACTGTGTTGTCTGCCAAGTGCCTGCTCCCGAGAACAGACGTTGGTAGCCTTTGGCTCACTCTCTCTTGGAACTGAAATGGCCTCCAGAGGAAACAAAGAACAAAGCAGTCAGTGGGTGCTTTTGTGTAAATGAGACAATTTCCTGCAGGTTTTTGCTATGGAGTACATAATGAACGTGGTACATATTATTGATGCTCTGATAGTTTCTCCACCCAGGGCCGGCACCAGGCACTTGGGGCGGCCAATACAAAGGGGCAGCACTACATCCGCTATTGGGGCAGCTTGTTCGGGTCTTTGGTGGGAATTTGGTGGCAGGTCCTTCAGTCCCTCTCTTCCTTTTTGAGAGGGAGTGAAGAACCCACCGTCGAACTGCCACTGAAGGATTAAGCTGCTGTCAAAGTGCCGCCAATCGGCTTTTTTTTTTTCTGTCGTCTTCCTCGCCACTTGGGGTGGCAGAAAACCTGGAGCTGGCCCTGCCTCCACCTTATCCCCGGCTGTTTGTGCTCCTTCCCTATGATTGGCCACATATTCTGGAAGACTGCATGATTAATTTTTTAATGAAAAACAGCCCTCTCACATTCTGTGTGGAAATGCAAGTATGCCTGTTGGTGACTACAGCACCTGCCAGTAAGGCATTCAGAGCAGATGCTCAAGGGAGGATGACCAAGGTGCACAGCTGCATCAACCAGAGCCAATCAAACATCCCTCTTCAGCTGCCAGTACAACAGAGGTTCTTTCTCATCAGTGAAATCATTGCGCCCCGCAGGTGCAGTTGAAGCTTTGCTAGTGGCACTGCTGATGCATCTGCTGGGCCACGTCAGAAATGCGAACACTTGTTCTGACACACAGCACAACTATGAGAAAAGTGGAGTGGACCCTGAGTCATGCTGCTGCTCACGCGGCCTTTTCTGCACACAGATAACACTATGACAGTGCTTGTGGTGTTTTCCTAGGGGCTTACAGAGGCTGTTCTATCAGCCAATATACCAGACTGGTTACATGGTTTGGGACTGTTAGTGTTAATGGAAAAATATGCCCACACACATAGACTCATAGACTCTAGGACTGGAAGGGATCTCGAGAGGTCATCGAGTCCAGTCCCCTGCCCTCATGGCAGGACCAAATACTGTCTAGACCATCCCTGATAGACATTTATCTAACCTACTCTTAAATATCTCCAGCGATGGAGATTCCACAACTTCCCTAGGCAATCTATTCCAGTGTTTGACTACCCTGACAGTTAGGAACATTTTCCTAATGTCCAGCCTAAATCTCCCTTGCTGCAGTTTAAGCCCATTGCTTCTTGTTCTATCATTGGAGGCTAAGGTGAACAAGTTTTCTCCCTCCTCCTGATGACACCCTTTTAGATACCTGAAAACTGCTATCAGGTCCCCTCTCAGTCTTCTCTTTTCCAAACTAAACAAACCCAATTCCTTCAGCCTTCCTTCATAGGTCATGTTCTCAAGACCTTTAATCATTCTTGTTGCTCTTCTCTGGACTCTCTCCAATTTCTCCACATCTTTCTTGAAATGCGGTGCCCAGAACTGGACACAATACTCCAGTTGAGGCCTAACCAGCGCAGAGTAAAGCGGAAGAATGACTTCTCATGTCTTGTTTACAACACACCTGTTAATGCATCCCAGAATCATGTTTGCTTTTTTTGCAACAGTATCACACTGTTCACTCATATTAAGCTTGTGGTCCACTATGACCCCTAGATCTCTTTCTGCCATACTCCTTCCTAGACAGTCTCTTCCCATTCTGTATGTGTGAAACTGATTGTTCCTTCCTAAGTGGAGCACTTTGCATTTATCTTTATTGAACTTCATCCTGTTTACCTCAGACCATTTCTCCAATTTGTCCAGATCGTTTTGAATTTTGACCCTGTCCTCCAGAGCAGTTGCAATCCCTCCCAGTTTGGTATCGTCCGCAAACTTAATAAGTGTACTTTCTATGCCAACATCTAAATCGTTGATGAAGATATTGAACAGAACCGGTCCCAAAACAGACCCCTGCAGAACCCCACTTGTTATACCTTTCCAGCAGGATTGGGAGCCATTAACAACTACTCTCTGAGTACGGTTATCCAGCCAGTTATGCACCCACCTTATAGTAGCCCCATCTAAATTGTACTTTCCTAGCTTATCTATAAGAATATCATGCGAAACTGTATCAAATGCCTTACTAAAGTCTAGGTATATCACATCCACCGCTTCTCCCTTATCCACAAGGCTCGTTATCCTATCAAAGAACGCTATCAGATTAGTTTGACATGATTTGTTCTTTACAAATCCATGCTGGCTATTCCCTATCACCTTACCACCTTCCAAGTGTTTGCAGATGATTTCTTTGATTACCTGCTCCATTATCTTCCCTGGCACAGAAGTTAAACTAACTGGTCTGTAGTTTCCTGGGTTGTTTTTATTTCCCTTTTTATAGATGGGCACTATATTTGCCCCCTTCCAGTCTTCTGGAATCTCCCCTGTCTCCCATGATTTCCCAAAGATAATAGCTAGAGGCTCAGATACCTCTTCCATTAACTCCTTGAGTATTCTAGGATGCATTCCATCAGGCCCTGGTGACTTGCAGGCATCTAACTTTTCTAAGTGATTTTTTACTTGCTCTTTCCTTATTTTCTCTTCTAAACCTACCCTCTTCCTGTAAGCATTCACTATACTAGACATTCCTTCAGACTTCTCAGTGAAGACCAAAACAAAGAAGTCATTAAGCATCTCTGCCATTTCCAAGTCTCCCGTTACTGTTACCCCCTCCTCATTGAGCAGTGGCCCTACCCTGTCCTTAGTCTTCCTCTTGCTTCTAATGTATTGATAAAAAGTCTTCTTGTTTCCCTTTATTCCCATAGCTAGTTTGAGTTCATTTTGTGCCTTTGCTTTTCTAATCTTGCCTCTGCATTCCTGTGTTATTTGCCTATATTCATCCTTCGTGATCTGACCTAGTTTCCATTTTTTATATGACGCCTTTTTATTTTGTAGGTCATGCAAGATCTCAAGGGTAAGCCAAGGTGGTCTTTTGCCACATTTTCTATCTTTCCTAACCATCGGAATAACTTGCTTTTGGGCCCTTAATAGCGTCCCTTTGAAAAACTGCCAACTTTCCTCAGTTGTTTTTCCCCTCAGTCTTAATTCCCATGGGACCTTGCCTATCAGCTCTCTGAGCTTACCAAAATCCGCCTTCCTGAAATCCATTGTCTCTATTCTGCTGTACTCCCTTCTACCTTTCCTTAGAATTGCAAATTCTATGATTTCATGATCACTTTCACCCAAGCTTCCTTCTACTTTTAAATTCTCAACAAGTTCCTCCCTATTGGTTAAAATCAAGTCTAGAACAGCTTCCCCCCTAGTAGCTTTTTCAACTTTCTGAAATAAAAAGTTGTCTGCAATGCAGTCCAGGAACTTATTGGATAGTCTGTGCCCCGCGGTGTTATTTTCCCAACATATATCTGGATAGTTGAAGTCCCCCATCACCACCAAATCTTGGGCTTTGGATGATTTTGTTAGTTGTTTGAAAAAAGCCTCATCCACCTCTTCCGCCTGATTAGGTGGCCTGTAGTAGACTCCCAGCATGACATCACCTGTGTTTTTTACCCCTTTTAGCCTAACCCAGAGACTTTCCACCCTTCCGTCTCCTATGTCCATCTCCACCTCAGTCCAAGTGTGTACATTTTTAATATATAAGGCAACACCTCCTCCCTTTTTCCCCTGTCTATCCTTCCTGAGCAAACTATACCCATCCACACCAACATTCCAGTCGTGTGTATTATCCCACCAAGTTTCAGTGATGCCAATAATGTCATAGTTGTATTTATTTATTAGCACTTCCAGTGCTTCCTGCTTATTACCCATACTTCTTGCATTTGTATAAAGGCATCTAAGATACTGGTTTGATCTTGCCTCCCAGCTTTGCCCTGACCCTCCTTCCTCTCTGCCATTATAGCCCGTGCTCCCTCCTGTTTCCAACCCATCTCCCAGGTCTTGTTCCCCACTTACCTGTGGGCTTTGCTCACCTGTCCCCGTCGAACCTAGTTTAAAGCCCTCCTTACTAGGTTAGCCACATAATTTTAGCCTTTTTCAGGTATTATAGTCTGTACCTTTGCTGTTTGCCTATGCAGAGTAATACACACAGCACATCACCAGTCTCCAGAAACCATTGTCCACGCAGACTTTCCTACTGCACTAGTATCAGCTTCTTCCCAACACAAGATGGTATATGGACATTCTCTGAGGACATTCTGGAAGTATGAGGAGTTCTTCTTCTTAACCCATTACCAACCATGTTAAGGTGCTCTACAGGATGTCCCTCATGCTCTTTCCCTTCTGAAGTCACAGCCAACATGGTACCATTATCATCATGGACGCTCTCCAAAAAATAATTCTAAATGTGTGTCACCCACAGATCAACCCTCTCTCCCCCAACGGTTATACTGAACTAATGCACTGTGACAACAGACTATACCAATACCACTTCCTCTGTAGTCCTAAGGAATCCCGCTGTTTTGATCACCAATTTGTTCAGTCGCATCGTGAAAAAAATTTATGTGCATTTGATTACTGAGGCCTCTCTCACTGGCAGGCCTGTGAGGAAGTGACAATGAAATCATGCTGGTGCCTATATTAGGATTATCCCCTTGCATCTGCATGGGACCAAAGGGTGTTTTTGGACAGGCTCTTTTCTGTCTTCCGGGCTGCTATGCCCAGGGCCGGCTCCAGGCATCAGTGCGCCAAGCGTGTGCTTGAGGCGGCATGCCATGGGGGGCGCTCTTTCGGTTGCCGAGAGGGCGGCAGGTGGCTCCGGTGGACCTCCTGCAGGCGTGCCTGTGGAGGGCCCGCTAGTCCCACGGCTCCAGTGGACCTCCCGCAGGCATGCCTGCGGATGCTCCACCGGAGCCACGGGACCAGTGGACCCTCCGCAGGAACGCCTGCGGGAGGTCCACCAGAGCCACGGGACCGGCAAGCGGCAGAGTGCCCCCCGCGGCGTGCCGCCATGCTTGGGGCAGCGAAATGGCTAGAGCCGGCCCTAGCTGTGCCTACTTCTCTTGTTCATACTGTGTGCTAATGACTAGACTAGTAAAGGTGTTTAATGGACACTAGTTGACAGAGACATCAGGAGGACAGGCTTGATTCCCCACAGCTGGACAAACAGGCTATTACAGAGATCTAATTCCACTCTTTGCAGCTGAGATTCAAACATACATGGATGACAGAAAAAAAATCAGGAAGGCAGTAAACTCCTTAAGTGCACTTAGTGACTGTATCTATTGCTTTGACTTAAGAGATTTACACAATATACACAACATATTGCTTTGTATGGGGATGAGACACTACCTATTCACAGTCTGTTCAAGGACATTCCACAATGACAACAAGAGGCAAAATTCACAAAATCCATTGTTATAAATAACGCTCCTAGCTCTAGTATTTACTAGAAACAGGCCCACGCAGCGAAGTTCACATCCAAATAATTATGGCAAGTTGTTGTGGTGAAAGGGATGAATACTCAGATTGAACAAATGGTTTCTGGTCACTGCTGCAATCTGGGACTCCAGGACTTGAGGGGAGAGTCTGGGAGCAGTTGATGCACCAGGCCATATCTTAAAAGCCTTTCAATTTGTAAGGCAAGAGTTTAAGTTCTCACGAGGACACTGCTCAGAAGCTTTGAGAATACCTATTGTAGATTGGAGAGGTGCAGGAGTGCCATTTAAAGTATGCTCCTTTTATACAGAGGGGAAAAAATGCCTATTTGCTTTGGAAAAAAAGGGCCTTTGTTGGCAATTCTGGCTCTAAAGAAACATAGCTGGATGATTCCTATGGGGAAAAACTGTGTTGCTAGTCCAGATAAGCAACTGTAAAGAGTAAGAAAAAACAGGGGAGATATGATGAATGGTGATCAAAGCTCTAACTCCTTTAAGTGAATCTCCTTTGAGAACTAAAGGGAAGTGAGTAGAAAGTGACTTTAAAGAAATCTCTACAGTTTAATCATTTCTTTTCAGTTTTATTTCTTTTTGATTTTCATGCAAAGACTGGGTGGGAATCTTAGAAATCAGTAGTGAAATTGTAAGTGTCAGAAGGGGAAAGTGGGAGATCTCTTTTAAAGCCTAATGATGAATTTTTAAGGAGTTAAGTAGAAACACAAATTTAAGGGCAGTTTGCAAAGTATAATCTTTTGATGGAATTGTCTCTTTTCTGATACAGGCAAAATGTGGTTTTTGTCTGAAAGTAAAACTAAAATGGATATTTATCCGTGTGTAGTGAGCTTTCTGAATAAGGCTTGTGGTGACCCTCTCTCAGTCAATCTCATTTACACTATTGCAGTTGTGAAAGTTTCACTCAAATCAAAAGCAGCTTGTCAGTTTCTAGCAAACAGACAATACTACCAAAATCAGGCTAAACTTCTATTTCTCTGTCTCTCTTACTTGACCCAAAGACTGAAGTCACTAGATGTCCACTGCATCTTTCTCTGCTACAATTAACATTTGGGTGGTAAGGAACTAGGGCTGTCAAGCAATTAAAAGTGCAATCATGATTAATCATGCTGTTAAACAAGAATAGAATACCATTATTTAATACCATTTATTTAAATACTTTTGGATGTTTTCTACATTTTCAGGACTGATCTGAGGACCTCACTAAACCATCCAATCGGTAGTAGCGACAGGCGGTGTGTACAAAGGGCAGGGACTTAATCAACATGAGCTTATGACCCGCACTTACTGGGAATTCCTCGTTCATGGGGAATAATTGCAATCTCTGATCCCCATCATGAATGGGATTCAACAGGTTACCCGCACCTGTCGGCGTAGGGTAGACACACACTGAGCCAGTCAGTGTAGAGCAAGTGCAGCCCTGAACATCTAAGGGAATCACAGACCTGTTATTGCTTGGTCTTGTGTGACTGAATGCCACTTGTCCCTCTACATTTTCAAATACAGTGACTTCATTTATAACACAGAATACAAAGTGTACAGTATTCACTTAATATTTATTTTTGATTACATATATTTGCACTGTTAAAAAAAAATACTATCTTTCGATTCCCCTCATTACAAGTAATGTAGTGTAATGCTAAACATTTGTATTCTTCATATCTGGCACATAAATACATTGCAGTGCCGGCTATAAAAGTGCCATGCGAATGCCTGTTCTCACTTCCAAGTAACATTGTAAATAAAAATTGGGCAGCATTATCTTCCGTAAATGAAAATAAACTTGTTAGTCTTAGTGACTGGCTGAACAAGAGATAGGACTGAGTGGACTTGTAGGCGCTGAAGTTTTACATTGTTTTGTTTTTGAGTGCACTCATGTAACCAAAAAAAATCTGCATTTGTAAGATACACTTTCACAACAAAGAGATTGCACTATAGTACTTGTATCAGCTGAATTGAAAAAATACTATTTCTTTTGTTTATCATTTTTACAGTGCATATATTGGTAATAAAAATAATAATATAAAGTGAGCAATCTGCACATTGTATTCTGTGTTGCAATTGAAATCAATATTGAAAATGTAGAAAAAACATTCAAAATATTTAATAAATTTCATTACAGGGTCAGGGCACCAAAAAGTATGAAAATAATGGAATGTTTTAAATTATATATATTATATAAAAAGCAGCAGACAATACTTCTTTAAGGTCATTTAAATTAAAATGTCTATATTCTTAAATGTCTCTGACAGCTCTAGTAATACTATATCTTAATATGTAATAGACTATGAAGTGCACCTTGATATAAAAGCAGCTTGGACAAAGAGCTATCATCAAATTTCTCACCATCATTTTTCTTTTCCCCTTGATCATCTGGTGACAAAACAGCAATGTAGTCAGCTGCCTGTGTGGGAATCTCCTAGATTCAAAGCCATCCTTGTGCCTCCTTCTTCACCCACATGAGCTTATGAGATTTCTTTTCTCTTAATCATGCCATGATTCTGTTTGATCTGCTAATCATTATCACCAGGGTACAGAAAGTATATTCTGCTGCTCTTTAAAATTTGCTAAATATACATGCTGAAGTGACATGAGACAAATGCAGGAGGGAAAAACAGAGCCAGGTGAATCAGAAGGCACACAGTGTACATCTCTAACAAAGATTTTAAAGGGTAATAACAGTCCTTTAATGTGTGACCAATTACACCATTGATGTGATTATGGTGATTTTTAAGTATTATAGCAAAGGACCTAAGCTGTGGTAGCTGTAGTCACCAATTACCAGTTTTACAATAGAAAGTTTTCTTAGTTAACAAACTTGCACTAGTTTATATTACATTATTTGTAAGTAATATTTCTCTGAAGGACTATGGGCCTGATCCAAAGCCCTCCGCACTCAACAGAAAGACTCCCAGTGGTTTTGATTAGCTTTGATTAGGCCCTGTGGTTAGAAGCAGGAAGACACTATTTTAGCACAATAGTGCTTTGTACTGGACAGTACTTTGACAGTGTCAGACAAATCAGGATGGGGGGATGGAAGGGGAAACATTTATCTGAATACTTCAGTAAGTCAAAGAAGGTTCAGTTCAAGTTCAAATCTAACAAGGGAGCTTTGGTATGTGTGGGGCTCTTAAGTTATCTGATCTGGTCCTTTCATACGTAAAAGCAATAAAATATACTAAATGGTGGTAGAACCAAGCTTACATGTGCTACCATGCAAATAGCCATGTGTACTCAGGTAAAGTGGTCTATGCAGTGTGGCACTTGGAAAAGCATGAGCTGGCTGAATCAAGTGCTGGATAAATGACCCCCAAATAGAGTAATCAACTTTGAAATGCCAAAAAACCTGCACTCCTCCCCACCAAAATCAAACCTGCTGCAACCCTAACCCTTCCCCCCACCAACAGCCATTTATTGCAGTGGTTCTCAACCATGAGTGCGTGTACCCCTGGCAATACGCAGAGTTATTCCTAGGGGTACGCCAACTCATCTCGATATTTGCCTAGTTTTACAACAGTCAACATAAAAAGCACTAGTGAATTCATTACAAACTGAAATTTCGTACAGACAATGACCTCTTTATACTGCTTTATATATTATACCCTGAAATGTAAGTATAATACTTATATTCCAATTGATTTTATAATTATATGGTAAAAATGAGAAAGTAAGAAGCAATTTTTCAGTAATAGTGTGATGTGACAGTTTTGTATTTTTAGATCTGGTTTTGTAAGCAAGTAGTTTTAAAATGTACTATGTGAAATTCTATACTTTGGGGAAGCGTCCTGTAACCCCCATATTCCTCATCTGTATATAACTGTGATCTTGTATATAAAGCAGGCTACGTGAGGTATCGGGGGAAGGTTATGATCTGCCGATTTCTCTATCCATATATGTAGATAATTAATGTATATGAAGTTATGAGAATTCTGTTGTATGGTTGTCACTAAAACATGCTGTAAGTGGGGGAATAAGACAGATATTAGCTCCCCAGAGGTAACAGCAAGGAAAGTAACCAACAGCTGGGCAGGGTGACAAATAATCCATCAACAACCATTGTCCAGCAAGGGAGCTACAATTCAATGACTCGCCTGCATGAGGCCGCACCATGGGAATTACTTAAACTTGCCTGGAGACTCAACAATGCCCAGCCAGCCATGCCTGGACTTGTGCTTTCCCAAGCACATGGACTGAGGGTATAAAACTGAACACAGGGGGCCCAGGGTTGGCCTTTCTCCTTCACTCATCTTTGCAAGCAACAAGTACAGTCTGAAGACTCCAACTGAGGGGACTGGCCCAGATTTCAAGAGCAAAATCTGTATACTATGGACTGCAATATCCAATGGGGTGAGAAAAACTGCTTAATCTAGATGTTGCCCAGTTTAATAGGGTTAAGAGTTTAGACTGTATGGTTATATTTCATTCTGAGAACTAATTCATGACTTTTGCCTATCACTTAATATCACGTAACATTTATCTTTTGTAGTCAATCAATTTGTTTAACTGTTTATCTTTACCAGTGAGTTTGTATGAAGTGTGTGGCAAATCTGCTCAGGTTTTGCAAAGGCTGGTGTATATCCACTTTCCACTGATGCAGTGGTGAACCAATTAATAAATTTAGCAGTGCAAGACAGTATATTCTTGAGGTACAGTGCTGGTAGCTGGCAGGGATCTGGCTCTGGTGCCTTTCTCTGTGATTCATGAGTGCTTCTGGGAGCATTCATGCAATCTAGCTGGGCGTGGGGTCTCCAAATGCTGTTCTGCTGAGTGATCACAGTGCCTGGAGAGGTTGCTGCTTGTTACTAGCAAGGCATTGTGAGAGATAGCCCAGGCTGGGAGTGTTCAGAGGGGCACAGCTGTCCCACAGTCCCAGGCTGCGCCCCAGGGAATTTGTCACAAGGTAAAACCTGGGGGTACACAAGACAACTCAGACTCCTGAAGGAGTACAGTAGTCTGAAAAGGTTTAGAGCCACTGACATAGTATCTAGAGAGATGACGCATATAGAGAAGATTGATAACATTTCATGTCTCCTCACACTCATGAGACTCAAATCCTCTCTCTCTCACACATGCACGGTGTGCTTGTGTGTTGGTGGGCAGACAGCTGCTGTATTTTTCAACAGCTTTGATCTGTTATTGCTTAAACTGTTGAAGTGGGAACACTGCAGCATCTTTAGCTGGACACAGGCTTTTAACATTAGATATCCCAGGGTATCACGACAATAATGCAAATCTTTAGGCCCACATAAAAAAACCCAGCAGATTAAATTATGTTTTTCTGGCAATTGGCAAATCTATTAAAAAAAATGGCCAGGCTGATTAAATACCAGCCAGGTGGTAACCCTACCCCAAAAACAACTGTCTGCAATTCGATCAAGAGTTGGCTGATCAACGTTCAGCACCACCAGTCGGGCATGAAGGAGAAAGAGCAGAGAAACAGGATTTTATTTTTAGCTGAAAATGAAGACAAAGGTCCTTACTTGGGGCATCTTCCTAGGGATTTAGGTCTCCATCAGGTGAAAAAGAAATACAATGCTGCTCAAATATTTCTAATTCATCTGCAGAAAATTAGTGGGGGATAAATAAGTTTAAGCAGCACATGAGAGAGACTAGCACTCTCCACCATCCTTCATTGCATATGCTCCCATGAGTGCATCTTTGTGTGACAGAAGCATAGACAGATCAGCCCTAGCAAATGTATGGCTTTATAAACCTGACAAGTAAGTTTAGTTCACATTACTCGTTCTGAAGAGTCATTCCGATAGCTCACTGCTGTAAGTTGGACCTGAATTTTTGTTTCCCCTAGAATTGAAGTAGCTTGTTATGATACAGTGGAATGAAATACTGACTCAGTGAGACTAAAGCACACTTAAATAGCATCGCTAACATATAGGTTTCCAAGAACAGTAATAATAGAGCAGACTATCTTCTTTCTACTATTCCTCTTCCAGAAGAGGTCAGTAACTTATGCTTTACAGGATACCAAAAACAGAACAAAAAAACAAAACAAACAAAAACACACACAGATATGTGCCTTGCCATTGGTACAAAACTTTTACTGTTGGTAAAGAGGGTGGGGAAAGAAAAGTGAATTGCTTCTTTATCCCTGTGGATTGTATATTATCATTGAAGCCTTCACCTCCATCCCCGCTCCCCAACCCCCGCATTTTCCCCACTTAATTCAACTTCTTTTGTTTTATATTCAGCCCTCTATAGTCCATACACAGACTTTTTTAAACTAAGTTGTAAATTTGTCACTGTTTAGTTACATTAAGTGTCTGAGAGTTCTTTTATGATGGTGAACGCATGAGAAGCATCTGTTTCTACCTATGCCACTAGTCTCAGAATGACACCAATTTCTACCCATCCTTCCTTTCTTACGGTCCTAAAATTTCCAGTAATACAAGACTGGCCTTTATGCCAGGCTATTCAATTCCCTCATGTAGATAGTTTCACAATGAACCTCCTGGGAGATTGATTAATAAAACCAAATTTAAATCAACTGAAATCTTCCACCCTGATTCATGCTGGGTTCCAAGTGTTGGTGAAGAGATCTTAGGCCATATCTTCATTACCATTTATATCAGCAAAATTTATGTCACTCAGAGTTGTGAATATTCTACCCCTGAGTAACAAATTATGACAGCATACATGGTAGTGTGCAAATCACTATGTCACCAGGAGAACTTCTCCCCCTGACAGAGCTACCACCGCTCTTTGAGGGTGGTTTAATTATGCCAACAGTAGAGAGCTCTCTCCCGTCAGCGTAGAGCAGCTAGATGAGAGATTTTAGAGCACTGCAGGTGCATCAGTACAGCTGTGGTGCTGTAAGCATTCTAATGTAGACATAACCTAAATCCTGCTCCCTGCAGACGTGCATTCCATACCCCCACCTCTGAGCTCTGGAGAGCTATCGTTTTCAGAAACTGAACTGGGCCTCTCCGGAACTGGAAGCAAGAGCCTCCACAGCTTGAGCTAAAGGAATAGGTCTGGTAGCTGGCACTGAGAGGGATGCATAACACACACTGAACAGTGGATTACATTCACACTGTGTCATCATTTACACCTGCCAGACTGAGTGAAGTGGATACAACATATGACAATCAAAATGGTAGCACTTTACACCCATTTTGCAGAAGTGACTATTTAAGGTGCAAGACAGTGGGGACAAAAACAAAACAAAACAAAAAAAATCAGACCCATTGTCTTCTGCTGAGATCTAGACCAATGAGGGACTTTGAAATTTGTTCCTTCTCAGAGCATGCTAGAACCTGAGTTTCCTGGCTTTTAGAACACAGAAAAGTCTGTTGATCAAGTCTGTAAAGCTATGGATCACTACAGAGTGATTAGGATGAGAAGGGACCACCAGATAATTTAGTCTGATTTCCTGCATACCACAGGCCACCAACATGACCCAGCACCTGCACACTAAACCCAACAACTGAAATTAGATGAAAATATTACAGCCTACAGGAAATTAAACTGTTATGTGCCACATACAGAGAATAGGTGAGATCAAGGAGCACCAAACCTTGAGGACCCTGCAATAGCAAGGAGTTGTTTATTTGGGTTTCTCATTTAATCCTGATAAGTCATCCACACTCCAGGTTGCGGAGGGAGGTGAAAAAGTCATCAAGAATTACAAAATTCCTTCTCAACTCCACATATGGCGGTCAGTCAGACCTGAATATGGGAGTAAGAGCCAGCCAACAAAGCAGGTCAAAGAAAGAATTTTCAGTGCCACCACAGAGAGCTGGCCCACCCAGTCCCGTGCCCCATCTCCAGGCATGGCCATCTCTGATGCTTCAGAGGAAGGAGACCCCAAACTACCCAGAATACATTGAGAGGGCAGGAGAAATTCCTTCCAAGCTGCTGGAGGTGACTAACTGAAGCCCTGAAACACAAGCCTTTAGGAACATAAAATATAACCCAGAAGGAACCTATTGTAAGTCTGTTTCAGAACCACACTCCTCCAATGGTTAGAAACCTTCTAACTTCCAGCCTGAATTTGTTCGTGGACAGTTTATACTCATTTGACCTTGCTAACATTGTCCTCTACGTTAAATAGCTCTTCCTAGTGTTTACCCACCCTGATGTATTTATAGAGAACAATCATATCCCTGCTCAGCCTTCGTTTCACTGGGCTAAACAAGTCAAGTTATTCCAATCTCCTCTCATAAAATAGAATCATAGAAGATTAGGGTTGGAAGAGACCTCAGGAGGTCATCTAGTCCAACCCCCTGCTCAAAGCAGGACCAACCCCAACTAAATCATCCCAGCCAGGGCTTTGTCAAGATGGGCCTTAAAAACCTTTAAGGATGGAGATAGTCCCTCCTGTAATGTTGCACCCCATAGTTCTTTATGGAAATATGCTTATGAATGTATATATGACATAACTGGAACATGTTTTATGCTACATATGCCATGTAACATATCTCTGCAAAGGTTATTATCTACTGAATATATTCATCCTATTTGTATGTATGTATCATTTTTGTATTCGAAGTTATGAATATTGGCTGTGCACTTGTTTGATTTTAAGTAGCCTTTGTAAGACATTTGGTCAGCTTCTTAAGAAACAAATTTGCAAGATAAGTGCCCAATCAAAAATAGTTAATGGACAATGGGACCTTGGAAGACTCCAATCCATGTAGCATGTGAGCAATGACTGCCACCTGTGAAGTTCTGAGTCATGCATGGACATGTGACTTGCCCATGTGACTCCAAAACTCCATCTTGTAGCTGGATTCTGCATAGGAGAGAGGAAGGGGTCTTCATCCACAAGAAAAAAAAATCTATTTAAGTCCCTGGGGAGACCCCTCCATTTTGTTTTGAGCTGGCTCAGGAGATAGCCTCTCCACCCCCAAAGTATCCCTGAAAGAAACTGTTAACAAAGGACAGTAACCACAGGGGTGCGAGTGATTGCTGTACCTAGACTAGAACGAGGCTAGTCTGTAAAAGAAGTTTACTGGAACATCTCTGAGGGAGAGATTTCATCTGTAATCACTTTCTTAGTGTATTAGGTTTAGACTTGCATGTTTTATTTTATTTTGCTTGGTAATTCACTTTGCTCTGTCTGATATTACTTGGAATCACTGAACTCCTACTTTCGTATTTAATAAAATCACTTTTTACTTATTAGTTAACCCAGAGTCTGTATTAATACCGGGGAGCGGGGGAGCAAACAGCTGTCTATATCTATCAGTGTTATAGAGGGTGAACAATTTATGAGTAAAACAGATTTATTTGGGGTTTGGACCCCATAGGGAGTGGGCACCTGAGTGCAGAAGACAGGAGCACTTCTTAAGCTGTTTTCAGTTTAGCCTGCAGCTTTTGAGGCATGTGGTTCAGACCTGGGGCTGTGGTTGTAGCAGGAAAGCATGTCTGGCACAACCAGGCAGGGTTTGGAAGTCCCAAGCTGTCAGGGAAAATCGGCTCAGAGGTAGTCTCAGCACTTCAGTTGGCAGTTCCAAGTGGGTTTCTGTGATCCAACCCATCACACCTCCATTCCCCTGATCATCTTTTTCACTCTTCTCTGCATTTGTTCCAATCTCAATTAACCTTTCTTGCACACGAGTGACCAGAATTGTTTTACCAGTGTTTTTTACAATAGCATTAATACATTCTATTTCTATCAGAAACACCTAATTGAATATATCCTAGGATGTCATTTGCCTTTTTCATAGCTGCATCATATTTCTGGCTCATACTCATCCAGTTGTCCAGCGACCAACCCACACACACACACAAAGCTCTCACCTCCTGTGTTGCTTCCAACTGATGAGCCCCCAGCTTGTACCAAAAATTATAGTAATTAAACCTTAAGTGCATGACCTTGCCCTTTGTACTATTGAATTTTATCCCATTTCTGTCACTCAAGTCTTCAAGGTCATCCAGATCTTCCTGTATAATATCCCGATCCTCCTCTGTATTGATGCTGCCTCCCAACATTGGATCATCAGCAAATTTCATTAGCACTCTCCAACTTTGTGTGTCAAGGTCATTCATAGAAATACTGAATAAGATTGGTTCTAAAACCATTTCTTGAGGAATTCCACTAGTAACCTCCTTCTAGTCCAACACTTCACGTTTCAGCACAACCTGTTGCCTTCTCCCATTTAACCAATTCCCTCTCCACCTTAGGAATTTTTTTTTACTAATTGCCATCTTCTCTAATTTAACTAATCATTTCCAATCTAGTACCATGCCAAATTCTTTACTCATATCCAATTATATTAGATCTACTGCATTTCCTTTATCTTAACAAAAATCAGTTATTTTCTCACAGAAGGAAATCAGGTTAGTCTGGTACGATCTACCTTTGGTAAACCCATTTTGCTTTACACCCTCTTTTCCATTTTCCTCCACAAATTGAACTATTCTGTACTTCAAAATTTGTTCTAAAGGCTTGCATAGGACTGAAATCAGACTATGAGGTCTGTAATTGCCTGGATCACTTTTCCCCACCCTTTTCACAAATTTCAACACTAGTGTCATTTAACCTTTTATAAATATGTTTGATGTTATTTATTCTCCAGTCAAATACCACCAAATAGCAAACATTTATAATACATCTATCTATCAGACAAGGAATTTCCCATGCCAATTCTTTCAATCTTCTGGGATGGAAATTAGCTGGTCTCCCCGATTTGAGTGCTAATATATAATAAAGTTTTTCTTTCACTTCAGATGTGGAAATTTCCATATCTATACACTCATTCCCATCAGCCGTCCTGCCTTCATGTCCACATCCCATACTGTCATCCTTATTGAAAATCAAGGCAAAAGTATTCATTTAGTTTTTGAGACATGCCTAGAATTATAGTTAATCTCCTCCCCATTCACACTGCATTGTTTATTTCCTATAACCAGCTCTTCTAGGATGTCCTTACTGCTTACCAAAACCAAGTCTAAAATTCTGTCACCTATTATTGGTTCAGTGATGCGCTGATGAAGAAAACATATCTATCATATGCAGAAGTAACTGGACTCTACCAGAATTAGTAGCATTTATTTTCAAACTATAGTTGGGGTGATTCAAGTCTTCTATTATAAAAAATTCCCAACAGTATTTCCCTCTCTAATATTATTAGAGAAATCTCTATTCATATCCATGGGAAGTTTTCATGGTATTATGGTAACTGGGGTAGAGGATGTTTCAACTAGAGGAATGGAGGGCACGGATCAACATTCACTTCATACTCTCAGTCTGTACCTGTCCCAAACTGGGGAAACAAACGATCCAACAGGTGGACCAAATTTGCTGATGAATCCTGGTTACGTGCCACCAGAGGCATGTTGTACATACAATAAGAAAATGACCATGGGGATGCTTTTTCTCTCTGTGTTGTGGACAATACAACATAAGATGTTGCTTTATTTTTAAATTCATGTCACATGCCCAGATGCTATGGGACAATATTTTTATAACATTCCTAAAAATCATTAAGAAAAATGTACATTTTTCAAAAAAAACAGTCCATTGTAGACTATACCTTAGGGTGTATATATTTAGTCTGAATGTGTTGTGCATCCTCTCCCTCTTCTTGAGGTATTTTCAATTATTCACACTAAAATACAATTTTCTATCAAAGATTTTTATACTTATAGCATGGTGGAATTATTCAGAGAACTATGACTACCATTAGAGTATGTCCTGAGGATTATACCAGCATATTACATAGTCACAAATTTCAACACCAGTGTCATTTAACCTCTGGCAATATTAGTCTAGAGAGGAATCTTAACACTTTACATGAAGGATGGTACACTGACTTTTAGAAGCGATGGACTGTGATGTCAATTTTGGAGTAAATGGTGTAGGTGAGGCTACAGTACAGAGTCAAAAGCTGTAAACTTGTCTATGTACTGTAGCAATGATGCTCATATGTTTTCAGACTGTGAACTATTTCCAAAAAGGAATTCACTTCCACATCATCATATGACTTCAATGGGAGCTTTACTTTCTTTAGGAATGGATCCAAAATATGCTACCCTGAAGAATTTCACCAAATTTTAACAAAAGAAAACTCTTAGCTTTGATTTTTAAGTTTGAGCTGAGACCAGAGTGACACAGATGTCATTAGTCTTCACTACTCAGTTAGCAATTATTTTCAGCCCTGTAATACTCACTACACCTAACACACTGTTGTCACAATCTCTATTGTATACAAACTCGTAACATGCTGGCCCCAAAAATCATTGTGTGGTGCATGTACAGAATGTGCACAAAGTTATAAATCTGTGCTAGAATTAAGTCTTAACATGTTTGGCAAGCAATACATAAAACCAGTCTGCCCTATCCAAAGCAATGTGTATTTGCATGTCTGACTAGTCTGGTCATCAGGCAGAGATAACGGAAATAAAATTTACACATAGGTAAATAGTTATCAAGCAGGGGAGAAGACAGCATGGAATCTATACCCCAGATGGCATGTAGAAGCCAAGTGTCTGGGCATACATTTCAAATAATATATTTCTAAAAGATGTACTGAACTATAAAAGGAAGGAGAACCCCCTAGCTGTCCATCACTTTGGGATTCTTGAAATCAGAGTGTTGGTCCTTCAACAAAGGGGGTTGGCATCTCTGAACTAAGTTTAAGAAAGAAAGTTAGACAAAAATTGTAACTTGCTGAAATTAAGTTTTAAACGTGGAAGTGTGTTTTTACTTTTGTTTGCTTGTAACCATTTTTATCTTTGTTCCTTATACTTAGTATCACTTGAAACCTCTCTTTTTGATTGAATAAACTTGCTTTACCTTTTATCTAAGCCAGCTTTGTGCTTTGGTTGAACTGAAGTGATGGTTAACACCAGTCAAGATAATGAGCTGCTGTTTCTGTTTCTTTAAAGGAGTAACAAACTTAACTTCTATCAGTGTTCCAGGAGAGGGCTGGATGCTGCAGGGAGACAGTTTGGAGAATTTCAGGACTGAGGAAAAAGTGCTGGGGCTGCTCTGCAAACAAAAAGTGGTGGTGAACGCCAGAGTGTTACCTACACGCTTCTATGCTAGCTGTTGATCTCCAGGCTATGAGTTGTAACAACATAGATTTTAAGGCACATGGAATTGCAGGTCAGGCAGTGACACAATCATTCAATCAAAAGTGTCACACATGGAAGCAGAGGAAAAAAAAGAAAGAAGAAGAGGAGGAAGATGGCTTAAACCTGAAACCAATCCTGGAATATAAATCACACTTTCCTCTCTCACACAAACGCTAACAGAAAGAAGCAAGATAACTGTTGCTTAGGTTGAATTATACCTTCTCCTGCTCCCCAGTGGAAGAAAAGGAAGGGCCAGAGCTGGAACATGGCCTCTGCCTCACAAAACAGTGCAGCGGATACCCTCTTTTGTCAGTGCTGCAGCTGAGCTGGGGCCATAGAGTTGACAGCTAGGGGCCACAGCGGAAAAATAGGTGCAGAGCAACAACTTTTCTAAGGCTTCCCTGCTCCACTCTCTTTCTTGTCCAAAGGATTCCTTTCCACTCCCAGGGCCCTATCCGAGCTGCAGGAGGTAATTGCAATTTGACCCCACCCCTTCTGAGTAGCATCATCATCACCAGCAGACAGACTGACATTCAGTGCACTCTCTTCCTTCCAGGGCATTACTGAGTAGGGCCAGTGAATGAGAAGGAGTGCCTCCTTTGCTCTGCAAAGATACATGATGTGACTTCCACTAGCCCCATATATCCACTAATCTGAAAACCCCACACTGGATTGCCCACCCACTAATGGAGATTGATGAGGCACTAATTGATTGGTAAATTGATACAGACTACATTTTTGTCACTTTTAACACAAAATCTCTCATTTTATAATCACAGAACAAACTGCATAGGGATCATTAATACACAATCACACACACAGTGTAAGTGCAGAAAAATCTTCCCATGCCTTTCCATTTCATTCTATGGTAGGCCTGTCCTGTGTTGAGACCTTAAATTCACTACAAACTAAATTCACACAGACTTTGGAGTCCTTATCTAGCTAAACGTAAGCTCCAGACTAAGTGAAATCAAATCAGGGCATGTGATTCTAAAAATTATTATGCAACATTGTCTTTGCTATTTTCTTCATATTAGTTCCCTCTTGTTGCTAAACACTACATGAGACAGATTTAAAAAAAAATAGTTAAGAAGAGAAGAAAAGAAGGAGAGTTGGTGGCAACTATCTCTATATATCCCAAGGATACCTGAGTCTTCTAGAAAGGGAAAAGAGAAGAAGAAAGAGTTGTGACAGTCACTGTTCCAATGCCCATTGAAGTCAAAGGAAATCTTGCCAATGAGTAAGATGAGACCCACAGGCCTCACCGTGGAATTTTAACTTGGATACTATGGTGATGGGATTGTCTAGACAATCCCAAGATACATTTTATTCAGCTACAACTGCACAGTAATTTAAGCTAATTTTCTTAGGACTGAGAAAGTCCTTCTGTTTCAATGTAATAATGTTTTGTAAGAACTGTCTATTTTAATGTTACGTTTGTTTTGTAAGTCTGGGGGAGAAAGGAGGAGATCCACCAGAAACAAACAAAAACACCACCACCACCACCAGTTAATTTTGTTTTTGCCATCATTACTATTTGTTTCTGTTATATCCTTGGGGGCAACAGTTTTAGGAAGAAATCACTGGAGACACAAAGAGCTGTAAACCCTGAAGCAGCCATTTATTACTACACACAGAACTAACCAACAGCCAGTCAAACAGGCTGGGCTATCCCCTAATAATCTAACTCAGTTGCCATAGCAACACAAGATTCTATTACCACAGCCACCAAATACACAAGATATTCCTCCCCCCTTAATAAGAATGTCCTCTAAATAAAAACAAACACTAAACTAGAGAAGGAGGGTAGACTGCCTCTATTCTCAGCTAAACCTTGGGGATTATTGTGCCCCCTAACCATGCGTTCACACTAGCTAAATATCCAGCTGACGCGGAGACCTTCTGTCTCTATTTGGATTATGGCAAACTTCTGATGCTGTTGCACTTGAAAGTGTTTTGGGCGTGGCCCTGACAATGGGCTCAGGGTTCGTAGGGCAAAGGGGTGAGGATGGGGTATCCACTTATGCCAGGCAGAGGGGTCTCTCTGCCACTGGCAGTAATGGAGGGGAAAAGTCAGGAACAGGTGACTCTTGATTCGGTGTCTCGCCGGAGGGGGCGAAGTCAGACAATTCTACTGGAGATGTGTCCTGAGGACTGGTATGACCTGGCCGCCGCTGATCTACATGTCGCTGCCAGGTGAGATCCTCTGCAGTTTGGATAGTGTAGGAAACAGGTCCTGTCTGAGCGATGACAGTGGCAGGGACCCATTTAGCTACACAAGTATAATTCCGAGCCAAAACCGACTGCCCCAGGCTAAAGGTTCGGTCTTTTGCTCTGAGTGCACGCCTGATGACTTGATCTTGCTGCTGACATTGCACAATCTGTCAGAAGGTTTCAGCAGATCAAAGTAAGTGCGCAGCTGTCATCCCATCATTAGAAAGGCCAGGGGTGCCTTGGTCGTAGCATAAGGTGTGTTTCTGTGGGATAATAAGAAAGTGTCCAGACGCTTTTGAATGGATAATTGTCCCCTTGCCGATTTCAAAGCTTGTTTCATTGTCTGAACAAATCTTTCAGCTAATCCATTGATGGATAGATGATATGGTGCTGAAGTGATGTGGTGTATCCCATGTGCCTTCATAAACTTTTGAAACTCCTGAGAGAAGAACTGCAGTCTGTTGTCACTCACAAGTTGTTCTGGCAGAATGAAATGACTAAAGAGTTCTCATAGTTTTTGTATAGTACTCTCTGCAGTAGTGGACTGCATTATAGAGACTTCTGGCCATTTAGAATGGACATCTACCACCACCAAGAACATGCTTCCTTCGGGGGGAGAGGGGGGCAGCGAAGTCAACATGAATACGTTGCCACGGTTTTCAGGCCAGTCCCATGGATGTAGGGGTGCCCACTTAGGTGCATTCCTCACACTCTGACATGACATACAAGCTCTTGCTTTCTCTTCAATAGCACTGTCCAATCCAGGCCATCAAAAATAGCTTCGTGCAATTTCCTTCATGCGCACTATTTCACAGTGACCTGAATGGAGCTGTTCTAACATCTATGATCTCAGTGGTGGTGGGATAATGACATGTCTCCCCCACAACAACCAACCAGATTGGATTGATAACTCCATCCTTCAGGATATGTAGGTAACAAGGTTGGGTGACACCAGAGAGGTTCATTGAGATATTCCATGCATCAACAGGTCCATAACTTGGGACAATACTGAGTCAACTTGAGTTGCCTTCTTTACCTGAGTAGCGGTGATGGGTGTATTCTCTACCTGTTCAAAGTAAAAGATTTCCTTCTGGGCAATAACTCGATGGTTGACTGGCAAAGGTAGCCTTGAGAGACCAATCACACTGACATGCAGAGTGGATTTCTAATATTTGATTTCATATGTGTGCACGGAAAGCAACAATGCCCACCGTTGCATACGACTAGCAGCTAATGGAGGAACGACTGTGTGGGGTCCAAAAATTGAAGTCAGGGGTTGATTGTCTGTGAGAAGAGTAAACTTCTGTTCCAACAGGTAATGATGAAACTTCCAAATTCTGAAAACGATTCCCAATGCCTCACATTCGATTTTAGCATAGTTAGTTTCTGCTTTGCTTAGAGTGTGCGAAGTAAAAACAATAGGTCTCTTCTCCCGAAGGCATATTGTGTGACACGACTGCTCCCACCCCATAAGGGGATGCATCGCAGGCCAACTGTAGGGGTAAGGATGGATCAAAGTGTGTCAGAACTTCAGAATTTAGCAATGCATCCCTAGCTTTATTAAATGCAACATCACAGGCTTCAATCCACTTCCAGGCCTTGTTCTGCCCAAGGAGTTCGTGAACTGGTTTTAGCAGTGTGGCTAACTGTGAGATGAACTTTCCATAATAGTTCAATAGTCCTAGAAACGAGCGAAGCTGGCTAACATTTCGAGGAGTGGGAGCCTCCACAATAGCCTTAACTTTGGCAGGGGCCGTATCAAGACCTGTAGCATCAATGGTGTGTCCCATATATTCAACAGAGGGCTGGAAGAATTCACACTTGTCTTTGCAGACTCACAGTGCATACTCTTCCAGTCTTTGTAGGGTAGCCTCTAAATTCTTTAGGTGATCCTTCTCATTCCTTCTGGTGACCAGGATGTAATCCAGATAACACTGGACTCCTGGCAAGCCACACGAGATCTGGTCCATAGCCCTTTGGAAGAGGGCAGGAGCAGATGTTATTCCAAAGGGTAGGCAACAGTATTGATAAAGCCCCTTATGTGTCACAATAGCCAACAGCTCTTGGGACTTTTCATCAACGTGCATCTGTAAACACGCTTGACTCAGATCAATCTTACTGAACTTTTGTCCCCCAGCCAGGCCTGCGATGCGGTCATCGATTCGGGGAAGCGGGTATTGCTCTGCACAAAATACTGGGTTGACAGTGACTTTAAAATCACTGCATATCCAGAGGAAGTCATCTTTCTTCACTATTGGAATGATAGGAGTGGCCCATGGGCTAGGGGTAGCTGGTATTAGGTCTCCATTTGTGACTGTCCCTGCCTGCAGGTATATGGGATCTTGGGGAGCAATTACCACACAGCTGGGGTTCCAATTAATTTCTTTATTAAAGGAAAAAAAAGGAAGTGGTGGGAATTTAATAATGAAATACGATGGGATGGGGTGTATAGGGTGTTTACAATAGACAATGATGGGGGGGTTCTTCTTATTGAACAGTATAGGGAGTTCTAACAGTGGGCTACAGCAAGTGGGGTTCAGCACAATGGGATACAGTACAGTCAATAAGCAACTCTAGATACAGTGTGGAAATGCAAAGCGTACCCAAAAGAAATGCAAAATAAAATGGTAGCTTCTATATGAGTTAATAGCTAGATACACAATGTAATACAGTGGCATCAATGTAAATACAAAGTATATCAGAAAAGTGGATGCAACCAATGGGGTGTTATAATTACAAGTAAAATGTGAGTTACAGTACAACAATACAATGTCAATATAAAGGTTGGGTCAAGAAACAGGAGGGGGGAGTGAGTGATTAGTGGTATGCAGACGAGCGGCTGGAAGCAGCGAGAGACTCTGAAGCCCTTCAGGGTAAGGACAACAGAGCAGTGTGATGGTGATCTTCGGTGGGGGAGGGGCGGCGGAGAAGTGTAAAGAAGGGCTAGAGAGAGGTTTAAGCAACAAGTGGACACCAAAAACAAAGGAAAAAAAACAGCAAAGGGTTAGGGAAGTTTCACAGGGGAAGAAGCAGCAAGGGGTTTGGGAAGTTCGGAGGGTGATGCAGACGCGGGTGGGGGAAGCAGCAAGGAGTTGGGAAGTTCGGAGAGAGTGCAGATGCGGGGGAAAAAGCAGCAAAGGGTTATAACAGGGAGACACGGAGGAGCACAAAGAGGGGGGGATTGCAGCGGGGGAAAAACAGACACGGGAAAGTTCAGGGAGAGATCGGGACAGCAGGAAGGCGAATTTAAGCAGCAAAAATCTTATCTATCTTAACCAACGACTAGGCAAAACAACAAATATCACAATTCTAAGCAAAGCTATAACAAGCAACTATACAGAGCAACAAAACAGTAAACTATAACAAGGCAGTTGAAACTTACAAGCTCTACAATCTTAACAAACTATGACTTATTAAACTAAAAAAAACACAAGACCTATGGTGCACCTTATGCTATTGGGAGGTTACAGAGGGCAGAGTGGTATGTGTCCAGGACCCAGCTCCCAAGGAAGCCAAGGGATGGTGGCTACAGCGGTGGATACAGCTGAAAGCAGAGAGCCCCAAGGCAAAGCCCACAGGAGCAGAGCTTAGCAGCGGCACAAACTTATTTTTAGCGGCAAAGAGCCCTGTAGTTTAAGAGAGGTTTTAAGACACAGACCAAGGTTTAGCTTGAGTCTGTGTGCTGGGGAAACAGAGCCAGCAGCTAAAATAATAAAATAAAAGTATAGAAAGTTTTACAGAGGGATTCTTACCAGTCCCCAAGGCAGCAGCAAAGGCAGAAGCAGCAGCAACATCAGAAGAGGCAAGGAGGGCTTGGTATAGTCTCAATAATCAGGAGGTCTCTCAGGTAGCAATTCGTTCTTCATGGGGGGGGCGTGTTCAAAAAACGGGGGTACGCTCAAAAATAAAACGAGAGCGGAGAAAGGACCCCCCAGAACCCCTGGCTGATCAGACCAGGCAGCAATGCAGGAACCTTTCTGAGGTGTGTTTCAAAAATGTCTGGTTTTAAAGGCAAACTTGGGCAGTTTCCAGCCAGTAATCCTGATAGGCTCCCTCTGTCACAGGGGAGGGGGCATAGGGAAAAAACTGAAGGTAAGCCCAGAGACGTGCCTGGACATAGTCCTGTGCAATAGGTGACTCAAGAGCACTTGAGGCCTATGTTCATGCCCAGGATCTTAAAAACACATTAGGTCTTGCAGCTCTGGACATTGCCTACCCTACTCCAAGCCCAGGCTCAACGAGGTGATAACAGGACTAACCCTTTGAACAGGGCAGTGGTCCCACTTAGCATGCAGCACAAGTGGCCATCCCTTTGAGAAGGGCAATGGCTCTTGTTAAACAACTTAAGGGGCCCTCCCTTTGAGAAGGGCAGTGGCCCTGGTAAGCAACTTAACAGCCAGGGAAGGGCGGCCACAGGAGAACAGAAAACAAAATGGAGTCTGGGGACAGCTGTAAGAAACAAAATGGAATAGGGGATAGCTGTAACAGACAGTGACCAGGCGCTCCAGGTTTGCTTCAACCTTCGGCCTGATGGCATATGGCACAGTTCTGGCTTTCAGATATTTTGGTTGACTGTCAGGTTTAATGTTCAATGTCACAGTGATTCCCTTTGTACTTCCCAGATCCTCTCCAAAAACAGCAGCATGTTTCCTTAGTATAGTAGTCAGACCAGTTTCTTCTTTAGTCACTCAGTGCACTTCCACACAATTCAGCTGGATCTTCCTAAGCTAAGACCTACCCATTAAGGCTGGGTAATTACCTCTCACATCAAACAATGGCATTTTAGCAGCCTATCTATTGAGCTCCACCTTAACATCAGTAGTGCCCAACATGGGCACAGTTTCTCCCGTATATGTCTTCAGCACTTTTTTTGTTGCTTTAATTGAAAGATGCTGTAGCTTTTCTTTACACAGTCTCTGAGACCAGCAAAACGGCTGCACCAGTGTCCAGTTCCATGCGTATAGGTTTGCTGTCCAAAAACAGGGTTACCCAGTATTCACGTGAGCCCACTGTCAAAGACAAAATGTGGAGTGGCTCTTCTTCTTGTGAGGAGGTATCTGCTTGGTCATCCTTGATCTGCTCTAGGGTATGCAGGTTTCCCCTTTTGGTCAGCCAGACCACAGGCCTCTTTTTCTTTTCTTTACAGGCACACGCAATGTGTCCCCTTCTGTCACAGTATCAGCACACCAGGTCCTTACACCAGCATTCTGATGCAGGGTGACCCGGCTTACCACAGCGGTAACATTCCTGACTCCCCACAGTTTTGTGGGTAGGTTCTTGTGACACCTTATGCATACTAGGGGATGCACTGATGGATTGTGCCTCCTTTGAAGCCAGTTCCATGGAGACAGCAATATCAATGGCCTTCTGTAAGGTAAGCTGAGCCTCCGTTAATAGGCGCTTCTGTATAGCTTCACTGTGCAAGCCACACACAAGCCTGTCACGCAGGGCATCATTTAACATCTCCTTAAATTCACAGTGTTCTGCAAGCTTTCTCAGAGTTGCTACAAATTGTACAACTGTTTCATCTTCTTTTTGGTCTCTTTTGTGGAACCTATATCTTTCAGCAATTACCAATGGTTTTGGAGAAAAATGGGACCCCAGGATCTCCACAATGTCACTGTAAGAATTAGTCTCTGGCTTAACAGGGTGTAGTAAGCTGCGTAGCAGGGAGTAGGTCTTAGCCCCTACAACACTGAAGAATATTGGCACCTTCTTCTCTTCTGTAATGTCATTTGCAACAACAAACAGCTCAAAACGCTCAGTATATACGTGCAATTGCACTATAGTCTCCTCACAATGTTCCAGTGGCCCTGTAAGTCTAGCCATGATTTTAGTTTCAGTTTGCACAGTCAGAGCAAACAAGCCATTTCTCACTCCCTTCCAGCAGCAAACAACGTCTGTTTGTTTTTGGACCTTAACTTCTACTTTCTTTTGTTGCTGGGGCAGCACAGAGATCCCATCCTCATCGCCACATTGTTATATCCTTGGGGGCAACAGTTTTAGGAAGAAATCACTGGAGACACAGGGAGCTGTAAACCTTGAAGCAGCCATTTATTGCCACACCAGAACTAACCAACAGCCAGCCAAAACTAGCTAGGCCATCCTCTAATAACCTAACTCAGTTGCCATAGCAACACAAGATTCCATTACCACGACAACCAAATACAAAACAGTTTCTCCTAGTTATCTCTGCTAGAAAATCATAGGATACTAAGCTGAAATTCAATTTAAGTTCTCCTGAAAACTAAAATTAAACACTCAATTTTTTTCATCAATAAAGAAGTCATTTTCTGCAACAAGTCAAGCCATCAGCAAGTTTGTTTCAACAAGTGAAAATAAATGAATACAAGAGCTATAAAAAACTGTACAGTGTAGAGAAGTAAAGAAATATGTCCTATGGGCACTGAGCAGTGTTTTCTGAATACTCTTTGGTGCATCTCTCTGCCTGCCTTCGGTACATTTACGGAGCCCATCACCAAAGAATCTAAAGTTTTGACACCCTGGCAATGAAGACACAACAATGCCAATATCTCTGGAGTACAGGGCTGTTTATAAATTATGAATTTACAAAAATTACTACAAGTTTGCGAATGTCAATTTTCTTTACATATGGATACCAAACAAAAACTGTGATTTTGGGCAAATAACTAAGGATTTTTAAACCCAAGAAGGGACATTTATGATCACCTAGACTGCCTAACACAAGCAATAGAAATTCAGCCAGTGATTTCTGCATCAAGCCAAACCATACATGGTCTCCAGAAGATATCTGAGAAACATCCAATCTTAAAGGCCTAGAGTGACAGAAAATGCAACCATCAGCATGATAAACTATTTCAAATGATCAATTACTCATTAAAAAAGTACTTTGTTTTATTTTGAAGTTCTTTAGTTCCAACTTCCAGCCACTGAATTTTGCTTGACCTTTGTCTGCTAGATTAAATAGCAATGAAGTACCAGTTAATGTCTTTCTGTGTCTATAGGCTATGATCAGGTCACCTCTTAATCTCTTTCCTAAGCTACACATATGAGCTGCTTAAGGGCTTGTCTACATGGTGAGGTGATCAGCTCTATTCGAGTGTGACTTCTAAAGCACACTCATATATTGGTCTGTGTAGAGCCTATTGGTGCACACTGATCATTCCCTAGTGTGTTTACAAGTTTAGTACACATGGACCGATTAATGTACAAAATGGTAGTGCACTTTAGAAATCTCACTCTTGTAGAGCTCATTGCCCCACCATGTAGACGTGCCCTAAGTCTCTTGCTGTAAGGTATGTTTTCCAGACCTGAAACCATCTCTGATCTTCAACATCCTTTTAAAGGCGTGGACATCAAATGTAGAAACAGTGTTCCACTAATGATCTCACAAGTGTCCTATACAGAGGCCATACCAATTCTTCTTCCTGCTCTCTCTCTCAATATTCATTTGTCTATATATCCAAGGACTGCATTGGCCCTCTTAGGTACAACACTGCACCGAGAACTTGTGGTCAACTGGTTACCAACCATCTTTCCTATGTCCTTTTCAAAATCAGTGCTTTCCAGGACATAGTCCCCCATCCTTAAAGTATGGGATACTTTCTTTGTTCCTAGATGAAGGCCTTTGCATTTGGCTGCATTATTTGCATGTTTGATTACGTCCACCTTATCAAGTGACCAGATGGCTCTGTATAAAAGTGACCTGTCCTTGTCATTATTTACCTCTCCACCAATCTGAGTTATCTTAAAAACTGTTCAGAAGTGGTTTATAATTAATTTCATCTGAGGTCTCAACCCAAAGCTGTTGCACATTTTAGCAATTAACTCACACCCAAAAGTCTCCACTAGAAACCACCTCTCCTTATTGATAAAATGTAGGCATTAACAGGAAATTAAGATCTACCATTTAGCCAATTTTTAATCCATTCAATATGTGTCATGTTGATTTTACATAGTGGTAGTTTAAAATAAAAATCAGAATGCCATATCCACCAAATCAAAGGCCTTTCAGAAGAGTAAGTAGATCACATAGCTTTATAGAAATGAAGGGCTAGCAAGGGCATCAAGAGGCAGGACTCAGGAAACCACCTTGTTGCTCAGACAAAATTCCTGTTCCTCCACCTGACTTAAATACTGACTTAAAGCTGGGTGATCCTCCAATCAGGGCTTCCATGGATGGTGCCTTGGCTGGAGCTATAGCCCTAGTAGCTTCTCAACCCAGGTGGTTTCAGTAGCCATTGGGTGGAGGACAGGCTGTGGCAGCTGGCTAGGGGACTCCTGGGCCAGAATTCAACATCTAGGACATCACAGACAAAAAGTTAATAGCCTCTAGCAGCAGTACCAGTGAACTGAACGCTCAGTAATTTCAATAGCATTCTAAATTACAAAAAACGAATGTGAGGAAAATCTTGGTGTCTCCCTGTATAATTCTACAGAATAGCCACTGTAATATGATAAGAACTGATTCAAAAAAGGTCAGCTTTCAGGAGAGACTCAGTCTGGTATTGCTCCAGGAGATTTGAAATGAAAGCTCAGTACAGACTTGCTTGCACTCAAATTCTAGAGCTTCAGCATGGAGTGCTGGCCGCCCAGAACACTTAATAAAAAGTGTCCCTATAATTCTGCCTGCTGCATCACTTATTGCCACCAAAAGTTAATGCTGGAATGGTGCTATGACCAATCACTTCTATAGAAACAAGCAGTGAAATTATAAACACACAGGGCTAAGCTAGGTTCAGCCCAGCCCAGAATACTGAGAGGCACTGTGCTCCAGGCATCCCTCCAAGGTACAATCCTCCCCAGGTGAGTAGGGGAAAAGGAGCATTTTGCAGTAGCTCTTAAGTGATTGCAGCATATTCCTCCCTTCTGCAGGCAAAGGCAGAACTGGGTCCCTAGCCACCTCCTCTCTGGAGTGTAGTGTCTGGCACACAACCCCTGCATTTCCCCTAAGCCCTGGCCTGCAATGTACCACCACTCTTGACATGGCTGTGCAAAAGGGCATGGAAGACCTTACTCCCATGTACTGTTTTGTGTGGTTTCATTAGGACTAGTGACAATTCAGCCCAGAGTTAGAATCTCACTGGAAGAACAAATCAAAGAAGCTAGACTGAAGGTTGCAAGTCAAAAGAAAAACAGGTACTAATAAAAATATTTGTATGCAAAATAATGTTCTATTTGTTCAAGTTATTGATTCATTGTGAGAGTTCTCCTTTATTTATAGGTTCAGATTTTAAGGCCAGAAGGAACCACGGATAATCTATTCTGACCTCCTGTTGGTTTCTTTTATTTTTTTTACACCATTAGAGGACAAAAATACAACTTCCCCAATGCCAAATCTTTTCCCAAAATGTTAATTTTGGACTAATATAATAAAGTTCTAACTTCCATAATAAAACATGAACCCATTCCATTTCTGCCTGTATGAAAAAGTTATTGATTTTTCCCCCCAGGGCACTTAGTGTAAGGTTTTATTTAGTTATCTGTAATATTTTACCCATTATTCCAAGACAAGCACCACAAGACAGGAAAAATAAAGATAGCATGCCACTGCTGAGAGCACAGTGACCTGCACTAAAATAAAGCTTTGATGTTTTATTTTACTATTGTCTAAAGTGAAATAATCAGGGAGATATCAGTAACCAGTTGGTATGGGAACAAGGATGGCTATATAGACATTTCATAAATATACAAAAAAAAAACATGGCCCAAACCAAGGGAAAATTAATGGAAAAGGGGCAGTTAAAATGATGTTTGCATTTCATAGTGTGTCTGCATATCAATTTATTCATAATAGGCTCACCCTCTTATTACATATCTCATGTCATATGCAGAACTGATAGACTTTTTCCTAATTAAAAAAGCCCAGCATTTTGGGTTTTTTCCTCCCCAGAATCCTCACCCCCCAGCTATAAAGTAGCAGCTGGCTGTGGAAGTGTTAAAAAGTAATTTCTACACAAAACGGAAGGGGAGAAAAATAAAGAATGAAATCCTTCCTCCTTTAACAAATTCTGCAGCCAGCTGTAGTCACAGACATAATAAAGAGAAGCAGAATGTGATTCAATGGTCTAAAATTCTACCAGGGAGCTAGATTAGGTTTCTGTTGAGGAAAATGCTTTCTGAGGTAAGCTGAGCCATAATGGTGGCAAATTTCAAGTGTATTTCTGATCTCTAAGAACATAAGAACAGCCATACTGGGTCAGACCAAAGGTCCATCTAGCCCAGTATCTGTCTACCGACAGTGGCCAATGCCAGGTGACCCAGAGGGATTGAACCTAACAGGCAATGATCAAGTGATCTCTCTCCTGCCGTCCATCTCCACCCTCTGACTAACAGAGGCAAGGGACACTATTCCTTACCCATCCTGGCTAATAGCCATTAATGGACTTAACCTCCATGAATGTATCCAGTTCTCTTTTAAACCTTGTTATAGTCCTAGCTGTCACAACCTCCTCAGGCAAGGAGTTCCACAAGTTGACTGTGCGCTATGTGAAGAACTTCCTTTTATTTGCTTTAAACCTGCTGCCCATTAATTTCATTTGGCCCCTAGTTCTTATATTATGGGAACAAGTAAATAAATTTTCCTTATTCACTTTCTCTACACCACTCATGATTTTATATATCTCTAGCATATCCCCCCTTAGTCTCCTCTTTTCCAAGCTAAAGAGTCCTAGCCTCTTTAATCTCTCCTCATATGGGACCCGTTCAAAACCCCCAGTCATTTTAGTTGCCCTTCTCTGAATCTTTTCTAATTGTAAGTAACAGACTTCCTTTAGGAACTATCTTTCCACTGCTCTTGAGATTTTCTCCCTGGACTAGGTCTGCCTCACAGCCTTACTTAAGCATAACCATTGTTAGATTATGGAGAGACACTATTAAGGGGGTGTACTGCCTAGATCAATAGCTCTCCATCTCTCCCAACTACTGTACCTCTTTCAGGAGTCTGATTTGTCTTGTGTAACCCCAAGTTTTACCTCACTTACAAACTACTTACTAACAAATTCAAACATAATACAGAAGTGTCACAGCACAGTATTACTGAAAATTGCTATCATTTTTACCATTTAGTTATAAAATAAATCAATTAGAATATAAATATTGTACTTACATTTCTGCGTATAGTATATAGAGCAGTATAAAGAAATCATTGTCTGTATGAAATGTGTTTGTACTGACTTTGCTAGTGCTTTTTATATAGCCTGTTGTAAAACTAGGCAAATATAAAGGAAATCACTCAGAATTTGTGATTTCCACCAAAATGCTTCCTTTTCCCATTTTTTCCAGCTGGGGTCCATGCTCACAATGGAAGCCTGAGCCAGCCAGGGCTATATTGTGTTATTCTGACAAATAAAATACGCAGAATTTTAAAATATTGTCTGCAAAAAATTTAGGTTTTGGGTGCACAATTCCCCCAGGAGCAATTGGATTAGTCCTGCTTTGAGCAGGGGGTTGGACTGGATGACCTCCTGAGGACCCTTCCAGCTCTGACATTTTATGATTCACATTGATATAAACAATTGTGGGTCATGTCTTTAAGAGAACTGCTAGCGGCACACAACGGGGGCAGCACTGATTAGTCCCAGTTGGCATGCAAGTGAGATGGTCTCTGAGAGGCTGTAATAAAGCTCTATTTGTTAGAACCTCCTGGGTCTTGTCTCTAAGTGTTAATTGTCTTTGTGCCTAGCAACAAACTAGGACGACATTCCAGTAACAGAACAGAAAATCTCCTATGATGATTACAGTATGTATTCGCAAGCTAGGGCTTCATCACCAGACCTACCACTCTTATTATCAACACCGGAAGCTGGAAAGCCATCTGTCCTGGATTGTTTCAACACAATAAATCCTGCATCTTGGCAGAGGGATAGACTAGATGGCCCTTGCAGTTTCTTCTAGCCCTATGATTTTATGTTTGCAAATGAACCAAACTACCATCAACCTTTGATTCTTTGTAGGTGAGCCAAATCCTACCATGCCTTGTATTTATAGTTCTTTGTATTAAAGCTGAACTTTGCCGGACCCTAGTGTGTTATCAATAAGCTGAATTTTAGCTGGACCTTAGTGTGTTAACAGTGGATTGTGAGTCCTCTTACTCTAACCCACTGATCCTTAGGAAATGCATCCAAATGGCAAGACAGATAACTGATGAGGACCAGGTGTTTTCTGTGATCAATAAGATAATGCTCTATCAAAAAAAGCTTTTAGCTTATCAGGAACTACACTAACAGGTGGTTTTGTCGTAATGACTTGGTTAAAGATATCTTTTGTGATTGATAAAATAATGGATTGCTGAACAGAGGTCTTTAGCTCATCAGTTATGTAAATCAGACACCATGCAATCCTAGTTGGAACCATCCAATCCTGCTGTCTGCTCCCCAGACTAGTGTGGTTTGTATAACATTTCTGTCTGTCTTGTGATGTGTTAATCTTCCATAATAAATTCCAGTTGAGCCTGTTATCTGACATCATATCATGATTAAAATTCAGACAGTAGTAGGGACTATTACAATAATACTCAGTGCTGCACTTCTTACTGAGGCAAAGCTTCTATTGATTTTATTGGGAATTAAACCTAAGTAGAGGGACTCCAGGACTGAGCCCTTGTTGTCAATGCTTCTTGCGTACAGAGACACATTATTGATGATCCACTCATTGAGAATAGCGTCCTGAAGAGTCTGGCTTAAATAATTCAAGAGCAAGGGGTATCCAAGTTAAGGTTGTTATCATGCTATCCTTAACTCAGAATTAGAGCTGTTTGAAAGGATCACACACTAAGACTGCAATTTCCACAGGATCACATGGTTGGGACATCATCACTTCTGCTAGGAAAGGCTGGCAGGCTAAAATTCTATTCAACTCACAACTCTTCATGTTTGCCTTGAGTTAGAGTTAAGATTTACCATCTAGCTTTTCAAACA
This sequence comes from Gopherus evgoodei, assembly GCF_007399415.2. Classification (NCBI taxonomy): domain Eukaryota; kingdom Metazoa; phylum Chordata; order Testudines; family Testudinidae; genus Gopherus; species Gopherus evgoodei. Next base: position 19,147,718 of record NC_044327.1, on the reverse strand, counting down.
AACTCTTCCATTTCCTGAGTTAAAACCATGTTTGCCATCTCTGAGCATTGCTTTACGTTTTTGTGCGAGAGAAAAACAGTATACATGCTCCCCATCCCAGGGAAAAAAGTGATTCACCAGCCCTCCCTGTTGGTCTGCCCTATGATGTATGCTTTTTCTACAGAGCTCTGGGTGCGGTGACTCATTATGTAACATTTCCACATCTTGACATTCTATTCACAGGTTGACAGCCTGCTCCTGCTTAGTTAGTGGCAAAACTCACATTGACTCCAGTGCAGAATTGCTCTTAAATCCTAAATGCATGAGCCAAATCTTCCACTTATTTTTAATCTTTTCTGCCTAGTTAAACATTATTGACAGGGTTTAATTTGTTTCTGCCCATCTCTGCCCAGTTGAGAAGCAGTTCTCTTATCAAAACTGCTCCTCTTCAGGAGCGACATTAGTTCTCAAGTGACCCATGTTTACACAAGGGTGGCTCTCTGTCCCAGTCTAGCGGATGGACCACACAGATGTGAGTCTGCTGCTGGTTTTGAGCTAATAGATTTGAATTATTTCAAGCAGTAGAGCTCATTCTTCTGGATCCAGAAGTCCCAGGTCCAATCCCCATTACTGACAATCCACGGAGGGAGGTAACATGACAAGTGGTGGGCCATCATTTTGTGGAATTTCAGGTTTAAAAAACAAAAGCGCAAAATAAAACTCACAGCTAAAAAAAATAATTGCCCCCCCACACACACAGCTTGTTCTCCCTTCCCCCTTTTTCCACTGGAAAAGGGAGAGAAGAGGTGGGGATGAATGTTTGTCCCCCTTCATTAAAAAAATTGGAAAGTTCCTATCAAAAAACAGAAAATTGTCACAAAAAGTTTCAATTTAATTGAAAAGCCTGTTTTTCGGGGGTGGAAAGGGTGGAGGATGCTCAATAAAATGATTTGACAACACGATTTTGACCACTTCTATAGATAAGACAAAAGGTGGAAGAAAGTAAGGAGCACCACTATCCTCTTCTGATAGTTGGGGAACTGAGATGTGAAATGACTTCCTTCAGGTGGCTTCATTCACATCACTGAGAGCCAGACATAGAACCAAAAGATCTCCTGACCCTGACTCCCATCCTGACCCATAATGCACTGTCCACTGAATCAAAATCTCTTCTTGAAGGGATGGTTCATTTGATTTACAGTGCAGAAGAGACAATCCAACATACCTCAATACAAAAAAGAATACACATTGAGACTGAGCCTTTTAACAGTGACATATATACAGGGCCGGTGCAACCATTTAGGCAGACTAGGCGGTTGCCTAGGGCGCCGAGATTTGAGGGCGCTAAAAAGTGCCCTGAAATTTTTTTTTTAAATGGTTGAGCAGCCGTTGCTGCTGGGACAGAGAGAGAGAGTCTGAGCTGCCGCAGTCATGCCTGCACGAGCGCCCGCAGGCACCACTTATCACTGTTTGGAATGTTCACTGTCCCCCTTAGAAATGCTAACAAGCTTATTCAGTGAAGTTTTGATGTACTTGATGAATGCTATTAGACCGTCAATTAGGCATCAACGAGATAATTTAAGAGTAAATGTCTTTTTGTTTGAAGTACCACTGAACACTAACCTGTCCATTGCCCCCTCCCTCCTGTGTTACTGCTTGAAGCAGAATCCTGGGTAACAATACTGGGGATGCTGGATAAACCTTTTAAAATATTTCCCCTTTATAATGCCACATTTTTAATACAATTTTAAAATTAGATCCCATAATTTCAAGGCATCTTTTTCCCCGTTTAGACAATTAAATTGCAATTGTCAGCATGAACATCATTTTAAAGCTGGGTTTTGAAAATCTAATTTAACTTCAAAAATTAATGACCAAAAGATAGGCACGTGAAGTAAGTTAAAAGTAATTAACCGAGGGTCTAGCATTCACTCCCAACACCGCAAAAGAGCTGAGGGATTTCCAAAGAACTCCGAAACCACTACAGTGTATCATTCAAACATGAGAACATAGTTACTACAGATAATAAATAATAAGTTACCTGGGTTGGAAATAGATCTTTGTGGAAGGGAAAGCAGGAAACTTGTCTTTTTGATTACAGAATTATTTTGCTTCTGGATTCATTAAAATCATAACCGATTTTTTGGGGGAGGGGATGTGGGGAAGAAACTCTTTTCTCTACTAGATTTGTTTATAGGCAGCTGAAAAGAAAAGTTAACTGGCTTTGCACAGGGTTGGCTACACTTACAGTTTTGCAGCGCAGGTAGTTACAGCTGTGTTAGTACAGCTGTGTAGGGCCAGCGCTGCAGAGTGGCCACACTTACAGCAATCGGCGCTGCAGAGTGGCCACACTTACAGCACTTGCAGCGCTGTTGGGAGTGGTGCATTGTGGGCAGCTATCCCACAGAGCACCTCGTCCCATTTTGGCGCTGTGGCTTGTGGGAAGGGGAAGGAAGTGTGCGGGTCTTTCCGCTTCCTGTTCCAACGCCCCATGGTGCTTTGCTACACATTCTGAGCAGTTTGGCGGCATTGTGATTCTGCAGCGCGATTTCTGTGGTTTTTGTTATAAATGGAGCCTGAGCTGCTGAGGACCTTGCTGAAGAATCTTGCCAGCACATCACGCATGGCAGTGGAGCTATTCCTTCAGCTGCAAAGTGAGAGTGAGAGTGACAGTGAGGAGTCAGACGATGATATTGAATCGCCTGACGGTGAAGACACTAAATTGCTTGTGGCAGCGACAGACGTGCTCAGCAGCGTGGAACGGCGCCTTTGGGCTCGGGAAACCAGCACTGAGTGGTGGGATCACATCGTCCTGCAAGCCTGGGATGACGAGCAGTGACTGCAGAACTTTCGGATGAGAAAAGCCACTTTCATGGCACTGTGTGCTGAGCTCGCCCCCACCCTGCGGCGCAGGGACACGAGATTGAGAGCTGCCCTGCCAGTGGAGAAGCGGGTGGCTATTGCAATCTGGAAGCTGGCAACTCCAGACTGCTTCAGATCGGTGGCGAACCAGTTTGGAGTGGGAAAGTCTACCGTTGGAATGGTGCTGATGCAAGTTTGCACAGCCATTAATCGCACCCTGCTAAGAAGAACCGTGACTCTTGGGAACGTGCAGGACATTGTGGATGGCTTTGCAGAAATGGGTTTCCCTAACTGTGGAGGGGCAATAGATGGGACGCATATTCCTAGTCTGTCACCACCCCACCTGGCATCAGAGTACGTTAATCGCAAGGGGTATTTCTCCGTGGTTCTGCAAGCGCTTGTGGATCACCGTGGGCGTTTCACTGACATTTACTCAGGATGGCCTGGAAAGGTGCATGATGCACGCATCTTTCGGAACAGTTCCCTGTTCAGGAGGCTGAGGGCCGGGACTTTTTTCCCAGACCGCAAGATCACAGTAGGGGACGTCGAAATGCCCACTGTGATCCTTGGAGACCCCGCTTACCCCTTAATGCCATGGCTTATGAAACCGTATACAGGGAAGCTTGACAGGAGCAAGGACCGGTTCAACTACAGGCTGAGCCGGTGCAGAATGACTGTGGAGTGTGCTTTTGGCCATTTGAAAGCCCGCTGGAGGTGTCTTTATGGGAAGCTAGATTTGGGGGAAAGCAGCATCTCCGCTGTTATATCCGCGTGCTGTACCCTCCATAATATTTGTGAAGGGAAGAGTGAAAGATTCAGTGAGGAATGGACCTCCAAGGTTCAACGCCTAGAGGATGAGTTTGCTCAGCCAGAGAGCAGGGCTAATAGGGAGGCCCAGGAAAGGGCTTCAAGGATTAGGGATGCTTTAAGGGAGCAATTTGATGCTGAGAGCCAACAGTAATGTTTGGTTCATTTGATGTGCTTTGCTGTACCTTGGGGTACAATATTTACCACTTCCAGCAATAATATAACGTAGTGAAAAAGAAAAAAATCCTTTATTCAACATACAGTACATAAAAGGCAAGAGGGTTGGGGTGGTGGACTGTACATTCATATGTCCTATTTTGATCACTATTCAATGTCTGCTGCACTTCAGGATTACTATGCTGCAGGGTGATGGGGGTGGAGTGAACAGGGTAAGAATTATAGTTATCAGGGCTCGTAGGTGATCGTACAGGTGTTGGGGGCAGCTGGGGGTAATAAGGAACAGGCTGCTGGAGAAAGTTGTTTTGTGGAAATACTGGGGAACAAGAAAGAGGGCTTTGGGAGGGCTGTGGGTTACAACGGTACATATTTGTCTGCATGGCTACGAGAGACTCGAAAGACTCAGTTTGGCGAGCCAGGAGGCTTATCATCTGCTTTGTGGTTTTTTTGGCAGACAATTTCTTTCTCCTGCTTTCTGTTTGCCTCCATTCATGTACACTCTGTCTCCATTCATACATTTTCTCTCTCCATTCCTGTGTCTTCCTACTTTCTCTGTTGTAGTGACTCATAACTGATTTGATCAATACCTCTTTTGGATGCCTGCTGGGAGGGGGGTGCATAACACCGGAGCACACCGCGGGGCTAGCTACGTGCTGGGAGCGGGGTGGGGAACACCGGAGCACACCGCGGGGCTGGATGCCTGCTGGGAGGGGGGTGCATAACACCGGAGCACACCGCAGGGCTAGCTACGTGCTGGGAGGGGGGTGGGGAACACCGGAGCGCACCGTGGTGCTGGATGCCTGCTGGGAGGGAGGTGCATAACACCGGAGCGCACCGCGTGGCTGGCTACGTGCTTGGAGGGGGGGGGCGGTAAACAACAGAGCGCAATGGGCTGGGGAAATGCGAACCTGGTGCCCTGCACTCAAGTATCCCTAAATTCTCAACAGGGTTTCCAACTGCCAGACATATCACTGCTGCGTGTTACCTGGGAAGAGAGGGAGGGTCTTCTACAGCAATGTGGATACCGCCCTGGCTCCTATGCAGCTTGCCTGTGTGCAGCCATGGTCCCCCCACCCCTCGCTGCACAGTGGATCGGACGAGTTTGCCTGACCGGGACAAGGATCACGGTGGCTCTCCCGATCAACTTGAGAAAGCAAATTGCAAACGCTCTGGCTGCAACTTTTCAAGAGATTACTGAGGCAGATTACAGAGACGTGATAGAGCAAATCAATGGGCTATTCCACGTTTAGGCATGCATGCAGGCAGCCATAACCCAAACCCTCCTCTCCCAAAACATAAAAATCTGCTTACCCCGAGCACGATCCTCAGTTTCTTCCTCACCATCAACTTCCTGCTGCTGCGACTGGCTAGCCTCCTCCTGGCTTGAGAAGAGCTCCTGGCTGCATGTGTACTGGGACTCCGGGGTGTCTCCCTCCACGCCAGTAGCCTCACTGTCGCCTTCCTCTACACCCTCCCCCACTTCTCCCTGCTGTGAACTCTCCATCGTGGTCCTCAGATTGGCAGTGGGGTCACACCCAAGTATGACTTCCAGCTCCTGGTAAAAACGGCAAGTTGTGGGGGCAGCTTCTAAGCGGCGATTTCCCTCACGAGCTTTGCAGTAAGCACTCCTCAGCTTTTATTTTGACCCTGCACTGCAACGCGTCCCGTTCATGGCCCCTTCTCATCAAGGACTGCGATATCTGCCCATAGGTATCATAATTTCTCCTTCTGGAGCGCAGCTGTGCTTGCACAGCCTCCTCTCCCCAAACACTTATGAGGTCCTGCAGCTCTGCATTGGTCCATGCTGGGGCTCGTTTGGTGCGTGGAGGCATGGTCGCTGATTGATTGATTGATTAATTGCACTCCACACCTGGCTGAGCAAGAAGGAAGGGGATTTTTAAAATTCCCGGGGCATTTAAAGGAGGGGTCAGGTGAGCTCAGGACAGTGGAGTTTGCATGATTACCAGAGAGGCTTCTATGGTATGCTGGGATACCTACTTATGCCACGGAGGTCAATAAAAACGCTGGTGGGTGTCTACACTTGCTGACCAACGCTGGATCACCAGTGCTGGATCCTCTACATCCGAGGCTTGACTGGGTGTACAGCCAGCGCTGCAACCAGGGAGTTGCAGCGCTGGCCGTGCTGTGCAAGTGTGTACACATCCTAAGTTGCAGCGCTGTAACCCCCTCACCAGCGCTGCAACTCTGTAGTGTAGCCAAGGCCACAGAACTGAAACCTAAAGGTCTCTCCTCCCTCCTTCTCTACTCTGACTCCTCTGGGCTATTCCAAGTTAATTGTCATCTAATTACCCAGCAAAGAAAGAGATAGTGGCAGCAATTAGGCATAGCCCCCACCAGTTCAGGAGTCATTAACACAGCACAAAGATATGCTACATGCTTTCCGTGCACCCAGGCCTAATGAGGGACTGGGGGCAAGAGGAGCAGGGCTGAGCCCCTAGGGAGTGAGCCGCAGACAGCCAGTGCCCAGGAGGCTGAGAAGACAAGGAGCTGCAGGGACGTCCCCACTGCTATTTAAAATGCAGATCCCGCAGCGGTACCTCTCCATGGGACAGAGCCGGTTCCTCACAGAAGCTTCTGTCCAACAGCTCTTCCTTCTGCAGCTGCTCTTTGTGCTCCAGCTCCATCCATGGCAGCTGAACCCCCTATCCTGACTGCAACCAACCCCTCATCCCCTGCCCTGCCTCCAGTCAGCCTCACACCCCTGCCCTTCTCTAGCCAGGCCCACATCCCTGTATCCAGCTGGCCCCTCACTCCCTGCCCGCAGCCAGACCCGCACCCCCTGCCCTGCCTGCAGCCAGCCCCTGCTGCACCCCCTGCCCTGCCTGCAGCCAGTCCCACACCTCCTGTCTCCAGCCACCCCACACCCCCTGCCCTGCCCACAGCCAGCCCCTCACTCCCTGCCCTGCATGCAGCCAGCCCCTGTTGCACTCCTTGCCCTGTCCATAGCTAGCCCCACACCACCTGTCTCCATCCAGCCCCTGCTGCAGCCCCTGCCCTGCCTGCAGCCAGCCTCGCACCCCCTGCCCTGCATGCAGCCTGTCCCGTACCCCCTGTCTCCAGCCAACCCCACACCCCATCTCCAACCAGCTTCGCAACCCCTGCCCTGCCCAGAGCCAGCCAGCTCCACACCCTGTCAGGTTATTCAATTATTTTCATTAAATATGTAGGCTAAATAATGAAATTAATAAATTTTCAAGCCGAATATGTATTAATTCTAATGAACAATGCCACATTATGCAGTATTCATTTTTGAAAGTTTATAATAAGCAGTGCTCTGGGGGGAGGGGTGGGCAGAGGGCGCAAGGTGGAAGTTTCGCCTAGGGCGCAAAATATCCTTGCACCGGCCCTGCATATATAACAAGAAATTTTAAGGCTAGAATCCTCTGAAAAGAAACATTTGGAAATTCAATTCCTTCCTAAAGCATCTTCAACTTTAATATTAAACTTCATTGTGGCAGTCTGATTTTTTCCCCTTGGTGCAATGGGAAACACTATGACTGCTGCTGAGGAGGAGTTAGTAAAAGGAAAGATTTTTAGATGGCTTATATCGCTCCCATGAAACTGCAGTTGTCTCTCTTCCCATAACCAGAGGAGCACGGAATAAATGACTTGCTTTACTTGTCATGTCAAGGTATGAAATGAAGTTTAAATAGTGGAAAAACCAACTCTTTCTTGATCAAGAATACTTACAGAAAACATTTGTCATGATTCATTTTTAATATGGTGTCTAGTTTCAGAAGGTACGGCAATTAAATGTGCATTAATGGCAATGATTCCTAATTTATGCTACAAACCTAACAGAGCATATCTGACTACATTACAATTGATGGACAATTGTTAACTGTCAGGAGATAAGAGTCTCTTAAATGAGATACGTTTTGTAATGTTACAGCAGAAATTAAATGAATTTAAAACAGCTTCCAAGTGTTACTGAAGCAACTAAAGTTTTAGGACTTACTATTTTTTGAGTAGCCTTCTCATGTTGCATGTGTAGAAACAGCGATTAGGCACTCAAGATGCCATGCAAAGAATTAGATTAAACTATACTGCACTTTTGATGTAAAACAGATAAAAGAATATCTTATAAAAGATTAACTTATTGCCAATCCTAATAAGTCTACATTGCTATGAAGATTGTGGCACACACGTCAGCACAGGCTAACCACTTGAGTGTAAGCCTGCCTTACCCCTTGGGTTTGTATTTGGGTGGCTAGCCCATGCTGCTGCCCATACTGAGATGGCTATACTGCTATTTTTAGTGCGCTAACTTGAGCGGAGCTAGTACATGTCTGTTTACCCAAGCTGGGAAGCACATTCCCAACTGTAGCGTATATGTATCCCCAAAACTTTGCAACTTCATTAAACCAATGCCATTCGACAGACTGGCTTGATTAGAACAGCTCCCGATTCACAATGGTATAATCAAGAGCAGAATCAGGCCCCACTACTGTGAAAATTTAATCTTCACAGAAGAAAACCTGTGCAGCTTCCATTCCTCTAGACTATTGTAGACAGGTGAAATCCTTGAGTGAGAACCGTTAGAGAAAGCTCACAGGAGTATATAAATTACAGTAGGAATGCTTTTAATGACTCAGATGACTGGTCACACTGCCTCTAAGGGTTTGATTCAGGAGGAGGACCCTTAGGGGGATCAGAAGGTAGTGTCCCATAGGGGCAAATTGAGATAGATATATTGCAGAAATCCCCTTTTAGGCCTAGTAATGATTTCAGTCTAGCAATCACAGAGGAACGAAATCAAGATAAAGGCATGAGAGAAAGACCATTTTGATCCCTGTAAGCTCATTTAAAGAGCCAAACTCATATATTCTACCTTTAATGACAAGAATTACACCATTTTAACCTTTTAAAATAGTGGTCTTATTAAATATAACTTTTACTGAAAGCTCCTATCCTAATAGGAATCACTCAATGTGTGCCTTCTCTGTTGAGTTACAGCGGTAAGCCAGGCATGATTTTAAATAACATGATAATAGGAGATCCATTCTAGAGCCTGAGCCCAAAGACACGTACTCAGCCTCCAAAAAATCACAAACCTTATCAAGATATCACAGGAAATTCATTTCATTCATTCCAAATGAAAAAGTTGAGACTGAAAGTTTCATAGTTCAGATACGTGAGCAGGGATCCAACCGCCAGGCATCTGAAATAAACTGACCTCCAACAACCCAGGCTATTTGAGATAAACACTAACAAGGCAAAAAAAGAAGAGAGGCGTAACAATATCTCAAACACTCAAATTCCTGCTGCACATTCTCCATTGATTGTTTCCTATTTAACACAGTTTATATGGAAGAATGAACTATATAGTGATGGCAGTCTCCCAAAACACTTGTGAAAGGGAGGGTTTACCTGCTGGCAATTTCCATTTGGGATAAAAATGGCCAATAAACTCCGTGCAGCTTGAAAGCTTCTCTCTCTCAACAACTGAAGTTGGTCCCTGTGGCAAATGGCTGATGCTGTTGTGGTGGGTCCTGTGCTTTTCCTTGGTGTGATGGATCAGGGTGCTCCCCCCCACATTCTTGGGCATCGACGACTCCGCTAGTGCCCTGTTGGGGGACAGAAGGCGAGTGGGGAAGGGATCTGGATCCACCCACTACTCCAGGTCCCAGCCCTTTCAACTTTGCAGTCTTCTTACCCTCTTTCCCCTGGGGCAGGGTTTCTCTCAGTCTTCTCTGCCAGGGAAGTCCCTCTGCTTTGCTTGGGCAGGGTTTACCTTCCCCTGTTACTCTGATCCTCCAGTCAATAACAGTACTCCTCCAAACTACAGTCAAATCTCCTTCCCTCCTCCTGTCTGACTGAAGCAGGGTGTTGGGGGTGGGGGGGGCTTTTATTAGGTCTCTAGCAGGGCTTAATTGGCTTCAGGTACTCTAATTAATCTGTAGTAGCCTCTCCTCAGTCCACAGGGAATAAGGCCCTGATCATCCTGGGGCTTATATATCTCCCATCAATCACTCTCCTGCTGCATCACATATCCCCTGCCCTGCTCAACACTACGGGGTTTAGCTACTTGGGAGGAGAGGTAGTGCTGTCATGACAAGCCATCAGCATTGCCATGTTGTCTTCTGGACCTGTGCTGTACCCGGACATGGAAGGGTTGCAGGGACAGGAACTATATAGTCACTCTCACATTCTTCTCCTTGTTTCTGTGCATCCACTGGAGTGGAGCGTGGTCTGTCACGAGTGTGAACTGCCGCCCCAGTAGGTAGTATTGGAGAGTCTCTGTGGCCCATTTAACTGGCAGGCATTTCTTTACCACTAGTCCCTGGGGAAGAGTTTCTGACTGAGGTACAGGATCGGGGGCTCCTCCTCCCCCACCATTGTGAAAGGATAGCCCCCAGCCTGATCTCCAAGGCATCTGTCTGTAGGATGAATTCCTTCTCAAAGTCTGGGGTTATGAGCACTGGATGACTGCAAAGGGCCATCCTTAAATCTTTAAGTGCCTCTTCCACTGCATTGGTCCACTTTACTGTATCTGGGCCCTGAGCTTTTGAGGTCCATCAATGACCATGTCCTCATGGTGAAGTGAGGAATGAATCTGCGATAGTATCCCACTATCCCTAGAACGACTAGGACTTGCTTTTTTCAGACTAGCTGAGGCCAGCCCTCTAATGCCTATACTTTGTTCCATTGGGGTTTCACCAAATCCTTTCCTACTACATACCTGAGGTATCTGGCCTCGGCTGGCCCTACTGCCCACTTGAGAGTGTTAGTGGTGAAGCCGGCCTGTGTAAGGGTGTCTAGCAGTGCTTCTACTTTTCCTAGGTGTGTCTCCCAGTCCCATTGTCTATATAGGCAGCATCATACTTGGCATGGGATTGTAGTAATTTGTCCATTAGTTGTTGGAATGTTGCGGGGGCCCCATGGAGTCCAAAAGGAAGGACAGTGTATTGGAGGAGGCTATCAGGTGTAGAGAAGGCAATCTCCTTGGCATCCTCGGCCAAGGGGATTTGCCAATAGCATTTGGTCAAGTCCAAAGTGGCCAAGTATCGATCCTTGCCTAACTGATCAACTAGCTCATCAATGCATGGTATTGGGTAGGCATTGAATTGAGATATTTCATTCATCCTCCAGAATTAGTTACGAAATCTCAGGTTGCCATCAGGCTTGGGACTAGACCACTGGCTGTGGGATTCTTCAATAATCCTAAATTCCAGCATCCTCCTCATCTCCATCCTAATTTCTTCCTTTTTGGCTTCTGGTATTGAGTATATTTTTATCATTACCTTTGCTCTGGGTTAATTCAGGAGGTATCCTCACTTGCTCTTGTGGGCCATCTCCCTGGGGTGGAGCTCCCTAGGTGATCAGGTATGTCTCCTGGTAGCGCCAGGATTTCAGTAAATGAATGTGGTAGATCTGCTCTGGCCTTCGGCAGTCTGGTTGCTTTACCTTGTAGTCCACATCCCCAATGACTTCCACTATCTCATATGACCCATGCTAGCTGGTCAGAAGCATGCTTTCTGCTGTCGGTACCAGTCCCATCACCCATTGTCCTGGCTGAAAGCTCTGTGTCTTTGCCCGGAGGTTGTAATAGGTCTGCTGGGCCTCTTCTGCTTTCTCCAAATGCTCTCGTACCATGGGGGTCACTCAGACTATTTGCGCTCTCATCTGAGCCACGTGCTCAATGACATTCTTCCCTGGGTTGGGTTGTTCTTCCCAATCCTCCTTGGCAATATCTAATGTGCTATGTGAGTGGCCTCCATACAGTAACTCGAAGAGGGAGAATCCCACAGATGCCTGGGGAACCTCCTGTATTGCAAACATCAGGTACAGTAGAAGGGTATCCCAGTCTTTTCCATCCCAGGCCACCGCCTTCTGGATCGTGCTTTTCAGGGTATGATTAAATCGCTCATCCAGGCCATCTGTTTGAGGATGGTGGGCTGAGGTTCGCCAGACCTGGATGCGGAGCAGGCTACATAAGTCCCTCATTAATTTCGACATGAAGGGAGTTCATTGGTCGGTCAGGATCTCCTTAGGGATGCCCATTCTAGCATAAACCTAGAGTAGTTCTTTTGCTATTGCCTTGGACATGGGGATGTTTAGGTGAATGGCTTCTGGGTACCATGAGGCACAGCCAAGGATGATGAGTATGCTTCAGCAGTGGCATAGCCAGGTTTTCAGCATAGGAGGAGCAAAAAACAAAAAAGGCACCCCCTCCCCTTGGCTCTCCCTCTGGCCACGCTCCCAGACAGGAACCCCCCTCCCCGACTCACCTTCCCTCCTGCGCTTCCATACCGACGGGCAGCCCCGCAGCTCATCTGGCTGTGTGGTGGGCAGCGCTGGCCAGCAGGCGCAGCTTCCACGCCAGCCTGCAGCCCCGTAGCTCTCTGGCCATATATTGTAGCTGGCAACACTGGCCGGCAGGTGCCACTTCTGCACCTGCCGGCTGGCGGGAAACCAGCTGCGTCCGCTGAATCCCATCAGCTATGCTACTGTGCTTCAGTAGCCCCCGATGGATCTTTCTAGTAGGACCACAAGATCCATGGCTATCCTTTCGAAAGGGACTTCAACAACAGGCATGGGCACCATAGGTCTGCATCTGATGAAGTGAGTATTCACCCATGAAAGCTTATGCTCCAATACACCTGTTAGTCTTTAAGGTGCCACAGGACTCATTGTTGCTATCTTCCCCAAGACCAGCATCATAGCACTCTCAGAATCCACCAAACCTATGGTCTCAATGCCATTAATTTTTACCAATCTAGTGTACCCATGTGGGATCATTGCAACCCCTGCACTAGGCCAATTAGGCTACATTGCTCCCCATGATACCCCAAATTGCATTGTATGGACTCCTCCTTTTTGGGGCACTGGACTGCTACATGCCCCAATTCCCCACATTTTGTCACACTGATACCTTATACCAGTTGTCACCCCCCTGTCTTGGGCTATTCAGCGTGCTCCCTCAGCCCTCCCCACTTAAGTCCCCAGATCCCTTCAGAGCCTTGGGCCATTCCTCAGTGCCCTTTCTTCCAGTTATGGCTCATTTGGGGTTCTTGATAATCTGGGTCCTCAGGGTCAGGACTGCCTTCCAGGTCTGCCATGTTTCATCTCCTGGGATCTTGAACAGTTCACGGGCTGCCAGCTGTCTATGAGGGTGACCAACTCGTCATAGGTGGAATGATCACTCTGGCCAACTCAGGCTCAGAGGCCTAAGGGTAGCCCCCTCGTATACTGGTCCAACACCAGGAGCTCCATCATTTTCTCACAGCTGAGGGCCTCGGGCGTAGTCACTTCCAGGTCAGGTGAATTAAGGCAAACAGTTGTGACCGTGGTGCCTTATCCTTACTATACCACCACTCATAGTACTTCTGGACTCACAACACCATCCTTACCCTCGATCTGGCAAGGATCTCTGCTTTCAGCTGTGGCCAAACAGTAGTAGGCCTTCTGGGCCTCCCCACACAGGATCAGGGCGAGGATGACAGACCATTGATCTTGGGCCCAGGCCTCCCACAGGGCTGCCTTCTTGATGGCCAGGAGGTACACTTCCATATCATCCTCCCATGTTACTTTCTGCAGGCAGTTGCCAACTCCATAAAGGCCTTCACCTGGTTCACTGCTTCCTTCAGCACGGTGTGGTCCTGGGCAGCCTGGTTCATCAGTAGGTGACTGGTCTCCGACTGCAGCCCTACCACCTCCTGTTGCCTGGACCCAAGTAGTCTCCTTTGGACTGCTGTGGCTTGCACTAGTGCCTTGACCACATCATCCATCCTAGGGATGGGGGAGGAGTTGACTTACCCTGGATTAAGTCCACTATCCGGAATCCCACTCCTGACATCACACGCGGCAAATGGCCAATGATATTTTGGTGGGTCCCACGCTTTTCCTTGGTGTGTTGGGTCAGGGTGCCGCCAGCCCTTATTTCTGGGAGTCAATGACTCCACTAGTGCCCTGGTGGAGGGAGAGAAGGTGAGCAGGGAAGGGATGTGGGTCCGCCCTCTACTTTGTATTCCAGCCCCTTCAATTTCACAGTCTTCTTACCCTCTTTCCCCTTAGGCAGGGTTTCTCTGTCCTTTGTGCCGGGGGAGTCCCTCGACTCTGCTTGGGCAGGGTTTCCCTTCCTCTAGTACTCTGATCCTCTGTTCAAACTACAGTCAGCAATCCTTCCCTCCTCCTGTCTGACCAATGCAGAGTTTATTAGGTCTCCAGTAGGGCCTTAATTGGCTTCAGGTGCTCTAATTAACCTGTAGCAACCTTTCCTCAGTCCACAACGAAGAAGGGCCTGATCATCATGAGGTTTATATACCTCCCATCTATCACTCTCCTGCTGCCCTCTAGCCCTGCTGTATCATAGTCCCATAAAAAGATATTACCTCACCCACCTTCTCCCCAGTATCCTGGGGCTGACACAGCTACATCACCACCACATACAATAAGAGAGTCAGTTATGAAAACTGAGAACAATCTTGGAAAATGTCACAAAAAAAATGCAATGTGCAACACAGTATTAATGCTTATGAGACGCTAGCATCCAGAGGACTCAATCAGAAACAAGATCCTACCATGTAAGATGCCTTACATACATATGCATCAATGCAATTGGATATGCCTGCAGAGGCAGTGGAGCCCGCATTCATGCATATCATAAAGAGCAATGGGCAAACTTCCAAAAGGTTCAGAGTTCAGGTTCTATTCCGATGCTTAACCTAACCAAGGGGTTTGTTTTCACAATTTGAGCAATATCTTAATAGAGTCTCCTGTGCAATATCCACTCCTTTGTCCCATTATCTACATGAGAACATAATATTAGAAAACCACCACCTATTACCATTCTTTGTTTTGCAACATATAGTCATGACTTTCAGCAGTGGCAGCTAGGCTTACTACGCCTTTTCTGGTTGCTTGTACAGACATGTAGGCCTCTTGCTTGCAATGAAGAGCATCTGGATGCCTGCAGAATAGCTTGAAGCAAGATTATATGACTCCCCAGCAAATGCTCCCCAGATCATCAGTAATCCATGGGCCACAGTATTTTCTATGTGTAGAACCGAGTGAGAAGTCTTGTGGAAGCCACATTTTCATCTCTAGCTCCAGATAGAATCTGGGGAGGGGGATCTTACTCAGACATTTCAAAAATCGAAAATGTTCAATTTAAGATTGGTTCTAGAACCAGGGAAAGTTTATTTCCCCACTCTCAGGCCCCATTCCTTTTTAGAAAACACTATGTTCAAAATTCAGTTAACTGCCATTAAAAATTTTAAACACAGGCAGTTTTCTCTGCTAGAAATCTCAGTGTTTGTATGAGACACTGTTTGGCCAACATAAACATACTATCTGACTCCCAGTATTTCTCTCTGCCCCAAAATCTAACATTACACTACATCTTGTGGTTTAAAAAGAAATCACCACATAGGTTGTGTGTATGGGGTTTTGTGTTGTGTTGTGTCAAGGAGACCTTCTTGTGCAAAAATTTTGTACTTCTTTCTTGAGAAGAATCCTGACTTTAAAAAAAAATTTTCCACTCCCCTCCTCTTCGGCTCACTTCCAGTACTCACCATACTATTCCTGTTACCTTGATGAAAGAAGCAAATGAACAATAGTTACAACTTATACCTGGCCACAAGAGATTCATGTGATATAAGTTTTTCATAAGTTAAAAATTCCTTATACACTAATAATTCCTTTGCTCTTCAAAAATAATTAGAAAACTCATTCTATGAACTAATCAATACATTTTCCTTCTCTCTTGGTCATTAATTTGGTGCCTACCAAATCAAGCATTCACTTTTTCAGCTGCTAAATTCTTGCACTTTATGTCCAACATGAGAAACTTTCCTTGATTTTTTTTTATATAAATACTAGACCGCCTATTTTTCTTCTGAAGGCTCACATTAAATTTTATAAAGAAACATGTGGGTATGAACAAAGGCTCAACCAGACAGTTTCATTTAAATTAGTACACCAATAATGGTCCTGCAGTGGAAAGAACTGCTACAATACAATTGCAGGTAATTATTCTTTTAAAATATATACATATCAAAGAGAACAAGACCAATTCATTTACAAAGAAAAGGGTGTATTAGTACTGCAGTATAATAAAAGGCCATTAAAACTGACATCTATACACAGTCTTTTAGACTTCACAATAAGCAGAATGTAAAGGGAACAGGACAGGAACATAATTCTAAAACTGAAATGATGTTTCTTGGTGTCCATGCCCACAGTTAACCTTATGCATAGAAGTACTATGCTTATTATGCTGCAGGCTTCCAGCTCTCTTCCTCCTCCCTTTCTGATGAGGAAAGTTTCCTGCTCAGAAGGAAAGGGCCCTGAATGTTTATGAGTCAATGTCCTAACTGATAAAGCATAAAATGGGCTATCAGTTGGTGTCTGCTACAGACCACCAAATCTCACCAGGGAACAGGATGGTCAGCTCCAACGCATTTATATATAAGGTATGGGGTGGGGGGGAAGCAGATGCTCCTGGGAGATTTCAGAGGGCATGACATATACTGGAGTTCTAACACTACCAGTGCTAAAACATCATTGGAATTTCCAATTATTATAGGAGAAAATTTCCTAACTCAAAAAGTGTTGCAGTTAGTCAACACAGGGGAATTCGATATTAGTCCTAGACCTGAAAGATAAAGAAGAACTGATCATGGAACTACAAATTAAATAGTAGCTTAGATACAAGTTACCACGACTTGATCACATTTATAAATGTGCAAACAGAATAAATTCCAGACCCTCAATATATGCACTTGGTGCTTTAAAAATGGCCAGTTTCACAAAACTGAAAACAATTATGAGCCAAATCAGCTTGGAAGGAAGAGCTTAATCAGAAAAATGTCAATTTTAAGAGGGAATATTTTAAGAACACTTCACCAAAAAGCCACAATTGAGGAAGACAGCTGTGTTGATTTTAAAAAAACTCAACCTGACTTAGAAGTAAAATGAAGACAGCTTTAAAAAAAATTTTAAAAAAACATAGCAAAGGGGAAGTAAATTAGGAATTGTAGAAAATTGATAAGAGAAGCAGAGAGACACAAGGAGACATATGGCCACCAGAATTAAGGACAATAAGAAAGTGTTTTTGAAGTATATGGGAACAAAAAGAATTCTAACATGCTATTGGTCCATTACTAGATGGAAAGGGTAGAATTATCAATAATGTAGAGAAGGCAGAAATGTTCAATTAATATTTCTGTTCTATTTTTGGTAAAAACAAATGATGTAGTCTCATTTGATGATGACGACGACAACAACATTCTTTCCATTTCACTAATATGTTAAAAAGCAGCTAGTACAGTTAAATATTTTCAAAATCAGCAAGTCCAGATGACTTGCATCCAAAATTGTTGATTTTCAGTAATTATTGGAACACTGAGCATGTTGCAGAAGAAAGCTAAAGTTGTGCTAGTATTTAAAAAGGATCTCTGTACCTCAGATCTCCATCTGTAAAATGGGATAATAGCACTGCCCTGCCTCACAAAGCTGTTGTGAGGATAAATAAATCCTAGGTTGTCAGCCACTCGTATTACAGTAATGGAGCCATGTAAGTACACTATATATAAGATTAATTAAAAGCATAGCAGAATTTCACTAGTTACAGATCTGTTGCCAGCTACTGATTATTGGATAATAATAATTTAACAGCATATGGTCAAATAACTTCAGTATGCTTCTTAGTCTCTTGTGGAAGCTCCCTGCTGCGCTCTTCTACTTCTCTTTGCTAAGCGAAAAGGAAAAGACAGTAATATTGTGGGATGATTAGGGTGGAAAAAGTGTGAGCCAGCAAAAGATTTTCTACTGTAATCCAAAGGGCATAGTTTCAAATCATTAGCTACCTTAAATATTAAACTGTTAATATCATTTATAGGAATTGTTGGAATATACCATCTTTTCTGGAATAAGGAAGGGAAGCCGTGACAGGAGCTGGGAGTTATTACCAGAGAGAAGTCAGAAAAATGCAGCAAGCAGCTACTATTTGTAAAATGGTCACTTTAGGTGTGCAGCTCTATCAAATTTAAAAGGCCAGCCCTAAAAAAGGATTCTGGGGGGAAATTCTCAGAAGAGGGCAAATCTGCCTAATGGAAAGTTAGTAGGGATCAGAAAGTAGCTCATGGAAAAATGCTTCTACTAGAGTCACCATAACAGATATGATAAACGTTTTCTCCTGCGTTTGATTCATTGTTCGACTACTTGTGTGAAAGTGAGCCAATTTCTCTATTTGCCCAACCTAATGGTATGGCTTCCCTGAGTTGGCTGGGCAATTCAATCCTTTCCATAGCCATTTCTAGGCATGTATCCTAACTCCCCCCCATGTTAGTATGTGCACTCAAGTACGATTTTAATGGATGGTATAAGCACCTGGAGAGAGAAAACTTGAATGTTTATTATAGTTTGACATTAGCATTTGGATCATGGATCAAGTGATTTTTGATTTTTTTTTCCACTTCTTAAAATGAGGCCATTGCTACTTGCCCTAATGTTGAGGAAATCTAATTAGAACATTTGATATGTGGCTGCCTTGGACAAAGGCCATAGAGCCTTCTGCATCACAACTACATTTTAGATATAGAATACTTCCATGATCAAGTCTCTCAACTGTGGTTGTATTACACCTGAACTGATGGCTCTCTATCTCACTAATGTAACCTACCTCAATTCTGTTTTAATAAAAGATCAGTGAATGGAGCTGGTGTACAGTGATTTCATCTAGTCATTGCTGCTTCTAGCTCTTCAACAAGAGCAAAAATCACTTTTCCATGTTGCTGACAGTCTTCCTAGTTCACAGGTAACTCCATCTGAGCTTCATGGTCATGGAAATGCTTTTATAAAAAAAAATAAATTTCAAAAATTGGAGGGAATTTTCGTTTCCTGAACAAACAAACCCCAAACACCTCTTCTACAATAGAATATAATTTCCAGTTCAATTAAGAAAAACTTCTGCCTATTTCCTGTAGGCCTGTGTTCTTGCAGGCCACTGCAAAATTTAATTGTTCTTGCAAAACCTGAGTTTCTCACTGTAGTTTTGCAACAAGCATTCTAAATGCAAATTCGCAGAGAAAAAGAAACCCTACATGTGACCAGAAAGCCTACATATAATTAAAACCCAAACAAAAACAAAAATTGCCCACAAATTTAGCTGTGGGATTCTTCTGTTAATATGTACTTTTTAATGTAGAGAAGAAGGGGAGCAGTGGACAAAAGTCATATTTTTTAAGCTTTTTCTTTAGATAATTGGTATCTTTTGGTCTTCCTATATGTGTTATGACTTACCACTGCCCTTAGAACTTGCACACAATACAGTTTTGCACAAAACCTTTTTTTGGCAAAAGTATAGGATGCAGCTATAACATTGCTTATGCACCCACTGAATACTTTTGCATTTATGCTCACAAAGTAAACCTGCATGCAGACACTTAGTTGTGCAATTTAAGTAGCTGATTAGCATGAGCAAAAACAAGCTGTGCACATGACTAAGTGCACATTTTTTTCAATAAAGCTGAGCACTTGAATCTGAACATTTGACCTTTAAGTATTTTATGAATATCCATGTCACGTCCTGAAACAGCTACGCAAAAGTTAACGTCCCCAACCTGTAAGCCTTACGTATACCTTTCCTAACATTTACTTCTTGCTTTTAAATGTAGAATTAACAAGAAGCAGAGACAAAGGCTCCACTAGGCAGCTTTATTTGTAATACTATAACAACTCTGCAAGTGTGTGAACTGGTACAACACTGCAGCAGGCAATTATTCTTTACCAAATAAAATCAAAAAGACAAGACCAATTAGTTTATGAAGTAAAGGGCATGCAAACAACACCATAAAAGGTCATCAGAACTGACATTCATCCGCATATCTCTGTACAGATATCATAATCATATCAGTCAAAACTTAAGGGGGAAAAAACTGACAGGTGTGTACAGCATCTATGAATTATAATGCTCTCTTACACACCGAATGGCCCAGAGTTGGTGTCCATTCACTAACTCTAAACAAAATATGGGAGCAGAAGTTATTGTGACAATTGTATGCTGAGTTTCCGGCATGCAGTGTTGTTGTAGCCATGCCAGTCCCATGATATAAGAGAAGGTGGGTTAGGAAATATATTTTATTGGATCAACTTCTGTTTGAGAGAAAGTTTGATCCCACACTGTGTTCTCCTTCAGGTCCGGGAAAGTTACTCAGTGTCACAGCGAAATATAAGGTGGGACAGATTATTTATCATAAGTAATTGGCACATATTTCAAGGGAAAATTCCAGCAGGTATTTTCAGTCAAAAAACTCTGAGATCTGCCTCTCCCAGACAGGATGACCAATAGGAAACTGTGCTGCCCTTCCGGGTGCAGTTATGCAGTGGTGTTAAGGTGCGAATGAGATTTCAGACTATTAAGATACATGAAGAGTGAAGTAGTGCTGTGGCCTCTGCGTTTCAAGTTGGATTCTCCTTTTATTTAAATCACTTGTACAACAGTATTAAACTCCATTAGCTTCAGTGCAGATACCCCAGCCTGATTTGCACCAAACACAAGTCAAAGAAGAAATCAGACCCGACATATCTGTAGAAGTAGGATGGCCCAGGGGTTAGAGCACTAGTGGGAGACTGAGGTTCAACTCTCTGCTCATCACAGACATCCTGTTTGACCTTGGTCATGTCATTTACCCTCTGTGCCTCAGCTCCCCAGGGGTAAATAAGTCCTTTCCTACCCCACAGGACAGTGTGAGGACAAATGTGTAAATGATTTGATGAGTTCACATACTATGAAAATGGGGCCATAGACATACCTAAGATATATAGATCTCTGTCCCCTACACTGTCCTCAAATAAGCCACTAATCATTCCGTTAAATACATTTTAGAGATTCCATTAATACAGAGGAGATGCCGAGATCCTAAAGCCTTTATTACCTTTATATTTATTCCTATCTGATGAAAAAAATATGTCCACTTAAATATTGACGTGCGGAGAAGAGGCACGTAATGTTTCATAACTTTGGCAGTGCCATCTCATCAGTTAAACAAAGTAAGACTGGTAGGCACAGTTTCACCCTCGTGCTAATCCACACCTGCTGCTTTTCAGTGATCTCTTTCTGTTAAAAGAGTTGATTCTGGATGGTACAGTGACAGCCTCCTGCTTTAAGAAGTCAAAACTAAAAGCTACAGAATCAAAATAAAAAAAAATAAAAAAAATGTGAGAGATTCTGCTTTTTAAAACTCCACTTGCTGTAAGTGTTAACATGGAGCTACACCTGGGCCTTGCATGGAGCAGATGTGCTTCTTTCAGCAGGCATCAGCCGTCTTCCTTGGATCCTTGTGAGTGCCTGGTCTTGGGAAGGGATTTTAACACTACCCTAGATGTGTGGAACCATGCATAGCCCAGCCGCTATGGATATCCTCAGGGAGATCACAGACCATCACTTCCTGGTGGACATCTGGCACCACAATTCCACCTTCACCTTGGCTCAGTCGTGCCATTCCCTGTTAGACCACAACTCTGCCTTGGTTCCACCTCTTGGGTGCCCACTCTGACATCCAGCCAGACCCATTCTCTCACCATCATTTGGTGACTCTGACTGCCTCTCTCACCTCAGAGTAGCTGGGGCCAGTCTATTGGCATTTCAGTAAACAGCTTGCTGAATGATGTGGGCTTCATGGCATCCCTCTGGGAGTTCTGGCTGGCCTGGTGAGGACAGAGACATGCTTTTCCTTCAATGCAGTGGTGGTGCAATGTGGGGAAGTTCCATGCCTGGCTCTGCTGCTGTGACCAGGCCTGGGGGAGGGTGAAGCCAGCACAGGGATGTAGCAATAGAGCAGTTGGAGCAGGTGGCCTTGGAGCTGGAGAAGCATCTGGCCACCAGCCCTGGGGATACATCCCTCTGAGTAGCATGCCAGGGGAAGTGGGAGCAGTTCTGGGTCATTGACAACCAATGACCTCAGGCACCTTTGTTTGATTCCATATTCACCTCCTTTCGGAGATGGATTATGACCCTTGCTTCTTCTATGTCCTGGAGAAACAGAGGGGCGGGGGCCAGAAGCACAGCACCTGTCTCCTGACAAGGGACGGCACCACCCTCACAGATCCAGTGGAGATGTGGGGGAGGGCCAGGCCCTTCTATGGCTGCCTCTCTTCCCCAGATCTGACTGATGTTGATTCCCACTGGGTACTGTGGGCCAAGCTCCCGATGGTCAGTGCCGGCAGCTGGAGCTGCCTCTCACTGTGGCAGAGTTCTCAGAAACCCTGTGTCTGATGCCCACCAACAAACCCCTGGACATCAACAGGCTGATTGTGGAGTTCTACCACACATTCTGGGACGTCCTCATCCCGGACCTCATCATTGTCCTAACAATGGAACTAAACAGATGTAAAACAAGGAGATCAGAATCACTCCCAATATTTTAGTCATAGGTATGTGCCAGTGTGGTGGATATAATATGTGTAACTATTTTTCCCTCTTCATTTCACTGGGAGGTGACCAGAACACACCAACCACTCCAGTCTGTCCTTCGCTACTGTACTGATCATCTTTCTATGCCAAATTTCAGTCTCATTGATCATTTTTACTAAAAGTCAGCTCATACATACCTGTCTTCCATCAAGGGGAAAAAAATTGATTTACTCCAGGCATTCTCTCCCTACTCTACAGGTCATGTCAGAAAGAGTCATTGATTTATTGTCAACATATCCAACTTCATGCTGATAGCATCTGTAAACACTTTCATCCTTTCCTAACATGTCTATCCAGGAAATAATGAGCAATTCTTACCAATCTCTAGGCGCCTTAGTGTGGGGTGCAACATTTCTCCCGTGTTGAGCATTTCCAACAGTGTTGGGAACTCACTCTGTTGCAAGAGGTCTTCCCTTATCCTGATTTCCAGGAGGAATGATCAGTCCTTTCATTATTGACAGAGGAGTGGGTGACAAGTTCAGTCCTATTATCTGGGTCCAGTGAATTTCTCTCATACACCTACACTGCTGAGCACGACATGCTAAATTATTCTTGCCTCATCTAACATTTCTATGGAAAAATTTTCAATTCCACATTAGGGGTACAACTTTTAGATGTGTCTAACTAACTTAGGAACTTAAGACCCAGGTTTCAAAGTAGGCACTTACTAGGCTAAGTCTCAATGACTTTCAAGGGGATTTATATCTCCTAGTATAGACTGGGTCTTTGTGGACAGAATATGGTCAAACTGGCAAAACCTTTGAAGTGTAGATGCAGTTACACCAATATAAGTATTTTAATACTGATGTAATTTATGCAGGTTCCACCAACTGCTATATTTGTATAAATGCTTCAAAACCTGGGGTTTTACTGGCATATCTATGGTGGAAACAAACAAAAAAAACAAAAACACTCCGTAACAGATGTTAGGGGGCTTATTCCTTCACCCTCTTACTTCCCTGGTCCTTCTCGCATGAACAGAGAGCAACAATACCCAAAGTCCAAAGGTGCAAACAATTCGATGTTTATTGGGGTGAACTTCCAGCAAGCATGATTCCAGTTTCCTTCCTTAGTGTCCCCCTTCCCAGCTCTGACACCACAGAGTCTTGCCTGTGTCCCTCTTTCTGTTCCCATCCGCTGTACCCATTTCCCCTTTAGCAAAACATGATTTTAAATTTCCCCCATCCCCAGGCCCTGTTCCCATTTCCCCCTCTTTCCTGATTGACTGCAGACTATATAGTAAAACCTGAGTTTTGCTTAGCTATTCCTTAACCAATCATTTTACCGAAATTTAACTAACCAATCCTAATATACTGTAACATGGTTATTTAACCAATTATATTCCATCAACTTCATTGGTTTACACCCAACAAAATTAATTATACAGCAGACAGAAACAATTACAGAACCAGACAGAGATCATGCAAATAAGCATACAAAACAATACAGAAGTGGGGATTTCACAACTACATCTATACAGACATAAGGGTTTTCCAGCTGTGTCTATTGATAAGTGAATTCTTGCCAGACAGGATGCTATCAAACTAAGTTTCCTTTTACATCTTCTAGGCTCTTCCCTTTCTCTGGAGGTGATAGGAATATCAGGGCAGGATTGTATTCCTAATAGCCCAATAGCACTTTATTTCAATGTGACTAGTTTGGAATGTGAGGATGTGACCATACACTTCCCAGTTTATGGCTGTCAAACTACATCTTGGCTGAAGGCCTTAGCCTGTCACAGTAAGAGAAGGCCATTACACAAACAGTGATCTTTGATTCTTTCTTTTATACTTCTATAACTAGCTAAGTGATAAGAATACACCTAAATTCTTAAAGGATAGGCCTTTGCAGACCGGCCTGAATATTATATCCTAACAACTGACATAGCTATGCCAGCAATATTTTCTAGTGTAGGCTTGCCCTTAGGCTCCTCGGTGCCTAGGACTAGATTTATAAAGGTATTTAGGTGGCTATTGGGATTTACAGAAGAGCCTGAGCAGTTATGGACCTAAAATTCCATCACAAGTCAGAGATATTAGGTACCTAACCTGCTGAGGCATTTATATAAGACCCACAAGGTAACTAAATTCCTTCCTAAATCAGTCCCTAAATCACTTTTGAAAATAGGATTTAGGGAAAAACATTCAAAAATGTGTAGTCCCTTTTTCATCCCAAACCAGTCACATGCTATTTAAATATTCTGAGCTACTATTACTCAAGTGCAGAGCGTGTTCATGATTTCAGTTTATGACTGGAAAAATTACACACTTGCGGTTGTTGACTAGAATGCCAGCATTGAGTAGTACGGTACACTTACATGTGAGGATACAGATGCTAGACTACCCCAATGTTTGGTTTCAGTTTATCATTTCAGAGATCCTACTATTCAGGAACTACTTGGGATTCATATTTGGCTATGTTTATAATGGAAATATTGCTAAAAACAGTGATGAACAAGAGATCAAGGGGGTAACAGTACCACAGGAGAGGAGAGAAGTTTATTTCTGGTATTGTGCTGTGCGACTGCAAAGTCAGCCACTTGATGGAGAGTCCAAGTCCGTCGCTAATTGAAGAGAATGACCTCAACAGATTCATATTAACCCCCCATCCTGCCTGGGACACGCATTTCTGAATACTCAAAAGGATTACAGGGTACTACTGGGAAACATCAGGTTTAGATAGAGAATTCACACCACTCTGTAGCTTACGAGTGGTTGCTTATATGGGGTGGGGGTGTTGTCACTTTTCTGAAATATGCCTGAGATCTGTGTAAAAAAAAAAAGAGACATCCACTTTTGTGCATGTAGTTGGATGTCAACACTGAGTATTTGTTGTACACTCAGACCTGGATTTAGTCAATGGCCTGATTTCCAGAACTGCTTATTGCCAACTCCTCCCACTGTGTCAGGAAGCTTTAGCAAAGGATCGAGAGTATCAGAGCAGACCAGCAGTTAAAAGTCTCTTGGAACCCTTCCAAAGATTTGTTTTCATGGTCTTTACAGGGAAAAGGTTACAGGTTCCAATGAACAGTTACTTTCCCATTGACTCCAATAAAACTACTCATGTTGGGGAAGTTACTCCCACGTGCACAGGGGTCACAATCTAGTGCACAGAATTTAATAAAGATAACCTTGTACTGAACTTTCAAGCCAACATCTGGAATTCTTCATCAGGAATATATTTTTCTACTGAATTCTTTAGGCTTTCAGGATTGTGACAAAGGGAATATTGCTATTCTTTAGCTTGTCAAAAGACGATGTAGAAGCCATTTTCAGTTAGGAAAAAATATTAGATGAGGGCTACTTACTTGTGAATTTATTGTAGCAGAAACCTTGTGGTGTGATCCTCAGCAATTTGCGTTTCACAATGTCAACCAAATTAAAGAAACTCATCTTTTCAAAATGTATGCATATTAGTAAATAAATGGTTGTTTGTCACCACCATAATCTAGAAGGTAATGAGCAAGAACATAATTACCGCAGCAAATGAGCAGTTTGTTAGGGCATTAACACAACAGGTATGATTCACCCATTAATAAACCATTCATTAGCTGCTTGTAATTACTCAAGTCTTGGAAATTAATGCTGTTCATTTCAGCTGATTATTCTGAAACAGAACAGAACTTTCACAAATACATAATTGGTAAATGGAGTAACCTCAAGTGTAAAAAACTTTAAATATGGTACAAATGACTAGCACCATTTAACTTTGTTCTCATGGGGTGAATGTCAAAATGTATGGCTTAAATTGCTCAAACAGGCTGAGAGAAAGGATGGTGAAAGGAAACTGATTGCAGTATTGGATTGGGACACAGGTGTTCTGGGTTCAGTTCCGTGTATCATCATCAACTCCCTGTGTGACCGTGGATAGTGACTTCCCTCTCCCTGTACCTCAGTCTCCATCTATAAAATGGGGACAATACTGCCACCTTTTTCAGTCTCTCTTTAGACTGCAAGCTCCACAGTGCAGGGATTGCCTCTATTTTTTTGTAGTAGAGTAGTGCCTGGAGCTGTCAGCATAATGGTGTCACAGTCCTGTCAAGGCACATAATGAGTGACAGCCCATGCCTCAAATACATAATGAAAGACAGTCCATGTCCCAGACAGCTTGCAATCCAATAAATCATCAGATATATATATTTTCACGTTCATGGAAACAGCATTCAGGAGCCGTAAAACTTCAGCTGTCCCGCAGAAAGGATCTGCTTACACAAACTCATTTTTCAGTAGAATATTCTGACAGACAGGATATCCATGCAGGGAAGGTGAGATTTCATGGGCCTAGGACTGCATTGGGCAAGGCCACACTGATGGGGATATAAATCTATCTACAATTCTTTCTGAGTGTACAGTATTTCCCCCCCATGCTTTCCCCATCTACCTGTCCTATTCTGTCACCTACATTTCCTTACTGAAAACACAAGTCTGTCTCTCAGGGTAAGATGATCTCTAATGGCATTTGGAGGCACTGAGCATAGAAACAGCAAAAGAAACGCCATCCTCTCTGCTTTCAAAAAGCTGAGGATATGCTTTCTGATTAACACATTTATACGCAAACTCAGACATGCCAGTTCCAGCTGCTTACTCCATTGACAGGCTCTCAGTTCCTGGTCTTCCCAAAATTGACATGACCACTTGGAAGGTGCCGTTTTTGGAAGTAATAATCTGAAAGTTCCAAGGAGGGTGGTGTTTAGATGCCTTGTGGACCCAACATAAATTCCAGTTTCTCTCGCTAAACAAGAATGTGGAGAAGAGGTAGGAAAGGCTATAAAATCTAATTTTAATAAATCTACTTATCTGATTCTACAGTGCCCATCACTAGAATAAGTAGCAATCTCAGAATATGTAGAGTTGGCAGAGGGAAATGGTGCATATTTTCAGTGAATCAGGTTGTCATAAAACAGATAGTTAAGGGTTAATAGGAGTACATCATGTCTCTTTTGCCTGTAAAGGGTTAACAAGTTCAGTGAGCCTGGCTGTCACTTGACCAGAGGACCAATCAGGGGACAGGATACTTTCAAATCTTGAGGGAGGGAAGTTTGTGTGTGTGCTGTTAGTGTTTGGTTGTTGTTCATTCTGGGGGCTCAGAGGGACCAGACGTGCAACCAGGTTTCTCTCCAATCTCTTTGATACAATCTCTTATATGTCCAGAATAGTGAGTACTAGGTAGACAAGGCGAGTTAGGCTTATGTTTGTTTTCTTTATTTGCAAATGTGTATTTGGCTGGAAGGAGTTCAAATGTGTATTTGGCTGGAAGGATTTTAATTTGTATTTGTATACTTAAGCTGGGAGGGTATTCCCAGTGTCTATAGCTGAAAGACCCTGTAACATATTCCATCTTAAATTTACAAAGATAATTTTTACTGTTTTTTCTTTCTTTAATTAAAAGCTTTTCTTGTTTAAGAACCTGATTGTTGTTTTTTTTTATTCTGGTGAGACCCCAGGGGACTAGGTCTGGATCCACCAGGGAATTGGCGGGGAGAAAGGAGGGAAGAGGGAGAGAAAGATTAATTTTCTCTCTGTGTTAGGATTACTTTCTCTCTCAGGGAGAGTCTGGGAGGGGGAGAGAGAAGGAGGGGGGAAGGTGAATTTTCCTCTCTGTTTTAAGATTCAAGGAGTTTGAATCACAGTGATCTTCCAGGGTAACCCAGGGAGGGGAAGCCTGGGAGAGGCAACGGTGAGGGAAAGGGTTTACTTTCCTTGTGTTAAGATCCAGAGGGACTGGGTCTTGGGGGTCCCCAGGCAAAGTTTTGTGGGGACCAGAGTGTACCAGGCATGGGAATTCCTGGTTGGTGGCAGTGCTACAAGTACTAAGCTGGTAATTGAGCTCAGAGGAATTCACGCTGGTACCCCATCTTTTGGACGCTAAGGTTCAGAGTGGGGAATTATACCATGACACAGGTACAGATTCCAGGCTTCATTTGCTAAAAATTAAAGGCATTTATATGGGCTGAGGCTGATCGAGTTAAAAAAAATGCATAAGAAAAGCTGGCTGCATGTGTGTTTCTGATGGGTGAATAAAATTGCCAGCATAATGTAACTCTAGTTGTTTCTGGTATTTCAGAGATGTTGTCTCAGGATAAGAGGGACAGGCATAACAGAAACATTAATAACCTTTTTAACCCCCATCGCCCCTCAAGAATAGTGCATTTTAACAGTGCCCCTCCCCCTTTATTTATTTAGCCAGGGAAGACTGCAAGTGACTGACAGCTGAGAGTTCAAGGCAAGCTTGTATCAGGGACAACATCAAACAGCACCAGCATTACAGCCTAGCAAATAGTTACCTCATTGTCATGCAGAGCTTAATTAAAAGATTAGACTTAGAAAAAGCTATCCAAAGTGTGTGCGCAAAAAGGCCAGCTCTGTATGAAATCGCCTTTCTTGGCGCACACGACTCTCTGAGCATGGAGCCGGTGCCATTCTGAATGCCAGCAGGCAGCTGTACTGGGACTTATTTCAGCTGTGGAACAAAAGATGCATTTCTCACCTGCAGCACCTTGGCTTGATAATATTGCAGTTTCATTCTCATTTTAGAGTGATGACTAAATTTAAACTCCCCAACCATAATTAGGAAGACTTACACTAATGATAGCGGCTAGACACAGCAGCTTTTCCAGGCTGAAGGAGGTGATGTTCCCCACAGAGCTGAAAATGAAACAGGATATTCCAATGAAAAAGGTGAAGGTTTTACAAGTTTAACGTATTTGAACACAAGACAAGAAAAAAAGGCATTTTAGTTTTAGCCAACCACTAATGATTTTAATAGGATAGGGAATGGAATCATCCTTTTTAAGTGAAAATCTTAGGGACAAGTTTTCTAAAGCTTGCATGGGGGACAAGACAGTCACTCGAGCTGGTCCAAAAATAGGGTTCTTTCCCACTTTTCCCCCCTCCGAGTCCCCCTCCTTTGGAGAAAAAAAAATAAAACCCCCTAAAATACTTCAGTGTGGAAATCCTACCACAGTGGCTCATGAGAGCTGTGCTTCAGATGCCTCATGTTCCCATTCTCTTCTGTAGGGTAGGCTCTCAGTACCCTATGGCCTTTCCTCTTGGAGAGAGGAGGCTGGGCATCATTGGAGTCCCTGGCCATTATGCATCATGAGAAATCTAGTCTCAACAGGGACCAGGACCCATAGAAGAGAATCAGGGCACAAGGCTCCCAAGTTACCACTTCTATGATGCACTATGGCAGCATCTCCAAATGAAAATATTTTAATTAGGAGTGTTTTGTGGGGGAAAAAAGTGTTAAGAATTTTCTGCAGGAAACAAACATTTTTCCAAAAAAATTTGAAAACTCAGATTTCCATCAAAACCAGATTTGACAGAAAAATCTTCAACCAAACCTTTCACTATCACTCTTGGGTGCAAGCAGAAGGTACATATATGTAACATTTTCAAAAGGGGTGACAGAGCACGTTTCAGAGTGTGTGCATGCTTGAAGATGGGTGGACAGACGTGGGAAAGGCAGGGCATGTGGCCTGAGTGGATAGGTGTACACTGCCGAGCTTGGAACTGCCTAGGTTGCTCTTAACCTGATGCAGGCAGGTTTTGGCAATATGGCTCTGAAGAGGAGCAGCTGTGGCTGGAGCAAGAAGCATGTGGGAGAGGGTGCCAGGTGGGCTTTGCTGAAAGGGTGTGAGGAAAGAGAGATGGGGAAGACAAGGGAAGGGAGAGCAAGCAGACACCTGGAGTGTAGTTACCAGGAACAGACACATTGGCTCTGAGGAGAGGCAACAAAAGTGGGAGGACCGACCTTTGAGACACTACTTGAGTTAGCCAGGCAGCTATGTCCACATAGCTTTTGCTAGGTATATTTCATAATAAGCAGGGTTGAGCTCATAGAAGCAATTAGCATATATTAATGTATATTAGCATAAGTTAAGTTGTGTGCTGCTTGGGACCACAACACAGGAGAATCAGATGAGGGAGCAAACAGGTGCACCTCCAGAAGTTTTTCCATAGTACACACCATCTATCCCTGTGGAGCCATCCCCATTGCAGCTGCTGGCTCCAGAATTCTCCTTGCCAAGTCCATGCTAGGCTCAGCCTATGCCTTCCAATCCAGTCTACGTAAGAGCAGCATCACTCCTGAGCCCTGAGAGTGGATGTGGGCTGCTGGAAAGGAGCTAGGCTGGGCAGGTCCCCCGGTGAGCCCTGGTGCAGGAATCAGCCCCCAGGAATGGTGAGGAGAAGCAGCACTAACATGATGGGGGACGGCAGGACCAAAACTGAGTGAGTGGCATTGCAACCTGGCACATGTGGATCACAGCCCCACTCTAGTTGGGCCCTATGGGCCCCATCATGATGCCAAAGAAACCCTGTGCAGCGTTGTGACCCCTGTGCATTAGCTCACAATGCCCACTCCATCATGATGGACAGCTGGCAGGGCCAAGCCTGAGTGGCGCTGTGACCCACATGCACCAGTTTGCAACACCAGTCATTCAATTTCAGCTCTGTCATCCCATCCTAATAGAGGGCAGTGGTACACCCAGTGCTGCTTCTCCTCACCACTGCTCTCAGGCTGGGTCCTCACTGCTACCAAGGGTATGCACCATGCTTAATGTGTATGGCTGCAGGTGCAACTGGGTTCTGATGCTTTAATAGCTGCTATAATCTTCTCAGTAGTGTCAGGACTGGTAAGTGTTAAAGCTTGTAAGTGTAGCTACTTTGACACTGATTTGGCAAAGCACTGAAGCACATGCTTAACTTTAAGCATAGGAGTATTCCCATTGCCTTTGAGGATATAAGTATCCCCATTAAAGTTAGCATGGCCTGAAGGGCTTTGCTGAATTGGGCCACTCCATGACTACAAAATAACCACCACTGCCACCCAGCCCCCTCCCCACCACCTCCTCATTTCTTCCTAACAGCAAGCATGGTACAAGATACCAACTTTTTGAAATCTACAGCATCATAAAACTAGTTTAGTTTATATATATAGTGGCAGAGCACCAGCTTTGCCTCAGGGTAGGGGTCCTGCGGTTCTAGGCAGTTAGGGTTTGCCTCAGACGTTTGCTGAGACCCTCAATTCAGCCTTTCCCCCATCCAAGAGGCAAGGGGAACAGTTTACTGAGCCACCTTCATCATTGGCCAGTCAATGGGTTTAGTGTAAGAACCCTCTTTAGTCCCTATCTTCCTTCTCAGGGAGCGATTGTGTAGAGGTGTGTGTGGGGGTGGAGACTCGGGCCCATCCTCTCCCAGGGACCCTAATTGGCAGCAGCAACAGGTAGTTTTCCTGTACAACCAGAGCTGTAGCCGTTCCCTGGGCTACTTTCCCAAACGGCCCCTCCTAACACCCTCCTTGGTACCTCTCCTAGCTCTTTTACTGCTCACCTTCTTTCTCACAGTCTTCCCACAACACCTTCTTACTCGCAGCTCCTACCAGCCGGCCTCTCTGAAGGGGCTTCTTTTTAAACTAGTCCCACCCGGTTCTAAATGGGCTTCAGGTGATCTGATTAGCCTGTTTCCCTTGATTGCTTCTAATCCCTTCTGCCCAACTTAATTGCTTCTAGCACCTTCCTGACTGCTCTGGGGTGGCACCTGCCCTGGTCACCCAGGAAACAGAAAACTATTCATCCAGTGTGTTTTCCTTTGACCAGACTCCTGCAGCCAACCCATCTGGGTCTGTCAATATATCTACATATATACACACATACATACTATAGAGAAAGTTATCAGCACAAATGTACAAGTAGCAGTTAACTCAAGTATACAATTCTTGCAATATTTAATATTAATAGTTTAATGTCAATTTAATAATTAGTAATTTAATATTTAATAAAACAGTCTTTTATTGCCACATGTGCATTGATACTTGCAATATTTTATCCCTGTTAATATAGCTCATCTAGTAATTAAATCTCATATTGAAGATAAGGGGTGCTTTTTTACATAAGAGTAAATTAAAAGGCTGTCATAAACAGATGGTTAAGGGTTAATGTCTCTTTTACTTGTAAAGGGTTAAGAAGCTCAGTGAACCTGGCTGACACCTGACCAGAGGACCAATAGGGGGACAAGATACTTTCAAATCTTGGTGGAAGGAAGTCTTTGTTTGTGCTTTTTGTTTGGTTCTTTGTTCGCTCTCGGGACTGAGAGGAACGGGACATCCATTCCAGGTTCTCCAATCTTTCTGAATCAGTCTTTCATGTTTCCAAATAGTAAGTAATAGCAGGCAAGGCGGATTAGTCTTATGTTTGTTTTCTCAACTGGTAAATGTGTCTTTTTGCTGGAAGGATTTTTACCTTTGTTTGCTGTAACTTTGAATCTCAGGCTGGGATGGGGGGGGTTCCCTCTAGTCTATATGAATCTGAGTACCCTGTAAAGCATTTTCCATCCTGATTTTACCTTTCCTTTCTTTAATTAAAAGCTTTCTTTTTAAGAATCTGATTGATTTTTCCTTGTTTTAGAATCCAAGAGATTGAGTCTAAACTCACCAGGGATTGGTGGGGGGGGGGGGGAAGAAGAGGGGGATGGTTAATTTCTCCTTGTTTTAAGACCCAAGGGGTTTGGCTCTTGGGTTCCCCAGGGAAGGTTTTGGGGGAACAGAAGTGTGCCAGACACAGACTTCTGGCTGGTGGCAGTGTACCAAATTTAAGCTAGTAATTAAGCTTAAAAGTGATCATGCAGGTCCCCACTTCTTGAACCCTAAAGTTCAAAGTGGGGAAAAAACCTTGACAAAGGCCAAAGCTACCTTGTGCTCTGGCTACACTGTGAAAGTCTGTTTACAACAGAGGGGCAATCTATTTAGGTTTAGATGTTATAGGCTGCCTGGTAAAAGAATGAGATTATTTTGACAGTGACATAATACAATTTTGCACTTTTAGTTGTTTTCATCCAGAGACGTCAAAGTGCTTTATAACAATGACAAATATCATCCCCATTTGAGAGATGTGTTCGCCTGGCCCTGAGAAATTTAAGCATATGCTTTAGTGTTTTGCTGAGACATTAAAATGAGTCACCCAAGGTCACACAGCAAATTTGTGGGACAGCCAGAACTAGAACCCAGGTCTATGCTCTAACCACCTAACACTTGAGATTGGATTGCAAAAATAATTATTTTAGTAACAGTCATTGGACCTCATGATGTATTTTCATGGCAAACACAATAAATGCTCATCTCCCAGTTATGAAATTAACCCTATAAATATCATGCTTCTGCCACACCAGCATATCCTTTTCTATCATTATTGTTTTCTTTTCAAGTTTATGCTCAAGATCTAAGATGCAGATAGGTTACCAAACTGGTCCTTGTGTCTTAACAATGCTATAGATTGTGTATATACCACAGATGATACCAAGCAATAAAATTGCAAGTCATTCATAGATTTGTAGAGCTTTTGTCCAGAAGGAACTATTAGATCATCCAATCTGACCTCCTGTATGTCACAGAAAGTTAAGTTCTACCCGGTTATTCCTGTAATGAGCCTAATATCTTGTGTCTGGCTAAACTGCATCTTCGAGAAAGCCATCCAGTTTTGATTTGAAGACATCAAGGGATGGAGAATCCACCACTTCCCTATGTAGTCTATTTCACTGGTTAATCACCCTCTATCATACTTTAGTCCCAGATTTGGACCTTAGCATCCAAAATATGGGGGTTAGCATGAAAACCTCCAAGCTTAGTTACCAGCTTGGACCTGGTACTTGCTGCCACCACCCAAAAAATTAGAGTGTTTTGGGGCACTCTGGTCCCCCTGAAAAACCTTCCCTGGGGACCCCAAGACCCAAATCCCTTGAGTCTCACAACACAGGGAAATAATCCTTTTTCCCTTCCCCCCTCCAGGTGCTCCTGGAGAGATACACAGACACAAGCTCTGTGAATCCAAACAGGGTGACTCCCCCTCTCCGTTCCCAGTCCTGGAAACAAAAGCACTTTCCTCTTCACCCAGAGGGAATGCAAAATCAGGCTAGCAAATCCAACACACACAGATCTCCCCCTGATTTCTTCCTCCCACCAATTCCCTGGTGAGTACAGACTCAATTTCCCTGAAATTTCCCAGTAAAGAAAACTTCAACAGGTTTTAAAAGAAAGCTTTATATAAAAAAGAAAGAAAAATACATACAAATGGTCTCTCTGTATTAAGGTGACAAATACAGGGTTAATTGCTTAGAAGAAATATGAACAAACAGCCTTATTCAAAAAGAATACAAATCAAAGCACTCCAGCACTTATATTCATGCAAATACCAAAGAAAAGAAAACATATAACTTACTATCTGATCTCTTTTTCCTTACACTTAGAAACAGAAGATTAGAAAGCAGAAACTACTTCTCCAAAGCTCAGAGAAAGCAGGCAGACAGACAAAGACCTCAGACACAAAATTCCCTCCACCCAAAGTTGAAAAAATCCGGTTTCCTGATTGGTCCTCTGGTCAGGTGCTTCAGGTGAAAGAGACATTAACCCTTAGCTATCTGTTTATGAGACCCTCACCATTAAAAAATGGTGCCTGATTTGCAGTTTGAATTTGTCTGGCTTGAGGTTCCAGCCATTGACTCTTGGTAAGCCCTTTTCTGCTAGCTTGAAGAGTCCTTTAGCACCTGCTATTTTCTCCCTGTGAAGGTACTTGGGCACAGTAATTAAGTCATATCTCAATCTTTTTGAGATGCTAACCAGATTGAGCTCTTTAGGTCTTTCACTATAAGGCTTACTCCAGACCTCTAATAATTTTTGGTCATTCTTTTCTGGACCCTTTCCATTTTTTTCCCCCACAACATCCTTCTTAAAACATGGACACCACAACTGGATGTAGTATTCCAATAGCAGTCTCACCAATGCTATAAACAAAGGTAAAATCACCCCCTCACTCTCACCTGTAGCTTATGGAAAACTGTATTAAATGGTAGAGCTATAATTGTAAAGACTCATGGGTTTTCTGGGCTCTGTAGGGAAAGCACATGAGCAGCCAGCGTAGACTAAGGTGGGGTCATTTGTCTCTCTCTAGTTTAGGAAGTAGCCTGCTTTGTGTTTTGCTGTTTGAGTTCTTGTGTAGTATTCTGAATTCTAAGAAATAAAGTAGAGTTACATTGCAACCTTCCAGCAACAGTATTTATGTTTTTGCCTAACCTTTCTGCATGTAAGCCACGAACATAACACTAGCCACAAAGGGAGCACAAGGGTAGCCCAGCCAATTACACAATTACACAGGGTGTGGCACTGTAGATGAGCTTTGCTTTGTTTTTTTCCAGTTGGTTATCAAATTGTTCCCTGTAAAGGACCTGGGCCAGGAGAGGTCAAAAAGAAAGTCATCAAAATACATGTGTTTCCCTTAATAAAGTCTCATGAACAGAGGATTTGTAAAAACAGTTCAAGGAACTTAACCTTAGGATCCTTGTTCAGGATGCCACAGCTCAAAG
This sequence comes from Gopherus evgoodei, assembly GCF_007399415.2. Taxonomy (NCBI): domain Eukaryota; kingdom Metazoa; phylum Chordata; order Testudines; family Testudinidae; genus Gopherus; species Gopherus evgoodei. Next base: position 19,112,102 of record NC_044327.1, on the reverse strand, counting down.
TCCTTAAACAAAGTTTCTGAGTTTGCCTTCTGAAGCTTGAGAGAAAGAAACCAACCCCCCCTCCCGCCTTGCATTTTGGGTAGTTTCTAGTCTTATCTCCCTTGCTTAGCTTCCAGTTCCTGTTCAAAGAGGTCAGCCCTAGGGTAAAGCAGGGAGCCTCCTTGATTATAGCCAGGATGTTCTGCTGTGAGCGCCTGGCTGACCCTTAAAGGGATAGTACTCTCCTTTTCCATGGGCTTTGAAGTGTTCCCTCATAAATGCAGTGCTTGCCAAGCAGAGTGAGAAAAAAGAAAAATACTGCCAAACTTACAGTCCTACAAATACATCAGCACAACGCTACTGGTCTTCACAGATAGAGACCACAAGTCGCTCCTCTCAGGGCGCTGGGACATAAAGAGACAATTTCTACTTCTTATTTTGACTTAATACGCTGAAAGAGTGGCTACATTTCATGCTGGCTGATACTACTGAAAAGAGAGTAAGTCTGAAGGCAGTTGTCACTCTCATGTAAAACTAAAGTCATGTGCTGTAGCTCTGAAGCCTGCAATCCAATTGGTCATTTGGAACTCTGTGATGTGCACATAATGAACAATTATTAGCACTGTTACAAACACAATGCTTGGTAGGGATGCCAACTTTGTATTTGCAGAAAGCCAAAGACCCTTGCCCTACCCCCTGTCCCACCCCTTTTCTGAGGCCATGACCCTACTCACTCCATGCCCCCCTCCATCGCTCACTCTTGCCCATACTCGCTCATTTTCACAGGGCTGGGGCAGAGGTTTGGGAGGCTGGTGTGGGGAGTGACAGTGAGGGCTCCGGGTACGGACTCTGGAGTGGAGCCAGAGAAGAGGGATTTGGGGTGCAGAAGGGGGCTCCAGGTTGAGGCAGGGGGTTGGGGTGTGAGAGGATGTACAGACTCTGGGCTGGGGGTGTGTGGGCTCCAGGGTGGGGCCAGGGTTTGGGGTACAAGAGGGACTCCGGGGTGGGGCAGGATTTTGGAGTTACAGGGGGGTGAGGGCTCTGGGCTGGGGATGAAGGGTTCAGGGTGCAGGAGAGGAATTGGTGCTGCAGCAGGGGGTTGGGGGTGCCAGGGGAGGTGAGGGCTCTGACTGGGGATGCAGGCTCTGGGGTGGCGCCAGGGTTTGGGGTGCAAGAGGGGCTCTGGGCTGGGGCAGGGTTTTGGGGTAAAGGGAGATGAAGGCTCTGGGCTAGGGCAGGAATGAGGGGTTTAGGGTGTAGGAGGGGTGCAGGGCGAGGGTTCCAGATGGCACTCACCTCAGGCAGTTCCTGGAATACTGCTGGCATCTCCCTCCAGTTCCTAACTGGAGGCACGACCATGTGGCTTTCTGTACTGCCTGCGCCTGCAGGAACCATCCCCTCAGCTCCCATTGGCTGAGGTTCCTGGGGGCAGGGGCAGCATGCAGAACCCTCATGGTTGTTCCTCCACCTAGGAGCCAGAGGGAGATTCCGGCGGCTTCCCAGAAATCATGTGGAACCGGTAAGGAGTCTGCCTGTGCCGCCAACTGCGGTCCCTTTTCGACTGAGTGTTCTAGCCGAAAATAGGACACCTGGCAACCCAGGCTTAGGAAACAATGCAACACGTTTTCAACAAGCAATCGTCATATCAGATCAGACTCATGGTCTATCTAGCTGTATCCTGTCTTGGACAACAGCCAGTGCTTCAGAGGACATAGGCGTGGGAACTATAGGGGTATGGGAGTGCTGCAGCAACCCAAGTTTTACATGGGGCCACTAGCCCCATGCCCAGACCTTCACTCCCCAGCCCAGGGCTTGGGTCCTGGGCAGTGGCCCTGCTCCTTGGCCAGGCATCCAGGGCCCCGTGACTGGGACTCCACTCCTAGCCCTGCTCCTGGGGCCCCGTACCCAGGACTCTGCTCCCAGACTTGTGCCCAGGGCTTGGGTCCCAGCTGCTGGCCCCGCTCCTTGGTCACTGGCATCATGACTGGGACTCCACACCTGGCTTCATCGCTCCAAGGGATCTGTTCCCAGGGTCCTGGCCAATATCTCCATGGCCGGGGCTCTGCTCATGGCCCCATATGCGGGGTCCTGGCTACAGGCCCCATGTGCAGGGCTTCACTCCTGGTCCTGTGCCCACCCCCAGCCTTTTCCCCCTTACCACTGTCTGGGTCCCCCCATCCCGGAGACATGGCACTTCTCTCATTCCCAGCTCGGGGGGGACGGATGTGGATACGAGTAAGGGGGCTGCTTTCAGCACCCCCATTAAAAGGGTTCCAGTACTTCTGTCAGAGGAAGGTGCAAGACACTTCATAATGGACAATTATGGGACACTTTGTCTTGGCTGGGGGATCTTCTCCACTCCCAGAGAGACAGAGCAGCATTTTTCATCCCCAGGAACAGTAACAGATCCTGCCTTCTCCTTCAGGAAGCTGGGGGTCCCTTCTCCCCACTGGATAAGCAAGAGTATCAGCTGAACCTCCCTCAGTTCTTACACCAGTCAGACAGAGTACAGCTGCCTGAGTGGGCTGGTTGGGCCTGGTGCAGTCTTTTGTCCTCTTCCACCCACACAGTTCTCTGCTGGGGTGGTGATGAAGATAACACTTTGTTGAGATGCAGGGGGAAGCTCACCACTCTGAGAGCCACTGCTCCAGCCTGTATGCCAACTCAGACAGAAGTCACTGTATCACTTACCTTCAGTTCACATTTTCCATTTTTAATTTGCAACCATGAGGGTTGCAAAAAAGGTTGAGATGGCCCAGGCCTATAGTACCTCTGCCTTAATCTGTTTCTGCTTGTGGAACTCTATCTTGTCCCTTCTTACTTGTCTTTTCAATCTCTCTCTCTATACCATAAGATAATTTAGTGATCAAAACAGATTGCCAAATATATATGGTGAAAAGTCAGATTTTGCTGCTGTCCCAGCACACTGGAATATTTTATGTACCACCACTACCCCCTCAGTTGAAAGATGGCTTCTTGCTATTCCTTTGAATATTCTGAAATCTCTTTTCTTTATGCATTTACTAGTGGTGGTGGGAAAAGCTGTTACATGAGCTTTTATTCATTTTTTGGCCAAGTATCCCCAGGCATGGAAGGGAGGCCTGCAATACAGTGGAACCAACGTGACTGCATGCAGGGGCCAGATAAGGAGATTGTGCACCCTCCATACAAGCTATGAACCTGAGTTGCTTAGTGTTCAGTGCACCAGAACTTCCTTTTCGCTCATGTCATTTAGAGTCTCGCTTATCCCCTCTGCTCCACCAACGCCAGTTGTGACTATCAAGTTGTCAATTTCTTGACTACTCATCTCAGCACTACTTGATGTAAGGGTGGCAGAACTGGGGCCCAAATAATTTCTGCTCCCATCTGTTCAGTTTACAAGTCAAAATGAGATCTTCCTACCTGACAGCACAGCAAACTCAACTCAATATCTGAAAACAAATCTGCGTTTCTCATGCTTTCTATATCACTACCAATGGTAGAGATTCTGGAATCAGAATTTAGCTGGAAATTATTCTGATGAGGAAGGAAAGTGATTAGAATGTACTCACTCACCTGAATTTATATTGGTTCTACAATGCTGGCAGCATTAAAAACAAGCTTTTGTCAGGCAACTATGACTCAGAAGATGCTTATAGGAGTAAATATGGAGCATAAACAATGTGTCATTTTTTACAGTTGCTTTTCTGATTATAACAGTTGAAACACATAGATGAGAAATTATGGCACAATAAAGTGTACATGCTAATTCTGTTCCTATTGAAGGCAGTAGGAGTTCTGCAGGTGATATCAATTATATTTTATTTGCTGATACTATCTATTATAATAATATTGTTAGAGATGGAGAGAAGGAACAGGAGGACCCAGAGGTGGATTGAGTAAACAGACTTCTTGATTGTGGTATTTGTTCCCCTTGACCCAATTGTTGGAAAAGCCCTGAGTTAATCACATCACACTCTTTTATCTAAGTTAATATGTAAATACTCACATTTACTATAATGCCCCCAAAACTCTAATTAAATAATATGAACACCCATATAATGAATATTAATAGATATATACTGAATATAATTATACCCACCCCTGTTTACTATTTACAGTATTAAGCATAATATACAGACATTTTTACCCTGAAGATACATTTCTTTGCAGTAATTGTAGCCACAAGTTCCCTTAATCAGCCATCCACAGGGGAGGGAGGAAGGGGCCATGACCCCAAGCTCGTTTATGTAGCTAGGAGAGGAAGGGAGGGGGGAAGATAACACTTCTTCACACAAAGTGCATCCTTCAGACAACCATATTCTTTATGCAGCTACAACGCTTATCTATCCTTAACAAGCAAAAGGGAAGGGAAAAGGATGGCAACTTCATCTATCAAGTGAAGAAATAATGCTTGTGCCTTACTCCCTATTACCATGCTAGCAGTTACCCAGGTCTTTACTTAACCCTTACATAACCCAAAAAAAATGTGACAAATAGTTAAACTGGAAGACGGGTAGGAGCAACCCACCCATCTATCAATAAGGTTTTTTTCTCTGAACTAACTGAAGGGCAAAATCATCATAGGCAGCAGGATTAGGCCCTTAGGGAATCCGGAAATGGGATCCCTGTGGAGCCTCAGTGACTTACTTCAGTGCACACAGGTCCCCTCATATGTTTCTGATTGCAAGACAGGGGCCTTCTTTTGTAACTGTTCATCTTATTTGGAAAATAGAGACCAATAGGCCAACATTTACAAAATCCGGGGCCAACATTTACAAAATCAAGGGAGCTGCTGGCTGCTCAGCAGTTTTGAAACGTAGAGTACTGATTGATGGGCTTGACCCTGCCTCTTTTGGAGTCAATGGACAAGCCCCTCATTGATTTCTGTGGTGCAGGGTTGGGTTATTACATACCCAACACAGATGTATGAGCCTTAATTTAGGCAACTATTTTTGAAAATCTTAGTATTTGTTTTTTCTTTGAATAGATTCAGTGGTTCTATCACTGTATAACTTGCATCTGAAAAAGAGGTGAGATTTAATTCAACATGACTTAATGCCCCCAAAAGAAAGCGGTCATAGCAAGGAGAAGGGAACATTTTACCAGTGCTGTGATAGCATTAGTTATAGCACCACGAATCAACTCTTGTTCCTAGAACTTTTAAAAGACAAAATGCCAATAAACAAAAGCAAAACAAAACAAAACCAAACCGATGAGGGAAGAGTTTAAATAGTCCGGAGAGCATTTTAAATCATCCAGGTAACATCCACCTTTATATCTAGTCACTTTCAAGAAGCAGGTGGTGGATTAGCTTAAGTGTATGCCACACCTGCCTTTAAATAGCTAAAAGCCTCGTATGAATATTAAATGGAGTTCTCTCTGTTGTCAACATTAAAAAAACCCACAAATATGAAGGCGCACACACACACACAGAGAATAAAATTGTTTTAGCCTCCTTCAGAATTTTTAGATTGAAGAAACTGCAAATTTTTCCCTTTAGGTATAAAAAAAGAGAATGAAGTATGAAAAACGAGTTGACGTTAATTTCAAGCAGAGACATAGGATGCATTTCTAAAACAAGCATTATGCATTTTGCATCACAATGGCAGGATACATGAAAAATGCAATAGAAATATTAGTCATGGCTGTTTGTTTCTTTAAAGACACCAGATAGATTGATCACCAGTTAAAACGTTTCTTGGAGCTAAGCATGTAGGTGGGGAAGGACTGTGCAAACTCCCTGCCTCCTTGCTAATACACTGCAATTTCAATCTGCAAAACGTATTTCTTTATACTATGTACCTGACACCTCTTCAGAGCAGATTGACCCAAAAGTGTGCTCTGAGGGGCAAAACATGTAAGCTCATTCTTAAAACAACCTTTATCCATCTAGGCGCTTCTAAGATCCTCGTCACTGTAATATATGAATGTCTTTCAGGCATTGCTGACTTTATCCTACCTACACCCCTGTGAACTAGGGAAGCATTATTATCCCCAGTTCACAGATGGGGAATTGATGCATTAATAGTTCAAGTGACTTTCTTGAAAGACACTCAAGATATCTATGGCAGAGTTGGGAATTGGACTCACACATCCCAAATTCTAGGTTAATGGCTTAATCCAACCACATGACCTTCCTTTAAGGATAGAGTCACTAGTACCTATGCCAAGAATCACAAACTCAAGAGTCCACTTGTGATCCAAACCAGATCTGAGCTCCAGTCACCAAAAGTAAGAGAAAGGTGTGTAGAGCTGCACCTAATCTTTGTTTCATAACCTGAAACGATATAAAATGTACTGTTCCAGATCCTGAGCAATTGTGTGGGAGCTGTGATTTGAAAGACCAGTTTTCCTGAGGGATGCCTGTATGGTCATACCTCCTGGGTGATCTTTAGGGGTATGTCTACACTGCAATGATGGGATACCATTGCTGCTCATGTATACATATGGGAGCCAGTTTCAATCTACCTAGTTCTGGTACCGGAGAAGTGAAGCCATAGCAACATGGGATGTACAAGCCACCTGGAACTCTGGGTAATTACTTGGGTGGTTAGTGTGCCCCAAAGCCTATGCTGCCACAGCTTTACTGCTCTGGTTCCCAAGCTAGCTAGATTAAAATTACCTCAGGTATGTCTACACATGCTGCAATCACTCCTGTCATTGCAGTGTAGACATACCCTTTGCTCTTCAAGCAAAGGAATTCTCGTTGAAAAAGTGGTTCTAATAGCATATAGTGTAGTTACGTAACATGAAAAAGAATTAAGATATTTTGCTCCAAACAGATGTAAGCAGGGTCTAAGTGAATTCTTCTCTGACAGCTAGCTGGGAGGGGGAGAGACTTCAAGAACAAACTGTATTTACATGAACACATCTACTCTTCTTAGATATCCAGCAGATAGAGCAGTGTTATGCAAAGTAATCAACTTTGGCTGATGATGGGTTACAAATCACTTTAGTACTGAATGCAAGGGTAGTAAAATGCTGTTACCAATATTGTTGTCATTATTGTATGAATACAGGGAAGCAGGCTGTGCTTAACCTGTCCCAAATGAGGGGGTCACCCTTAGCTGAAAGGACCTTGTTAGGCCAGAGGCTCGAATGCCAAAGCCCTGGGAAAGTAAGAGGTACAGGTGTCCTAGCCGGAAGGTGTGAACCGTCCCCAAGGGTCTTTCTCACTGTTCAAAGAAAGAGCTAAATAGGCTTCATGAGGAGTCTCTTTCTTATTTTAAATGCTCAATCCGAGCTGAAATCAGTTGTGGTGGGACACTTTCTGCCGTGCCTGCAAAGAGCTGAAAATTACTAAGAGACTGATGTGTAGAGGTCACAGCAGAAGGTGACTGACTGTTGGTTGGTGAATGAGGGCCAGTAGAGAGGAGCAACAGCTGGTGGATGGCTAGCAAAGAAGAGCAGTGGCTGGCAGGATGGCCAGCCAAAGAAAGTGCTCAGATAGTGAAGCAAGCCAGGTGCCTTCTTCCCCGAGTGGGAGGTGAAGTCACACAGATGTGCCTCTGAACCATGGGTCTGCTATTGTCAAGGGCAACCACTGTGAGTGGAGTATGGTGAGGGAGCATAGAGGGGCACAGAAAATGAACTTTTAGTTGTAGAACTCAAGAACATGAAGTGGAAGGAACTTCCCCACCCACTCTGGTGTGGGTGTCCTGCTCACAGTTTTATGATTATGAATCCCGCTTGTGGTGTTTTCCCTAATTAATGTCAGATGACTTTTCTCCTTTCATTAAAAGTTTCTTTTCTACACTCAGACTCTGTTTGTCAGATGTGGTGTGTAGTTTTCCCAGATTAGTGAGTGGGGGCTTAAGCTGGTTCTGTGTTGTATCGATGGAAAGGAACTACTAGATATTGAACCTGGCCTTGGTTGCTGCTGGCTTCACCTGGCAGAAAGGTTACATAGGAAAGTGTTTTTCTCCTTAAAACAGACAAGAATGTAACCTATAATCATACAGGTTTCAGAGTTTCAGCCGTGTTAGTCTGTATCCCCAAAAAGAACAGGAGTACTTGTGGCACCTTAGAGACTAACAAATGTATTTGAGCATAAGCTTTCGTTGGCTACAGCCCACTTCATCAGATGCATAGAATGGAACATATAGTAAGAAGATATATATACAAACAGTGAACATGAAAAGGTGGAAGTCACCATACCAACTCTAAGAGGCTAATTATTTAAGATGAGCTATTATCTGCTCTAAGATAAAACTGCATTTGCTCCAATCCCTCAGACAGAGACAAACACCTACAAGATCTCTATCAAGCATTCTTAAAACTACAATACCCGCCTGCTGAAGTGAAAAAAATAGAATGACAGAGCCAGAAGAGTACCCAGAAGTCACCTACTACGGACAGGCCCAGCAAAGAAAATAACAGAATGCTACTAGTTGCCACCTTAGCCCCCAGCTAAACCCTCTCCAATGTATCAAAGATCTACAACCTATCCTGAAAGACGATCCCTCACTCTCACAGATCTTGGGAAACAGACCAGTCCTCACTTACAGACAGCGCCACAACCTGAAGCAAATACTCACCAGCAACCACACACCACACAACAAAAACACTAACCCAGGAACCTATCCTTGCAAAAAAGCCCGATGCCAACTCTGTCCACATATCTATTCAAGTGACACCATCACAGCACCTAATCACATCAGCCATGCCATCAGGGGCTCATTCACCTGCACATTTACCAATGTCATATACGCCATCATGTGCCAACAATGCCCCTCTGCCACGTACACTGGCCAAACCGGACAGTCTCTACACAAAAGAATAAATGGACACAAATCTGACATGAGGAATCATAACATTCAAAAACCAGTAGGAGAACACTTCAACCTCTCTGGTCACTCAGTAACAGACTTAAAGGTGGCAAGTTTGCACCAGAAGTGCTTCAAAAACAGACTCCAACAAGAAACTGCTGAACTAGAATTAATTTGCAAACTAGACACCATTAACTTGGTCTTGAATAGACACTGGGAGTGGCTGGGTCATTACACAAATTGAATCTATTTCCCCATGTTAAGTATCCTCACACCTTTTTGTCAATTGTCTGGAATGGGCCATCTTGATTATCACTACAAATGTTTTTTTCTCCTGCTGATACTAGCTCATCTTAATTAATTAGCTTCTTAGAGTTGGTATGGCAGCTTCCACCTTTTCATGTTCTCTGTGTGTGTGTGTGTGTGTGTGTGTGTGTGTGTGTGTATATATCTATATCTATCTATCTATCTATATATATCTTCTTACTATATATTCCATTTTATACATCTGATGAAGTGGGCTTTACCCAAGAAAGCTTATGCTCAAATAAATTTGTTAGTCTCTAAGGTGCCACAAGGACTCCTGTTCTTTTCATAATCATACACTAATTCATGCAAGCAGGTCCTGTTCAACCACCTAATACAAAAATAGTTATTTATGTGTTGGCATGGGATGGGTTATGCTGTCAAAATAATGACCAATATTCTTATTTTGCCCAAAATTTTATTACCTTTGTGACAAACTAAGTCTGTATCTAATTGGGCAAAGTATGGCATCTCAAATACAAAAGCACTAACTATTTTCTCTTTACTGAAAATGTACTACAGCATCATATACTATACACCTATAACGTTTCTGAAGGGAATAGTTGCTCATTGCTTCTCTTTACAAACAACATGATTTAAAACTAAACAGAGATCAGTTCAAATAGTTTTGGTAATGACTGAACGATATGAAACAAATCTGGATAAGTGGGTGAAACTCAATATCAGCCTCTAGCTCTCCTCCCTGTGTACATATGGAAGCTTCATTATATAATAAATTTGATAGCTATAAACAGAAAATGTCCATCCAGAAAATAGATGTGAAACTGGAAATGTCAGGCACACATGTCAAATCTCTGCTTCTTCAATAACATACAGTGACACATAGTTCCAGTGAAGTCTCAATGGATCTGACCCCATGCCAGTTAATGCCAGGTAAAGATGTGATCCACAGGCAGGGAATGCTGACAAAGTTGGGCTTTCTACTGTGTTATAAAATGGCAAGAATGAAAAGTGGGAGTTGATTGGTTTAACCCATGAAAATAACATCCAGGATTGGGATTTCTAACACCTCTTTACCAACAAGATCACCATTAAATACAAAACAAACACACAGTTAATATTTTCTTTTCTTATTGAAATACATGGTACCAAATATTTGCAGAAAAAGAAAATATCCCTCTCTCTGTATTTTTTAAAATATACTTCATTTCCCTTTCCTTCTCTGTGTTAGGATGCTCCACTCTTGTGTATTCTGTAGCGTCCCTCTTTGTAGGGAAAAGAAGGGACTCTATTGTGATGACCATAATGTGGATTCTTACTGAGGCTACTAAACATTTACCACTAGAAGAAATGTTGATGTTCCCTCTGTCTCAGTAGCTTCTAAATCAGGAATCGGCAACCTTTGGCACGCGGCTCCCCAGGGTAAGCACCCTGGCGGGCCAGGCCGGTTTGTTTACCTGCTGCATCTGCAGGTTTGGCCGATCATGGCTCCCATTGGCCACGGTTTATGGCTTCAGGCCAATGGGGGCTCTGGGAAGCAGCGTGGGCTGAGGGGTGTGCTGGCTGCCGCTTCCCGCAGCCCCCATTGGCCTTGAATGGTGAACTGTGGCCGGTTGGATCCATGATGGGCCGAACCTGCTGGTAAACAAACTGGCCCGGCCCACCAGAGTGCTTACCCTGGAGAGCCACGTGCCAAAGGTTGCCGATCCCTGATCTAAACTAAACTGAACATCCTGTGTTACCTAGTGTCATCATAGAGGCTCTCCTCAAAAGAGCTGGCCAGAAAATGGAATCTTTTTCCTGACTAACAACCAAAAACTATTCTATTCCAGGAGTACCACCATGGAGTTTTTCTTCTTGCTCTTTCCTGTCTGACATTTTTCCCTGATACCTCCCCGTGCTACCCAACTCCACAGGAAGCTGGAAGTCTCAGGAGTTGGGCAGTCCTGGGAAGGAGCTGCCCTCAGAGTTGGAGATCCCAGACTGGCCAGCCTGCTAGGTTTCTGTCAAACCTTTCAACAGAATTAAGGCATTCTGGCACAACATTTTTATTTTCTTGAAGCAGCTTTTTCTGAAGGAAAATTTTTACCTACTCTACTCCCTAATTCTTCACCTATATGAAAATATGTATATTGTGTCTTTAAATCTGTAGTGCCAAGAAAGATATTAGGCAGAATTTCTATAATGAGGCAGAGAGATTAGCCTTAGGAATAAAGCTGTTTCCTTTTTTTTTCTAATAAAAAAAGTGTTAGAAGAAATTTGCTCTTTCTGAGATTCTGGAGCATCATCACATGAATCCTGGACTAACAAGCCAAGTGAAGATCTGCTGGCTACACTGTGTGTTCCATCCTTCTCTGCTCCTCCTGTTCCTTTCTGTCAGTCTCTGTAGGGTAGTGATCTGCATAGATCTTGAAAAAAGTACCCAGCCAAGTGGCTCAGGAAGATAAGCTGTTCACCCGATTGCTAACAGCAGCTTAAATTGACCTTCAAGAGGAAAGTTTCTACCACTAGTTCCCACTCAGAGAGTTTTGATCATTTTACTTATAATTATTATTGGGGGCTAACTTTCAGACAGGACTACCTAACTTAGGGCTCTCAGTTTCACAGTAGAGTGCTCAAACAGCTATTACTTAGGCAACCCTATACTCATTTTATGCATGTACATGTCAATTGGAAGTACCCAAATGCAGGCTTGGGCATGCTAGCTTAGGTGCCCGCTTTTGAAAACTTGGTTCTGTAGCAGCTCAAACACCCACCTCCATCATTTTTATGTGTTTAAATATTAATGGCACCTCCATCTGAAAAGAGAGATTCTTTGACAAAATCTCTGCCAACGTGTCTATCATTCATGGTAAGACAGTGAAATTACTGGCACTGTAAGAATGTTGAGCAAAAAAGGGTTTATTAAAGATTAAGAAGAAGCATGTCTCTTCCCCTGCCCTTTGCTTATTCGTGCAGTTTTCATTTTAAATTGTCCACCAATACCTTTATCATGGTTTTAATAATATCCGCTGCATGAATAAATAATGAATTGCTCCTGCAAACCTATGCTGAACTAGGACAGTGACCATAAACATTGGGTGGCAGCTATTTTACTACATGCTAATAGCAGTATTTAAGCTCACAGAAGGGCAGCACAGCAAGTCTCCCCACTCCACTCCAGCCGACCACTGGCTGGTGTGTTCTCAACAATCTCTCACCAGTCAGGAAGCATTTTTGATCCTCAGAGAATTCTGGGAATTATTCTCAGAATAACTCCAGTCTGGGGCAGCTGGGGAAAAAACAGAAAGTTAACAAAAAATATGAAAGGAATCTCTCTCCAAGCTGGAAATGAACCCATTTCCATAAGTGGTATTTAAGGCCATGTCTCCACTGCCCCGCAGTTTCGATTATGGTGCTGTGGATAGCCCTGTGCACCAAAGAGCTATACTATAACTCCCCCATGTGGATGCTGTGGACATGCACTCAGAAGTTCTTTGCTCATATTAACATCGTCTTCTTCAAATAGGACTACATTAACCCAAAGCAGGAACCTTTAAGATCATGCCTCAGCATCCACATGGAGATATTACAGTGCAGGACTTCAGTGTGCACTGTTATTCACACCCTGGTAGTGCAAACTGTGGGGCAGTGTAGATGTGCCCTAATACTGCCCTTTCTAATCATTAGAGCCATAGTGACTCTTAGTATCCCAGCAGGAAGGCAGAGTTACTAAGAAAGTTAGCTGACCTCAGAAAAGACAGTGTGAAGTACTATGACCACTTTTACAGTGATGACAGTAACTTCCTAAAAACTATGGAAGTATATATAGTTACGTACTCTGTACAATCCTCCCTTTTAAAAGGTATGAAATACAGTATCACAGCCTCCCAGAAAGATGGAGAAGTCTGCCTTACAGGCAATTCTTCTACACATTCTATTTAGCACAGCAATACTCAACCCACGCCTCCCTAGATGCTGCAGCAATTTGAGACTATGTGTTCAAATCTTACCAATTCCTGATGCAATACTTACTTCCACGAGTGTAAATCAGAAGAGACTCTGTAGTTACCCTGATATGAAACTAGGTGAGAGAAAATCAAGCCCCATGTGGTTCTTCAGTGTCCTCCAAGCTCTTCCTAGTCTCAGGCAGTGTGATCAGAGCACTGATCACAACAGCACACTACATGATGCCTGACAGTTACAAGGAACCGCACAGGGGTGCTAAGTCAACACAGGGGATTGGCAGGGTCCTTTCTTGCTTCTTCTAGGAAACAGAGGGATGGAGAGGGACTGAAAAAGCTCTGTCAAGCTCTAAATGAGCACTATGCAGCCAGAAAGGACGGAGAGTGAAAGAAGGTCAGGCAGATAAAGGACAAATGGAGTCAACACATCAGAGCGCAGTGTTTTGACAATTGGGTTTATGTTTACATCATGGCAGTCTCATCTCTATTTCAGTAGCACCAACAAGTCCCAAACACCATGCATCAGGACATATTTTGCAGTGACCTGTGGCAATGTCACTAAATCAGCACCACACTCTGAAGGCAGAGCATCCTGCTGCCATTATTTTGTGGCTCACTGTGATTCCATTTCATGGCACAATAGCTCTACAATCTGCAGGCCTGAATGTCACTGATTTTAGACTAATAGTAGGAATGAAAAAACGTAATCCCACACCATACAAAGGAACTCAGCAGCATCCTTTGTAAATTTCCCAAGTCATTTGGTAAGAGGCAGTAAAATCCACAAATGTCATTGCTAATGAAATACTAATTTAAAAAGATAAGACTTCTAATTTTAAATATGTCAAATGGAGGAAGAAGTGGGGAATGAATTATGTGCATGGAATTTCAGCCCCTGGGGTCTGTAAATTTGTTTAAAGTCTAAGCTCTCTCTACCTTGTGATGAAACTTTAGCTGAAGATGACAAGCCAGCCCCACAGCAGTGCAGATTTGTCATGTTTAATCACGTTTGGTGAGATAAGGTGAATAGAGAGCCCATAAAATGCCTTAAATGAGCAGAATTTTGAAACCAAACCAATATTTTACTGTGGAGACAAGGTAACATCATCAGCACAGGTAAAATATTAGAATATATTTTAGTGGGAGTTTAAAAGTCCCACCAGGAGCATTCTGAATCCATTGTAACTGATGAATAGACTGTTGCTGGATGTCTTCCAAATAGAGGGAGAATTATAATAATGCACACTGACTGTGACAAAGGTGCAGATAAGCAATTCAACAACCTCCTGGGAGGAATAGTAAAGCAATTTAGCAATAGTCTGGAGGTGTATGTGTCAGCCTTGGTGACTGAGCTGATATGATCATTAAAAAGGAAGTAACTATACTGGAATCCATGAAACAGTTTGATGTGGCTTACCCCCACGGATTGAACTAACCTAATGCCGGATGTCTGGTTCAGCTTTCATTGCTCACATTTGTTGGTAACTGCAAATCCTTTCTTCCAAGGCAAGTTAGTTGAAAGGTTAGTGCTGGGACATGTGCATATACAGCATCGATATGAGAGAGAGACACACACACAGAACATCTTGTTAAATGAACCGCCTAATATAGCACTGATCAATATTAGAGAAGGGATGAATTACTCTATTAGAAGTGAAACAGCAGAGATTCTTTTCCTTGATTTGTCATAACACATGGTGGAAAAGTCAGCTATCAATGAAAGGATCTACCTCTGCCAATCCAGTCTGAAACCTGTTCTAGTTATCCTTAGATATCATTCACTGACATTCCTGACATGGACAGTGATAATCAGTGACAAGGTAGAAAGCTATAAATAGAGCAAGTCGGAACATTTTCATTTAAATGAAATTTTGTCAAAATATGCTGTTTAATAGAAAGTGAACCACTCTATAGAGATGTGTTGATTTTGATAAAAAAACTTGGTTGGAAACACTTTCTGAGAGAGAGAGAGAGAGAGAGAGAGAGAATACCGATCATATGAAATGAATAAAATGTATAGCAGTTTATGGCACTGTTGACAACGATTAGAAAACAGTGAAACTTTCCATCCTCATCAACAGCAGTCATTGGAAAGGGTGATGTTTCTTTAAATATTATTTTTAAATATAACAAGCCATTTTTATGCATCTGACACTCTGTTTAGGCAGAAGTGATTACTTGTCTTACAGCTAGATATCACATTTATTGTATTAGGGTCTTCAAAAAGGTAAGATGAAATTAACTATTTTATTGAACTGATGATTTTAAATGGAGCAAGGAGTTTTCACTTTTAACTAATCAATGAAACTTGCAAAAAAAAGCAGGTGTCATTTGCTGTACCGTTCTCTTACACAAAGTATAGTTAGCCTCATCCTTCACCTTCACTATTATCATAATGGCTGTGTCACCTCAGGTATGATACCTCATGACACCGAGTTAACAAGTATATGCTATGCGGCGATGATGACCATGTGATAAAAAGGAGAACCAAGTGCTAAGCAGAGCCCTGTGTTGTGAATTTACCCTGCGTGTTTAACTACTTCAGCTGCTCTCCCCAACCAATCCATCTCCCTCGGGACTTTCTTCCTAATGTTCCAAACCCTTTCTGCTGCTTTAAGTAGTTGCTATTAAATCAACCTTCCAGTAGAATTTTCTTCCCCAAAAATTACCCCAGTGGGGTCAATGACAGCTTTTCTATACTTAACGATGTTATCAATTTAAATGACGTGGTAATGTATTGCAACTATGCAGAGCTAGAAATAGAAGCTATATCCCACTGTTGAGTGCAGATTTCCAGCACTCACTTTTAGCCATGGAAGGGCCCCCAGGATAATGTAATTTAATTAGTGGTAATTTTCTGTACAGAAATAAAATTATTTTAGCTCACTTTTAACGTTGGTTTGGCCCTCTGAATATTCTACGTTAGGATGAATAGTAAGTAAGGCCCAATCAATCCATCCTAACTTTGCCACTGATGAGTAAGGCACTCATTTCAAACTCATGACAAAAAATAGACCTTAAGGGAGGAGTTTTCAATGCATTCAGTGTTAGCTTAACTCTTCTCCCACTGAAATCAATTACTGCACATGCCAGTGGAAGCAGAGTTAGGTCAACACAGTGTTTTTGAAACCTCCAACTTCTTAAACCACACCACTGTGGATTTCTCTCACACGCACACATCTAGCTGGAAACTCATTCTTTTCTTCTCCTCCTCTCCCGTCCTTTTTTTTTAAACTGGAAATACCTGTTTTAGGGTTGCCAGTCCTCCAGGATTGTCCTGGAGTCTCCAGGATTAAAGATTATGTCGTATGATAAAACCTCCAAAAACACATCCAAACAAAATTGGCAACCCTAGCCTGCTTACAAAGAAGTTCAACACTTAAGGAGATTGTAATGTTACCAATGTACATTCACTGGTCTATTAGAAGAGTAGATTTTGGCAGAAGTGCAGTGTGACTGCTTCAAAAATATAATCTTTAATGTAACCCAGTCAATCTACCAGTTGATCCTAAATTGCCTCATGAATTCCAGTTGCTTCATCTTTTTCCAACACCTCTATTGATTAAAGTAATGTCTGTTACTCTCCTACAGGCAAAAACTCATCTGATAACTTTCTTAATCATGAACCAACGAGCTCTTTGATCATGTTTTTTTTTCCTTCTAGTTGTCATTGTTGGTTTTGTTCCAGGATGACAGTTCTAGAGTGACATCTATGCAAGTTACCTCAGATGCGCCTATCATCTGATATCACCTCTGCAAACTAAAGATGCTGAGCAGGAATTAAAGCCTGGGGGGGCATAGGGGAGTGCACCTTCCCTTCCTCTTAACTGGAGAGCTCGAGTTCCACTTCCTCTCTGCCTGGGTGTGACTGAACTCCCTCTCCTCCCATCTCTTTGCAGGCTTGTGGAATGACGACTCACCAGGCAGGAGCGGATATTGAACCTGTTGCTTAGCTAAGGAGTTTATGAGGATCCAAGATGCCTAATCAGGAAGCAGAGCAGCACTGACATCTGGTGGGGAAAGCATTCTGCAAGCCAGGAATCCTGGATCTGCCTACTTTCTCCTACAAGACACTCTCTCCCACTGCTGCTGCCTCCTCTCCCAAGGGAGAGTTTGCACCCTCCCCAATCTCTCTCTCATCCAGCGGAAAAGAGACTTGCCAGACCTACACAGCTCCACGCTCCTGTGTGGCTAGTTATGGGCCTGCTTAGACATGTGGAATCCTCTCAGATACATTTATTTTCTTGTTCCCACTCTCTTCCCTGGGCTGCATCGGATGACACTACATAGCGTTTTATTTTGCCACATGGTGTCAGTCCCATGGGAATATGCAGCCACCAGCATGGGTGAGCTCTCACTCTTATAACTTTAACCACTACTCACATCTTATCTGGAGAAATTTCCCTGGAACATATTCTCAACTAGGCAAAGTCCTGCATTACCACATAACATTGCTATTCTCCTCTCTACTGTGGCTACTAAAAAGTGTGATTCTGCCTCTCCTGCCAAAGTGGATAGAATGAGACTGGGGGTTGGTGTGGAGAAACTGGATTGTAACTACTAAAACTCTTTATATCACTGAACTCAAGATATTTGGATGAATGTAGCCTTGAATGAGGAATCAAAAGATGCCTCTGACATGACCCTTTTACAACAAATTGCATCACAGCTTTCAGTAGATTAGTTCCTTTAGACCTCCACTTTCGGTTAAAGTCACTGTGTCCCCAATCTTCCATAATCTCCCCCTTTCTCCTCCCCCTGGAGTCTATCCTATTCATGTTCTTTTGCAAAGCTTTTCCCTCTAAATGGGAATGAGTTAAATAATTTTAAAACATCTCCTCAATACCTGTGTGACTATCATATTGGCCTAATACATTCTCCAATTTGTCCTTTGGTAGCCGGATTCTATGGGCTAGATAACATGATAAAAATCTGTTATTTTAAACAGTGAGTTTAATCCTTCATTTCATGCAAGGCTTTTGAGTCAGCTCCTCTATTCTTTTTTTTTATTCCCCTCTCAGGCATCCTGGCCAGTGTGGTGCATAACATCAGCAGAAACCTCATGAAATTGAAAACCTACTAACTTTATTCAATATAAATCAAATGCCAAACCCTTAGTAAACAAAGTTTTAAGGGCTAGGTCATCAGCTGACTAAATGTAGACTTTTTGAGGGGATGGAAAATGGCAGTCTTGACATAAAGGCCACCCTCTCCGGCAAATTTAAAGTCTCTGATCCAAAATATGGTGACACGAAAGCTTTTCAAAGAAAAAGTCACCAGAATGTAACGTGGGCAAAGCAACATTTTTCCCTAGTCTTGTTCTCAAAAATGCTTGAACTGTTATAGCTGAAATTAAAATCAGCCTGAGGCAGACACCCAGTCAGGAAAATTTCAGCCCCCACAGTTAAAGTTATAAGCATTTGAAAAGAAGCTCTTATGATAGGAAATGTTGGGCAATCTTAATAGGTGGTGCTAACAGTCCTGTCTATGATGCTGCCTGCTAATTTAACAAAATTCTATGCACAAAATTGCTTTTAATAAGTAGCTGTTAAAAATGCAAAATATCGATATAAATTATGTTACACGTGGCCTTTTGCCTATGATTTTCAAAAAAAGGTACTTAAAGGTGGATTCTTAAAGTTATACTTTAAGAAATGATTTTAAAAAAATCTTGGCATCTCAGTATAATTAGATTGGGGATATTATCTATATACAATATGATTTAAACTTCTCTGATCCAACAGATTATAACTGAGATTTCCAAACTTTGAACATGTAAGGGCATTTCAGGTACAGCATATTTCAACGTACCACAAGTGCTAGCAGAGTACTGCTTTAAAGCAAAAGCTAAGAATGCTTATCCTTGAAATGTAGCCTAGGTAATAAAAATAAAGAATCTATTGTGAAGCAGAAAGAAAAATAATTCCGATTATTTCCAATTCAGACAATTTACATTTGCTTTGGCTTTCACAATGAATATAATGCATTTCCTGGATGTCTTAGCACTTTTAATATATTGCCTTTGGAAATGTAATAATGTGTAACATTAATAAGACATTGAAAAGAGATATGTATGCAATATAAAAAAGAAAAACTGAGTATAAGGTTGTTTTTTTTTTAAATTTAGCATTATGCTGTGCCATGTTAACACTTTAACACTGAATGCCCTTCCTGAGAGTGGTAGATGACTACATTGCAACAATGAGTGCTCCTGCATTGCCATTTGGTAAATCTTGGCAGTCATCACAGTAGCCTATGCCAGGGCTTGTATAGTGTAGGATGTAATCTGCTAAAATAGAAACACTTGAAAGTGTAGCAATGTAACTGTTCAACAGAGATGGTAACAGTTATGAACAGCAAACATCTGGTACCGTCTCTTCTTCAGTAGAGTTCCATTTATCCAAAAGAGAAAGTGTATACAGTACATGCCAGGTCACACTTGGGACTTGTCAGATAAACCCTTGAAAGCTCTGCCCAAGCTCATTTGGTCTTACTCTAGTCTCTCTTCCTCCCAGTTTTAACAGATTTCCTTTTAACAGTTTTTGGAAACCCCTGAGACTGACAGACTATAACAGCAAACTGCAATTTTCTCTCCAACTCCACACACATCTAGCCCCAAATCAATAATGATGCCAAAATGTCCCTGACTTTATTGAGCCCCCCATTGTTTTAAATCCCTTTTTTACAGCCACGTGTGCATTTGCAAAGAGTATGTTGTTTTGATAGTGCAATAATGTCTCCACGGTTTTATGACTTTTCATTTATAGAGTTTAGTCTTAATTGTGTACTGCATCGTCAGAGCAGCATCTGTCTGATGAGCCACTGCTACATTAGTAAGACTTACATACAGGAGATGGGCAATTTAGTTACGAATTCAGTGCACATAATTGTACAGATTTTTCTGAGCATGTAAAAATGAGATGGAACTGGAAAAACACCCATTTTTTTTTCTAGCAGTCACAATTTTGTTTTGGGCATATAACCCTTTTTTCTTGCAAAGGCACTTTTAAAAACCCAAACCACATTTCAGTGTAATTGTATTTTCTCCCAAAGCCTCTGACTAGCATGTCAGTTCATTGTGTTTCACAATGAGTGAATAATGCATTCAGCTCATTTACCCTCTCTGAGGGCTCGATACTTGACTCAGTTTGTCTTCCAGCCAAACGGAGTTAGAATCCCTCATTACACTTTTATGTGGGCTATTATATCTACTTTCTAGGGGTTAAATCCTGGTTCCACTGAAGTAAATGGCAAAACTCCCAGTGACATCAGTGGGCCAGGAGTTCACTCTATTAGTGTAGACATAAGTGGGGTACTTGCTGGCTTCCTTCCTTTCTAGAGTAGGTGAGCAGAAAAGAGTAATGAATGTGCAGAGCCTGAACTCTACTCTCAGTACTTACTGGCCAGAGTAGCTGAACCGGGGCAAGGAAGGTAATAGTCTTCTGTTATTTGAGCCAGTAGTAAATTACAACAAATCTAACACACATCTTGCAGGAAGGAACTATGACTCAGAGATACGTATGTCACAATGCCTCCTGGGGCTACTCCCAGGTTTGGTGCATTTTATGTGTCCTACTAGCTCCTGCGTGTATCTAACATCATACCCCAAACCTTTAAGCTTGTGGAAATCCCCAAGCAAATAATAATTTCCTTGAATGAATTTATCCTTTGAATTTATTCAATAATTTTTGGGATGCTAAATCTCATGGAGATTATCAAATATTTTCACAAGTACCTGGTAACTGTCTGAATGATAAAATCTAACTCTGTGATTCATGGTGAACTAAACTTGTCACCTATATTCACCAGAACAATTGCCAGTTCATATTTCTTACTATTTGACTAGCTATGTGCATTGATCATGAACAAATGTTCAATACTCGACATTGAAACTGCTTTGGCTAGTTGTGATTGCTCACATAATTTTGCTTCTCTTCCCTTAGTGGATAAGAGGAGCAAGGCATTGTTGCTAGAGTAATTGGGTTGCTGTAAAATCAAGTGGCTGGAGTGCAGGGTTTACTTTCTTTCATTGCATTCAGAAGAAGTAATAATCCACATCAGCAGATCCATAGCTTCACAAAGTGCCATCCACATCCTTACTTGATATGTTTAATTTCCTCTATGCCAGTGTACTGGGAGACCCATCCTTTGCACTTTGTACCATACCATATAAAAATATATCACTCCTGATGCAATTGCTTGAGGGTGAAACCTTAAAATGTACTAAATAAATCTTGATAACTTACAATTTCGTAGAAAAGTTAAAAAAGGAGAGCAAAAATACATTCTTTTATTAAGCCACCTTTACATGTCAGGGTTTATGATATTTTGTTCATTTGAGTTTATTTCCAGTGTCTGCTACAATATCCACCTAATAATGAGTGCTTCTTCATTAAATGCTAATTCTAATTTAATCAAAGTTACTCTGGTAATAGTAGATATTTAGACAGTGGAGCTTCTTTCCTCTACTGTTTCTCTAGAGATGTTCTCAATGGCTCAACAATAACTGAAGTTCTACTCTACCTCTAGTTCACAGAAAGCTTTAGGAACAAGGGTCATACCCATATTTATTCCTAGCAATTTCACACGCATGACTGATCTGAATCTCTGTGAGCCTAGTGGGCATATTAATATATACAGTACCCAATACTTTAAAAGTCCTAGAGGAAAATGTTAACTTATTCCTCATATCCTGAATTATTTTCCTCTTGCAATGGCCAATTTTCTAAAGAAAAATGAATAACTGAAATACCTGTTTAGTATTAAAAATAAAGCTTTTCAGGAAAACAATATGCTGGGGGGCCAATCATGCAAACCACGGTTGGGCAAATTGAATTTGACCCCCATGGGAGTTTTGCTTGAATAAGCACTGTGAATTCAAACCCTTTTTCAGTTAATAATCTCTGGCAAAATACCAATATGTTTCCTGAAGTTTTTTTAATTACAGAAAGGACAACATAACACTTTGAAGTTCCAAACAGTGTTTGGTCAGAATATGGTATGGCGTGGACTCATTTAAGAATCATTACTACAAGGTGCAGAGCCCAGACCCTGCAAAACACTTAAAATCTCTTAACTTGAAGTAATTGAGATTGGTCACATGCTTAAATTTAGGCCTGTACTTTAGTGCTTTGCTGGATTAGGGCCAGAATACACAGTACCTTGCAATATTGAGCCCTATTGTTACAACTGGACCTACAAATTTACCCTAATTAGCGAGCTCAATTGTCAAAAGTACATGAGAGTTCACAAGATGTCACAGTCACCTATAATAACACAGCTTGAGGTGAAAAGGTGTGAAGGGGAACAGACTGATTTAGTCCAAACAAAAATACCCACTGATAAAACTCAAAGACTGTGGTAAGACCATGCTTGGTAAACAAGAAAAGAGCGGAACCAGAAATCTGTGAATCAAAATAGGTGTGTCGGAAGCTAGGCCTAACTGGTGGACAAAATAATGAAGGGATGAGCTGTTCTGCTCACTGTTCCCTTTGTGGGTCCTTAAAGGCAGACTTTAAGGAGAAAAATTGGCTACTAGAATGAGCTTCACCGTCATAGATGACACCTCCACTGTCTCCTGGGACCCTGGCCTTTGCTGTTCTAATCCTGAGAGATGTTCTGACCACAATGGGTCAGAGAGGGACACAGCTAGCATTGCCACCCATTCTGGCTCCAGTTGATTCCCAACCCTAACTGGGATGAAGTGAGATCAAACTTAACAACAAATCCAGCCCTCTGTGACACTCTGTACCTCAAAATAGCACCTTGGAACCCCCATATTCACCACTGTCATACAATTATGATACATTCTGTACAAGGTATGCCTAGTGAGATATCATTTTAAAAGTCTTGATCTGTTGAATTGTATGTGCTATTGTGTGTGAAGTTATGAAGTACTGGTATATATAGTACTGAAATATATTCTGAGGTTGGGAACACTCACAACTAGCCTCTCAGTTACAACAAAGGAGTAGCCATCCATAGCCAGACAGTGTTAATGGCTCATCAACACACAATCCACTTCTCTGAGAAGACATATACACCACGGGGGTGGGCTAAGACACAACACAGCAAAGATGGAAGAAAGTACAAAGAGAGAGACAGCAATCCCACCACTTGGTCTCCTCTCCTCACCATCTCAAAACCTGGAAGCACATCTGGAAGACAAAGAGCTTTGAACTGGAGAAGTTTGGTCGCAGGATGGCAGGTAGTCCAAGCCTGTGTACAGAGGAACTATAACCTGCTTGTACCACGTGTCAGGGTGAAGAAAGTAGTTTGATTCAACTTGGCTTAGACTAAAATTTAGGATTTAGAATGCGTATTTACTTTTTATTTTCATTAGGTAACTATCTCTGACCTTTATGTCTACCACATAAAATCTATCTTTCTGTAATTAATAAATCTGTTTTATATTTGACCTAAAACAGTGCTTGGAAAATCTCAGCTCATACAACAAAGGCTAGTGTATGTCCATTCCAGACTGAGTGGCAAAGTCGGTAATGAGTTTACAGTGGCCAGGCTTCTGACCAATGCAAGATGGTACAGTTCTGGGGTGTAAGATTGGGCAGTTGCAGGAAATTGGCTGAAGCATCTCTATTGATGGTTCGCGAGTTGCTGAAAGATCATTGGGTATGTCCCTACCTGTGAATGTCTGTGTAAGTGCAGTGCCTGTCAGAGGTTTGTAACTTGACATCTTGATCACTGTGTGACATGCAGCCTAGGTTGCTGGGTTCGGAGGGCTCAGGGATCTCAAAATCCAGGTTGCACCCAGGGACCCGTCACAACATCTCAACTAAATTCTTCTCTTTTCTTCAAAGAAGAGCCAGTTACTTACCTGTAACTGCAGGTTCCGCAAGGTGTGGTCCCTATTTGTGTTCCAAATGTGAATGCGCATGTGCACTATGCACCAGAGACAGAAGTTTTCAGTAGCAGTGTCCATTGCCCCATCCGTGCGTTGTACATTGCCTTGTACTCCAAGTGAGATTATAAGAGGTTGTGTGGGACAAGACTCCTTCAGTCACTCTCTTAGTGCTGAGTAGTGCAGTCTGCAGCAGAGGGGACAGTGGGCTGGTATTGGAACACAGATAGGGACCACACATCTTGAAGAACTTCCAGTTAAAGGTAAGTAGCCTCCTCTTCTTTGAGTGATGGTCCCTGTATGTACTCCAAATACACTTGAATATCAAGCGGTGATCAGCTTGGAGTCAGGTGCAAGGATGCAAGAGGTATTGCCTTCTGCAGGACTGCACAGCCGATGACCATGTCTTCTGCCACTCCCTGAGTGATGGCATAATGAGCGGTGAAGGTATGCATGAAGCGCCATATTGCCACCTTGAATATGTGATGCCACGGAATGTCCACCAAGGAGGCAGAGGTGGAGAGTGTGCCCATGTGGAGTGGGCCAGAATCCTGCCAGGCGGCAGGGTGTTAGATTGCTCATAGCACTCTGTGATGCATATAGAGACTCACTTTGATATGCGCGTGAAGAGAGGGCTTGGCCCTGCTACCTCT
This sequence comes from Gopherus evgoodei, assembly GCF_007399415.2. Lineage (NCBI taxonomy): Eukaryota > Metazoa > Chordata > Testudines > Testudinidae > Gopherus > Gopherus evgoodei. The sequence continues at coordinate 19,087,651 of NC_044327.1, read as the reverse complement.
CCGCAATGGCAATGAAAAGGTGTGGAGAGGCATGAAATGGGTAGAATGCAAATCCATGGCAGATGTCCAGTAAATGTGCAGGTTATGATGGAAGAGCGGGATATAGAATGACTGGTTGAGGTAAAATGCTGCCATGCCCCCAAGAGCGCTTACAGCCCTCTTGCTTGGACTTGTCCTATGCCAGTAGCACCATTGGATCTGGGCAGGCGGCGGTGGGTGTGGCACCATCGGTACCATTGGTCCAGGATCAGACTCCACATGCAGCTGGACAGCGTCCTCCATGAGGAACTTCTGGAGTTGTAAAAGATGAGCCTCGCAGATCCATAGGGGAAAGGTCAAGAAGATCTCACTTTGTGCAGTGAGATGCATCTCCCCAAAGCAATACAAGCAGTAGCAGTGCTCTTCACTGAGAATGAGAGAGGGCAGGATGCACGGTTTTTGAACCCTGGAATGAGGGGCATAGTCCCCCAACAAAGTCGGGGCAGGCCCCAAGTGGGCAAGACTGACTACACTAACCTACTATGAACTATCTACACAACTAAGAAAGGTAAAGTAGCTAACTATATACAATGGACAAAACGTTCTTGTAGTCAGACTACGAGTACGGAGTAAAGAGGATTTCAATGCCAACCATGCAGCAGGAAGAGGGAACTGAAGGAGCATTGCCCCTCATAGCCTCTTATAACCTCACCTGAAACACAAGGCAATGTACCACACATGTGTGGGTCAACAGACACTGCTACTGAAAACTTCTGGTTCCAGTACATGGCACGCATGCACATCCGGGTTTGGAATACATACAGGACCATCACTTGAAGAACAGTTACCACCATCTTTGATACCATCTAACACACTGTCAAACAAGAGGGTTTTCCCTCTAAAAACTATTTCCAGCTAAAGGGAAATGGAACTAAGGATGTTATTAAAATGAATCCTTATTCAATACATTTCAGATCCTTTAACTGAGGTGTCTGTATACTGAATCCCAGAGCTTGTTTAACACCATTTAATGTTGGACAGTGACTGGGTTATGTGAACATCTCTGAGCCCACATATTCCATCTAAATTAACACAACAGACCTTCGGGCTTGATCCAAACCCCACTGAAGTAAATGGTCTGGCCCTAGGTTTGTTGCTCTACAACAGATGTGACCTTTAGCTAAAGGATAGGCTGAGATCTTTGTAAATATATAATATGATTGAAATGTGAAGTAGGTTTAGCACTATTTAAAAATAGTTTATATTAACATTATACTAAAGTGTTCACCGTAAATTTCCAGGTGAAGTCTTTGGGTATCATATTTAGCACTGTTTACAATTCTGAAACTAATTAGCTATCTAACTTTTTAATGTAATAAATGTAAAACTAGCTAATCTTGTTTGGGTGCATTTTCTTCATTCTGATGTTACCATCTCCAATTTATATTTCTGTCAGTCTTGCATTATAAAATGATGTTCTTCAATCCAAGGAGCTGAGATGCTGAGTATATTCTTATTTCTTCATATAAATCTAGATTTGACTCTGTGCTGCAGCTTTTGTGGGAATGCTGCAGGAGTCACTTGAGGAGTTACCAAGCAACATAGGAGCAAATAGCCTGTATCCCAAAGAACCATTGTGACCAGGGTATCCTGTTGTCACTTTGCCCGGCAGTAGCAGAACTTGGGGCCTTGCAGGCCACTTTTGTGTTTGGTGCAGACATTGATGATATGGAACCATGTATTTTCTTAGTGTACTTTGTTTACTTACAAAAAGCATTCCCACATATAGCTTCCTTAACAAACAGCATGCAGGTACTTCTTTTGCAAAACTTCATGTACGGCACCTCTGATATCCCCAGAAACAACAGTCTTGTATCTCAGTACCACTCTAACTAGTCTCCCTGCTTCACAGTGCCCCTTTCCTGACCCAGTCCCCAGAAATCCTGAGTCCAAGTCAGCACCCCAAGATCACATGGCTTGGGCACGTACTCTGCAACACAGAAGAAACCTCAGTGAGTCAAGTGCAAGACAAAGGAAAGTGCTTTAATCCACATTGTATGCATAATAAATCTGGGTACAATTACTGATTGAAGTAACGGGTAATTTAGTCGGTGGTGGTCCTGCTTTGAGCAGAAGGTTGGACTAGATGACCTCCTGAGGTCTCTTCCAACCCTAATCTTCTATGATTCTACTGCGTGGCATCTTCAGCTCTTTGGCCGTTTCATCCTGCGTGCTTATACATGGACAATGTACAGTGAACAAACCATTAGCACATTTTTGCCATAACAATATTATGAACTAGAGAAAATGGGTGTGAACCCAATTCTGGATTCAAATGCCCTTGAACTTTAGGATAAGTTGGAATCAAATGTTTAAATTCTGTTTAGAACACAAAACCAGCAAAATATTTGATCAACCGTGATACAGTGAATCCTATCCAAAGTGAGAATGTGACGACAAAGCTGGCTCTGAAAAAGCAGCGCTATCTTCAAAAGATCCTCTCTCAAGTTGTGTTCAGACTTGCTGCCTGAAGAACCAAACACAGCTAAGAGAGAGGGAGCTGGATTCTGTACCGGCTTATGCATCAACTGAGTTGTTAACAATATTCCCTTAGCAGAAGCTTTTTTTCCCTTTAAGGATACTATGAAGACAACATTCAACATCTCATTCTTGTGTCTCATATTCCAAGGGCGAAACTAGAGGGGAATCCCTTAGCTGTAAGATCTGTATCCACCTAGGTCACCATTTCAAGACTGTACTAAATGACACACTTAAGGGCCAACCTGAATAGCTTTCCTGAATTGAGGCCAATGCAGCTGTAATGGCTCCTAGTGTGCAAGTTCTCTCCTCTCCTTGCAGACACTGCTCCTCACTAACTGTCACTACCCATGGTGCCCAGAACCTCCCGTTTAGCTCCTGAAGTCTATGAGAACAAGCAGTGCCAACAAAAGCCAATATATGTAAACATTTGATAAATTAACACCAAGGTTTGGGAAAATTGAAATCCCAGAGAAATATATCAATTCAAGCAGCATCCTTCCATCCCCACTGATATCTGGGAGGGTTAAAATATTAGAGCTAGAAGAGTTCAGCCCTGTCTTGTGGATGAATGAGAAGTGAAGAGTGAAACTGACATGTGATGAGATCTTCAGAGAAATAGAACTACAGATAAGTAATATTCCCTAATCAGTGAGGATGTGAGCTGGAGAGAATCCATCTTCACTTTCTAATCTCAGGCTGACTTCAGTGTTGGTAATTGGGGGAGGGGGAAAGAGTCCTTTTGTTTGTCATATTAAACAAATCTGATGTAAGAGACATCGAGAGACAAAAAAGCATGTAACCCCAAGCTGACATCTTTAGTTGCTTTTCAGTGCAACTATAAACCAGACTTCAAAACAAAAAAGGAAAAAAAACCACCATGCAGTTAAAATAATAAATATCCATCTTATCACAGTTTTGCACTTAACATTTGCTTTTTATAGACTTTGGTTTTTGTATGTTGTTTTTTTTTAATCAGAAAATGAGAAATACAATAGTGAGATTAAATGAATTAAGAATCATTACCAGTTTAGACTAGCTCCAAAAATCATGCACACCACAAAAATGTTTTCAGGACATTGTCATTTGCATTAAATAATTTAATGATGCAGTTTCACTGATAACTTCCTTGGCACAGTTAGTGATGGACATAATGTCAGTTCTAACAAGGTGCTGTCTGATAAGGCTTGAGAATAAAAGGAACACTGTTCCAGGGCTGTTAGTTCTGGGGTGTTTAAACTGCATTAAAATGATCCTTCATAGCTTCATATCACACTAGAACACTAGCCTACCATGAAATTCTAGTCATATCCATAGCATCTTTGGGTGCCATTTCAATCTAGACGAATTCTTCATCATGCAAGTCTGGTTTTAGATACAACCAAAGAAGGTGAAATAAAGCTTATAAGCCCCCACCAATTAACTTTATCCGTTAGGATAAAAAAAAATACTAATGTTTTCTGTAACAGGGTTTCAAGTAAACATAGGCAAAATTGTGCTTTTGCACCGAATTCTTTCAATAGTTGCGATCTCCCTCACAGCCCATAAAGTTCTAATGAAAAAACCAGATGCTGAGTTTCACTTTCCTTGCTGCGCTTCTCCATTGCACAGCACTCAGGTCAAATTACCCATCCAGGAGCATGATTTGGAGGATGACAAGATGGCTGAGGCTAAACCCAGACAAGTCCAAGATAATGTAACCTGGCTGGGGCGTAGGAAGGAACAACATAGATGACATTGGTTTTATCAATAGGGTGTATTCCCACCTTTGGTTATTCAGGTTCACAAGCTAGTGGACTTGCTTTTGGATCCCTAACTCAGTTCAATCATTTTTGAATGGCCTCGATATTGTAAGCTTTTCTTTTGTATATAAGACTTCACTCCAGCTATTTTTGCTTTTGTCACCAGAATGGATTGTTGCAGTGTCCTCCACACAGAGTCACTGAAAAATATGGTTAATACAAAGTGCAGCGGCTCTCTTGCTTGTTGGTACTTCTCTCAGGGAGCATTAAATCTATGCACCATGAACTTCACTGGCTTCCAGTTCATTTCCAGGTTATGGTGTAAGGTGTTGTGTTCAGCCTCTGAGCTCTAAAAATGGTTCAATCCTGGGTACCTCAGACTGCCTCCCCCAGTGATACCGCGACAGAGGAAACCAGCTGAGGCACTCGACTTCACTATTCCCTGCTTTGACCTGGTAGAGTCTGGGGGGAGGGCTTTCATGGAAGGGACTTCAGCCCTTGTGCGCCACTAAACCATGAGGAGAAGACAAATCCTCCACTGATGTAAATAAGCATCAACGTCAAATTTGCTTCACTGATTTACACCAACTGATTATCTTGCCTCACCATTGTTGACCTGCAAGTCATGCTACAAAGCTCATCTTTTCTCTCAGGATTATTTTTTTGACTGGGATGTACTGGCCAAAGTAGTGTGGTAGGGCCGAGAGGATTGAATGTTTCAGACATTGATCTTTATCTCTTTGCTCTATTACTTGTTTTTGCATATTCCCCCAAAGGGCCCATTGTAGAATAAATTGCAATGAACACATATATGCATATTTGAAACAATATAGCACTTAAAACATTAATGTAATAGACTAAGTTCATCTTTACTGTACCCCCATTAATGATAATGACTTTACAGAAGGGATGAATTTGGCCCCTTATGTTTAATGTATTTTTAAATGCTGCCAATTTGATACAACGCATTGAGTGGTATTTAATTAGCTCAATTCTGTGCACATGTACAGTGAAGAATATTTAATCAAATATTCCATATTAGAAATATATTTTTGTCTCTATGGGTTCTTCTCACAGTGATGCATAAGTAGCTTATGGAAAACGTACAATGTCTAGACATTTTTACAGGTGTTTCCCTTTCACAATGGAAAGTAACCCTGGCTTTACTGGATTTTGGAGTTCACGTGACTAAGCTCCCACTAAGAACACCAATACTTCTTTACAACCTGTTTTAAATACATTACTTGCCAGTCTCTAGACTGAGAATTGAATAGACTGGTGGCTAGATGGAATACAGTGTTTGCATACTTTGCCTCTTATCATCTGCAGACACAGTGCAGAGATTACCTGCAAATGGGAAAGGAAGGACAGGGGGAAAAAAATACAATTGCTGTTATGTAGTATTTGAGCAGACAGTTGCAATTACCTTTCTAATGAGTTTGGACAGAGCCTGAGAAGAGATAGGTGGTGTGTACTGTATAGGGTGGAATGGAATTCTCATAGACAGTCATTCTGAACTCCTTTGAGCCTCTTTCATTATTGCAGGAATTTTTTCTTTTTCTGTTTGCATCAAAATGCTTACTCCAATGACCTGTTCTTGTTCAGCCTGGATCTAATTTTAATGCACTATCTTCCCAAATTCAGAGGTCTGTACAAACTGGCTTGTATTGTCCCCACAGTTTCCCAATAATTTTATGATAAGAGTGATTAGAATTTGGGGAATACATTTGGAATATAATTGCATTTTCACACGAGTACTTTGTCACTCATTGCTCTATTATTCACCACTTTCTGTATGGAAAAAAATGAATAGATAAGCTGAGCTTATTGTGCAGAAGTATGAGGTTGTAGGATAAATCTCGATTTGTGAGTTGATGTGAGAAATACTTATGGAAACAATAAGATGAAATATTAGCTGTAAATGATTTTTGAATTAATGCAGAGCTATGAGTAAGTTAAATGTGTTACTAATAATATGATGCTTTAGTCAGTACATGCAGGTCAAAGCAAAAGTGATACTTATTCCCCTCCCCGCCCATTTCCAAGGTGCTGAATTGAAAATGCTTGGTGGACAGATAACAGTAACAGATTATTACAAAAATTAGTATTTCTTCTGTCTTTATAAAGAGCTGTATTTCCCATTTGTTTTTATAATCCACTGCCATTGGCAAAAGTATAGAAACATCGATAGACAGATAGGACAGGACAGATTTCATTTTTTTTTACATATATATAAAAGATTATCTTATATGTATAAAGTCAAGATATAAACCTTTACAGCATTGTGATATCAGAGTGCTACTTATCTTTAGCTTTAAGCTGTTCTACGTTAGTTTAGACCATACTTCTTCGTATCTATAGATGAGAAGATGATAAACTATCACCAAGATATAGGAGCCTGAGGATGAATACGATTGCCTATACAGAGACTTCAGTCAATATGACCATGTACTTTTGGGTTGAAAGCACCCAACACAATTTCCCCATCAAAGTGAAAAACACACCTTAAGCCCTCCAATGGCTGATGGATTTGCAGTTCCAGTGCTTTTTGGGTTTTCATTGTAACACAAAACCTAGTTAGAACTTGTAGGTTCTTGGAAGCCATGTGGGTGGGCAGCTGTTTTTTCTTGGTAGGGCTGTAGCAGAACATCAGTATTTCATTAGGAGCAGATTGGCTGATAACCTAGTGCCACAGCCTTGATTAGCCACTGTAAATTGTATTTATTTTAGTGAGTTTATTATTGGATTCAACAGTATTCTGCTAAAATGATGAGGCCATTTAGGGTTAAGAAGAAATTAACATGCTAATGAGATGTTTTCTTACATCCCTATCACACCAGATATGTGTATGTACCTACATGCACACAGTGCAGACCCTAAGATTTCTGCACTGGTTTTTAAGCATCAAACATTGGAGTAGTCCCTATGTCCAATTTCACAGTAGGAGGAGAAATCCCCTTACAGAGTCAAAGAGTAATTTGTGTTAGGGAACAGATAGTGAAAAAAATGTGATGGCATAGGGTTGTTTGTATTACTACAATAACACTTTGGCCTATTGACTGGAAAATCAGGAATAGATTCAGAAATAAGAAACAGAGCAACAATTTTTGTGAATATATTAAGATAGCAGAATGTATCTGTAGGCATGGAAGAACCTATTCCAACTTTATTTGGGGTCATCTGCCCAATAGCATTGATAAGGTATTCTGTGTATGATTATAGTTTTTATGTTAGTATTATACTACACAAACACACACACACACACACACACACACACACACACACACACACACCCCCCATGTAAATGCATTGTTGCTTCCTTTTAGGTTTCTTTAGCAGTCTTTACTAGGAAAAGACTAGCACTGTGAACAGAACACCATATTCCTGCTCATTATAACTAAACACTAAAGTAATTACTCAATTATATTTTCATATTCACAGTTTATAAAAGCAAAAGCCACCTCTGGGTCAGGTATTTCCTGTCAATCACTGGATAAAGAACACAGCAGTGTAAATAATTCACAGCAAATAATTTGCTCAATGATCTTAGTCTCTTGTTCTCCTCATGAATATGTCATTCCAATTTAACTGCAATAGAGCTTTATTGCATAGGCATTCAGGGTTAGATCCAAAGCCCACTGACATAGTTAAAAACACTACTAGGGACTTCAATGGGCTTTGGATCAGACCAGCACTGTGCATGTAGTCTGAAGAGTCACAGCAGTTAGATGAGTAAATTGGGTGACACAGGACAGCTGGTAATTATTTGGGGCCATAACACTTTTAGACTTTAAAAAACCATGTATCATAAGTTCACAGTTTAAACATTAAGGGTAGTGTGTCTGGCACCACTGGTGCACAAGAAAGTGGGGAAGAGAAGGAACAAGGAGCCTCCATCCCCAGTGGGGCAAAGGAGTGGAGGTCAGCCACAATGTGACTGCCGACATCAGGGTTTGGACCAAGTGAATAAAGACAGTTTAGTTACTTTTCTAACATTGGTGATGTGGAATAAGGGAAAGGCCATCATTCACTGCCGAACTGATGAACTGGAGGGATTTGGGTTGAGTGCACTTTGCACAAAGTTTGCAGATTTCCCACCAAGTCAGAACAGGTTGTCCTTTTGGCTCCTGCTACAGCACTAGGCTTTCATCATCCTGGCACCAGCTGCAAATTCAAGTCATAATCCAGCTCGATTACCAGATTCTGGCTGCATGACACAAACCATTGGAATCCTTCCAAGAAGCAGGTATATACTAATTTAGACAAGTTAAATGTCTTCAACTTGCCAGGGCCTGATGAACTACATCCTAGAATACTCAAGGTGATTGAGGAGATATCTGAGCCATTAGCAATTATCTTTGAAAAGTCATAGATGGGAGAGAGAGGACTGGAAAAGTGCAAAGATAATGCCAATCTATAAACAGGAAAATAAGGACAACCCGGGAAACTACAGAGCAGTCATCTTAACTTTCAGTATCCAGAAAGATAAGATAATGAGATAAATAATTAAGCAATCAATTTGCAAAGACCTAGAAGATAATAAGGTGATAATTAACAGGCAGCATGCATTTGTTGAGAAAAAAATCATGTCAAACCAACCTAGCTGCTCTCTTTGACGGGGCAACAAGCCTTGTGGATAGGGGAAGCAGTATATGTGGTATATCTTAACTTTAGTAAGGCTTTTGATTCTGTCTCGCATGACCTCCTCACTAACAAGGGAAATACATCCTAGATAGAGCTACTATAATGTGGCTGCATAACCAGTTAGAAAACCATTTCCAGAGAGGAGTTATCAGTGGTTCACAGTTATGCTGAAAGGGCATATCAAGTGGGATCTGGCAGGGATCAATTCTGGGTCTGGCTCTGTTCAATATCTTTATCAATAATTTACATAATGGCATAAACGCAGGGAGTACACTTATAAAGTTTGTGGATGATACCAAGCTGGGAGGGGTTGCAAATGCTTTGGAGGATAGGATTAAAATTCAAAATGATCTGTACAAACTAGAGAAATAGTCTGAAGTATACAAAATGAAATTCAATAAGGACAAATACAAAGTACTTAGGAAAAAACAATCAATCAGTTGCACACATACAAAATTGAAAATGACTGCTTAGGAAGTAGTACCGCAGAAAAAGATCTGAGGGTCATAGTGGATCACAAGCTAACTATGAGTCAACAATGTAACACTGTTGCAAAAAAGCAAACATCATTCTGGGATGCATTAGCAGGAATGTTTTAAGCAAGACATGAGAAAAGTTTTTTCCGTGTTGATTAGGCCTCAACTGGAGTATTGTGTCTAGTTCTGGGTGTTGCATTTCAGGGAAGAGGTGGACAAATTGGGGAAAGTCCAGAGAAGAGCAACAAAAGTGATCAAAGGTCTGGAGAACATGACCTATGAGGGAAGACTTAAAAAACTGGTTTTGTTTAGTCTGGAGAAGAGAGACAGAGGGGACATGATAACCATTTTCAAGCACATAAAAGGTTGTCATAAGGAGGGGGGAGAAAAAATGTTCTTATTAACCTCTGAGGATAGGACAAGCAGCAATGGACTTAAATTGCAGGAAGGGAGTTAGGTTGGACATTAGGAAAAACTTCCTAACTGTCAAGGTGGTTAAGCACTTGAATCGATTGCCTAGGGAATTTGTGGAATCTCCATTATTGGAGGTTTTTAAGAGCAGGTTAGATAAACACCTGTCAAGGATGGTCTAGATAATACTTAGTCCTGCCATGAGTGCATAGTACTGAATTAGATGACTGCTTGAGGTCCCTTCTAGTCCTGTGATTCTATTATTAATAAATGTCTTTGTATCACTAATGTCAGCCCAAAACAGGGCTAGGTTTTGAGCCCTGATCAATTCTTCCTCCAGTTCAACCAGAGCTTCTGCACAACAACTCTTAGCTAAGAAGGGAGAATAGGTTCCACCAGTGAAATATAGCTATGAATGCATGTTCCACACCTGCTGCCTACCAAGTCCTACTGTAATAACTGTCTATGGCACAGGTGATGGAGGACCTGTAATGGTATAGATCCACTGAGGTGGAAGGTAGCCTATAGATGACAAATCTCACCCATTGCATCCCCTCCTATTCATGGATTTTAAAGCATCCATCTATGCACGGCGTCACCAGGATTTGCCCCGTATGTATTTTTATTCTCTGCCAGAGTAAGTATATTAAATGCTCCAGAGAAGTCTGACCATTTCGTAAACATTTCCTGTGCAGACTATTGCTCCTCCAGATTTCCACTGAAAAGCAAATAAATAAAAAGGCTTGCTTTGAAGTATATTTTTTCCCGTATTTACTCTCTTCTTTGTGATTTATCCTTGCTCAGTAACATAACCTAACTTTCTGGAGTGATAAGGAGAGGTATTCCCAATAGGTTTTAAAAAACAAACAAACAAGAAAGCACAGAAATGTCCTCTGTATGGGTCACATATCAGACATCAATTTACACAGAGGAAGGGGTAAATGAAGGGATTGTTCCTCCAGGAGGTGTTTGTAATTTTTTATAAAATTGGTATGAGGTGATTCAAAATTGAAAGAACAAACAGGTATCTATGTTCGTAATGATAGTACTCGATTCTGAAATTAAACACAGCAGGTAGAGAAATCCTGCTTAGTTTTCAAATTATAGCACAAAATTCTGTGCACTTCGCAGTTTCTAATGCTCTTTTGCTGATCAACATGTTGTACTAGTAGTGAAAAAATAAACTAGAAGGGGATTAGTATTGGACTATAACACATAACCTTATTTTGAACATCTTTGGAGATCTAATGACTTAATACCCCTTCCCACTTCTTTCCCTCAGTAATGTCTTGACCTGCTGTTTCTTGAGCCTGATCATTTGGAGGACTTACATAGACATTCCAGATGAATACTATTTCTACAGCAGATCCGACAGAGACAGTTGATTAAGTTGTGAGGCCTCTTCAGGGTATGTGAAAAGTAAGCAGTAGATGAATGTCACCCAGTTGGCATACAATGCACAGCACAGCTGCAATATACTCTCATCTGGTTCTTTTGTAGTTAGTTTGTCATTTCATTAGCGGTAACTCAAGATGCACTCAGTCATGGCAAGATATGCATCACAGAGTAAAGCAGCATTGCCTTATGACCTGTCAAGGATGAAAGACATTGTCACTTCCCACTGTTGCTATCAGGGAATCCAGGAGCACAAATTAATCTAGAAGGATGCAGAGATTGTGGACTTCTCTGACAGGGAATGATGGACAACCTTGATAAAGTGGATGGCCATAGAGTTCACTAGCTCCTCTCTATCCTTCCTCTGATCAGTCATGATCACTTCTATCATGAGTTTATCATGACTTTAAGCCAAATGGCCTTCATCTATGTAAGATGATGAAGAGCAAAGAAAGAAGAGTTTAATCAGTGATAAAACAATGTGAGGTATATTGCTCACAATTCATTAATTGTTCAATTTTGTCTCTTAATGAATTGTTTGAAAACAGAAATTCTCAAATTCATTATCTGAAAGTTTGTCATGAAAGACATAATGGAACGTATTTCCCTAGGTGAATCATTTACAAATGGGCTGTGCGGAATATTTGGCTTTCAAAATGCCTGCTGTGTTGATAAATCATGCTATTGTTTCTTTTCCTTGACTGGGATACTTATTTGTATTATGGTAGCATCTAGAGGTCACAACTCAGAGAGAAGCCCCTTTGTGCTAGGTAGTTTATATACAATACAAACATACAGTGGGTTCCTCTTCCACAGAGCTTGCAAGCTATATAGACACGATGAAGGATGGGAATGGAAAGAGAAGCATGCCCACAGTTGCAGAGAAGGTCACTGGCAGAAACAAGACTAGTTCACAGGTCTCCTGACTCCTACTCCAGGACTCGTTCACTCGACCTTGGTGACTCTCAAATCACAAATATTGAATATGCAATTTGAGATTTGCTTTTAGCAAATCAGAGAACACTTGTGCTCAATTCACTTTTCATGAGTAGTTATATTAATAAAGTTTAAATGAAATTTAAAAGGTTAGGGCAGAACTAACTTGAAAAGGTCATGAGCATTTGGAATTTGAATACATTTTTTGAAAAATGTTTTCCTCTTTTTTTTGTCCAACTCCATAAATAACCATGTCTGGAACAGATGATTGATACAAGCATACAACACAGAATGAATGCCCTTTACTTTAATTACTGAAGGAAAGAGAGATGGGAGTTATTATAAAAGGTCTGAATGTATCTGAATTTGTCCTACTGCTCCAAAATTTTAAGCAACCAGCTAACAGCACTAAGTAGAAGTATGAAATTGACATTAAAATTATGCTAAGATGTATATTTAAAATAGAGAGAAATGAGATGAAGAAAAGTGAAACAAAGGGCCAGATTCTCAGCTATTGTAAATTGCTCCATTCACTTGAGTTGAGCAATGCTGATTTACACCAGCTGAGAATCTGGTCCAAAGTTATAAAAGTTGGAACTAAGGAAAGTAAACAAAGAAGTTGGTACTTCTGTTAGTTTGGCAAATGGCAGCTAGCTAGCGATATTGCTATGTGTAAATGTGTCATAACTGTCCCCTAAACGCTGAGGAAAAAGAAAAAAAGAGTCCACATGTTTTTTTATGTCTCCTTTTTCCATGTCCATCTGGCATCCTCCTTCCAACTCCATGCTTATTTGGAAACAATGTAAAACAAGGAGAAACCAGCAGGGACAAAAGTATTAGGTATCAGTAATTATTTCAGTGATTTTGCCTTCAGTTTATTCTGCTACTTTGATTGCTTCTGTGCTAAGCTGCTGTTCTTAAAACTTTTATGTAAGTTACCAGTTGAGGTAGAGATGACAGATGGTGCTTCCACCTGCTCCCCGTTCCCTTAGTAACATTAGCAACATTACACTGCTCCAAAAAATCCCAGCTTATACTAGAGTATCACTGTGATTGGCCATTCAGCATTCACAAGGCAAGGATAATTCTGAAGACTCACAGTACAGTAGTTCCAACGTTCTCAGGGAGTTTGCAATGATAAAGACATCCCACCTAAAAATAAAGGAACTTCAGGGAATAATAAAATAAAAAAATTACTCACTTTTTCTGTCTTGTAATGCCCCAGGAGTGCAATTTAACAACCAGATCCCCTTTACTTAATAATTAGCCAGAGACAATGTGCAAAAATGTATTTGCTTTCCATGCTTAGGTTTGTCAACTAAATTTCCTGTTTTAAGTGTGTTTATATTTTCTGATTTCCAGTGCAGGCTAAATACAGTTAATTTTGGAGGGGAGGGGGAGTAAAAATCAGTTTTTCAAATACTGTCTTCTTTGAAGCCCAAGAATAAGGTACATAAGAACATAAGAAAGGCCATACTGGATCAGACTAAAGGTCCATCCAGCCCAGTATCCTGTCTGCCAACGGTGGCCAATGCCAGGTACCCCAGAGGGAGTGAATCTAACAGGCAATGAACAAGTGATCTCTCTCCTGTCATCCATCTCCACCCTCTGACAAACAGAGGTTAGGGACACCATTCCTTATCCATCCTGGGTAATAGCCATTAGTGGACTTAACCTTCATGAATTTATCCTGTTCTCTTTTAAACCCTGTTATAGTCCTAGCCTTCACAGCCTCCTCAGACAAGAAGTTCCACAGGTTGACTGTGGGCTGTGTGAAGAAGAACTTCCTTTTATTTGTTTTAAACCTGCTGTCCATTAATTCCATTTGATGGTCCCAAGTTCTTATAAGAACTAGGAATATATTCCTTTTACAGAAACCATGTTGACTTTTGCCCAACAATTTATGTTCTTCTATGTGTCTGACAATTTTGTTCTTTACTATTGTTTCAACTAATTTGCCTGGTACTCATGTTAGACTAACTGGTCTGTAATTGCCGGGATCACCTCTAGAGCCCTTTTTAAATATTGGCGTTACATTAGTTATCTTCCAGTCTTTGGGTACAGAAGCTGATTGAAAGGACAGGTTACAAACCATAGTTAATAGTTCTGCAATTTCACATTTAAATTCTTTCAGAACTCTTGGGTGAATGCCATCTGGTCCCTGTGATTTGTTACTGTTAAGTTTATCAATTAATTCCAAAATCTCCTCTAATAACCCTTCAATCTATGACAATTTCTCAGTTTTGTCACCTACAAAGGATGGCTCAGGTTTGGGAAACTCCCTAACATCCTCAGCTGTGAAGACTGAAGAAAAAATTCATTTAGTTTCTCCGCAATACTATCATCTTTAAGTGCTCCTTTTGTATCTCGATCATCCAGGAGCCCCATTGTTAGTTTAGCAGGCTTCCTGCTTCTGATGTACTTAAACATTTTGTTATTACTTTTTTAGCTTTTGGCTAGCTGTTCTTCAAACTCCTTTTTGGCTTTTCTCATTACATTTTTACAAGGGAACAAATTATCTTTCCATTCTTCTGGCCCTCTCCACAATTTTCAAGACAGCAGTTAAATTTGGGGCATTTTTGGTATGTTTTATAATAACTTCTGACCATCTCAAACATCTCTACCTTCTCCAAGTGAAAACTGCACTTTTTTCCGATCTTTCCTTCTCTAATAAATATAGCAGAATGGACATTTAATAAACTAACAAACCATCCAAAAACAGGACACTACATTACACTACACAATTCTCCCCGAGAAGACAGATGTTACTAACATCCCTTAATTCACTACTGGTAGGCATTTGATCCTACAGTGATGAGGGTTGTATTAGAACTTATATAGATAACCGTACTCAGAGAGTAGTTGTTAATGGCTCCCAATCCTGCTGGAAAGGTATAACAAGTGGGGTTCCGCAGGGGTCTGTTTTGGGGCCGGTTCTGTTCAATATCTTCATCAACGATTTAGATGTTGGCATAGAAAGTACACTTATTAAGTTTGCGGATGATACCAAACTGGGAGGGATTGCAACTGCTTTGGAGGACAGGGTCAAAATTCAAAATGATCTGGACAAGTTGGAGAAATGGTCTGAGGTAAACAGGATGAAGTTCAATAAAGATAAATGCAAAGTGCTCCACTTAGGAAGGAACAATCAGTTTCACACATACAGAATGGGAAGAGACTGTCTAGGAAGAAGTATGGCAGAAAGAGATCTAGGGGTCATAGTGGACCACAAGCTTAATATGAGTCAACAGTGTGATACTGTTGCAAAAAAAGCAAACGTGATTCTGGGATGCATAAACAGGTGTGTTGTAAACAAGACACGAGAAGTCATTCTTCCGCTTTACTCTGCGCTGGTTAGGCCTCAACTGGAGTATTGTGTCCAGTTCTGGGCACCGCATTTCAAGAAAGATGTGGAGAAATTGGAGAGGGTCCAGAGAAGAGCAACAAGAATGATTAAAGGTCTTGAGAACATGACCTATGAAGGAAGGCTGAAGGAATTGGGTTTGTTTAGTTTGGAAAAGAGAAGACTGAGAGGGGACCTGATAGCAGTTTTCAGGTATCTAAA
Source organism: Gopherus evgoodei (assembly GCF_007399415.2). Taxonomy (NCBI): domain Eukaryota; kingdom Metazoa; phylum Chordata; order Testudines; family Testudinidae; genus Gopherus; species Gopherus evgoodei. The sequence goes on along the minus strand of NC_044327.1, from coordinate 19,071,965 downwards.
AGGGTGTCATCAGGAGGAGGGAGAAAACTTGTTCACGTTAGCCTCTAATGATAGAACAAGAAACAATGGGCTTAAACTGCAGCAAGGGAGATTTAGGTTGGACATTAGGAAAAAGTTCCTAACTGTCAGGGTAGTTAAACACTGGAATAGATTGCCTAGGGAAGTTGTGGAATCTCCATCGCTGGAGATATTTAAGAGTAGGTTAGATAAATGTCTATCAGGGATGGTCTAGACAGTATTTGGTCCTGCCATGAGGGCAGGGGACTGGACTCGATGACCTCTCGAGGTCCCTTCCAGTCCTAGAGTCTATGAGTCTATGAGAAACTCCAATTTTATTTTTGCTTTTTTGTTGGTTTTGTCACTTTTAAATCTTTAACAAGACACTCTGTGTACAATACAGAAACAAGCCCTGAATGAAAAGTCTGCCCAGATCTTTGCCAGTATACACTGTGAATGAGTTATGCAATGTGAGATAAATGGTATCAGATTCTCTTTTTAATGTAATAACATAGGTAAAATACATAGGATTGAATTCATTTTTCCAAACACAAATATGTATTTCAAATCAAATCAAAAGTCTGCCATTGAAAACCCAGCATTTGCCACAGTAGCAGTATGACCTTCTTAAAAAAAATTACTTTTACCATTGAGTAAGGTATGCCAGAACAAACAAGTAACCACTCTAGGTATAATGGGCATTATCATTAACATTTGCAATACTTTTTCTTACATAAATCATTAAGGACATCCATTATATGGAAGTAGCATCAGAGACACTGCAGTATTTGCCTATGCATAGAAGACCAGATAACTGTAGTAATTATTAGTAAACAACTTTTTCAATAGGGACTATTGTAAATAGATGTGGTCAATGTTTTGGATCTTTAGATTTTTCCTGAATTGTGATTGCCAAGCTCTAACTGAGAGACATGGCGCGTGAGGTAATATCTTTTATTGGACCAGCTTCTATTGATGAGAGACAAACTTTTAAGCTTACACAGAGCTCTTCTTCAGGTTTGGGAAAGGTACTATGAGTGGCATAGCTAAATACCAAACTGATTTTTAGTATATAGCAAAGTTATGAATTTAAGCTCCCAAGCTCATTTTTTATAAGTGTTGTGTGGGTTCTTTTGAGGATAAGGACTGACCATTCTATAGCTGACTTATCACTTTGTGAAAAATGTTCACCCACAGGTGATGGGATGAATTTGTCTTTTATTTTCCTGTGTGAGTTCATTCAAGTGTATAATGACTGTCTGGTTTAACCTACACAGTTGTTATTGTGGCATTTAGTGCTCTGGATGAAGTACACCACCTTATGATAGGCATGTGTAGGAGCCATTGGATCTTGAAAGGTGTGTTGATTATGTTGTGGAGGTGTCGCTTATTGTAGTAGTGAGTGGATATATGTCTGTCATGAAGATACGTTTGCATCTATTGTTCTGGGACTGTTAGATACTGCTTTGAGTTGGTGTGTCCAGGTCGATGGGGCACTTGCTTCTGATGATGAACTTGGAGAGATTGTGGAGTTGCTTGAATGACAAAAAAGGGCCTTCAGGAAAGGTTTCTTTCAGGATGGGGTACCAATCAAGTATGAGTTGTACTTGTTTGATGCAATCCTGTATGGGTTCCAAAGTGGGGTGATAGGTGAACAGGTGTGTGGTCAGAGGCGGTTTTATTTCTGTACTGAAACAGGTTCCCTTGGGGTTTTTGGATGGCTTGTTCCATGATGTGAACTACTTCTCTGGTGGAGTGGTCCTTGTTTGGTGGAGGTGGTTTTGGGTGCATTAAAGTGCATATCATGGACTTTCTCCTTGGAACGTATTCTGTGGTATCTGAGAGCCTGGCTATAGCTAACTGATTTCATGGTGTGTTTAGGGTGGTTACTGGATCTATGAAGGTAGGTATTGTGATCCATGGGTTTCTTGCATATAGTTGTCTCTGGGTTTCCATTATTGAAGCTGATCATGGTTTTCAAGAAGTTGATGTTATTCTGGGAGTGTTCCAGAGAGAGTTTAACAGACAGATGGTGAGTGTTGAACTTGTGATGAAAATCTATGAGGGAATTTAAATTGTTTGTCCAGATGATGAAAATATCATTTATGTATCATTGTTGGTTCCAGGGCCAGCTTTAGGCCGATTCGCCCGATTCTTAGGAATTGGGCCCCCTCCTCAGAGGGCCTCGCACCTTAGGAGCCATTACTTTTTTTTCTTTACTCGCCCAGCGGTGGTCCGCTCTGGGGTCTTCGGTCGCATTTTGGTGGGGGGGGGGTCCTTCAGTGCCACGGAAGACCTGGAGTGGACCCCCAGCCACCAAAGTGCTGCTGAAGCCGTGGACCGCCACCGGGTATTTGAATCAGGCCCCACAGTAAATAAAGCTGTCCATGGTTGGTTTTGTGGTGTATTTTTCAGGAAATTCTTCTTTAAGTTGACTCATGAGAAGGTTGGCATATTGGGCAGCCATCTTAGTACCCATGGTAGTTCTCATGGCTTGGCAAAAGTGTTTGTTGTTGAGTGTAAAATTGCTTTAGGTTAAGATTAAATGGATAAGTTTGGTGATGTGTTTGGGGTGGATATCTGAGGGTTGCCCATTGTCTTGTAAATATTTGAGGCGTGTAGCTTTGTGGGTGTATAGGGAAGTGACACTTATGACAGTAAGGATGGTATTCTGAGGGAGGTTGTTAGTGTTGCAGAGTATGTGGAGGATATTGGTTATGTCCTGGAGGAAGCGAGCCCTTTGTGTGGGGAGTGGTTTGAGGATGATTCATAGGAATCCTGATATTCCTTCAGTAAGAGTGCTCTGGCCAGATTGTATTGTATTGTCTCTCTAATATCCTGAGACCAACACAGCTGCAACAACACTGCATAAAAACTCTAGTTAATTCCAGTAGGAGTCTTGTCAGAATATGATGTACAGGGTTTGCCCTACAGTGGTAGGAACTTTGTCACCCGATAAATCCTATACTATTCACAGATTCCAAGGCCAGAAGAGAGAATTGAGATCATCTAGTCTTACCTTCTGTATAACACCAGCCAGAGAACCTCCCACAAATAATTCCTAGGGAAGACTTTTATTTTTTTTTAGAAAAAAAAATCAAATCTTGATTTAAAAATTGCCAGTGATGGGGAATCAACCATTACCTCTGGCAAATTGTTCAAATGATTAGTTACCCTCACCGTTCAAAATTTACATTTTATTGCCAGTCTGAATTTGTCAAGCTTCAGCTTCCAGCCAGTCAGTTGTTTTATACCTTTTTCAGCTAGACTGAGGAGTCCATTATCAAATATGTTCCCCATGTAGGAACATATAGATCAATCAAATCACCCCTTTAACTCTCTCTGTGTTAAGCTGAAAAGATCGAGCTGCCTGAGTCTATCTTTATAAGGCATGTTTTCTAATTCATTTAATCACTCTTGTGGTTCTTCTTTGAAACTCTTTCCATTTATCATCATCCTTCTTGAAATGAGGACACCAGAACTGGATACAGTATTCCAGCAGCAGTCACACCAGTGCCAAATAGAGAGGTAAAATAACCTCTCTACTCCTATTTGAGATTTCCCTGTTTATGCATCCAAGGATCACATTAGCCCTTTTGGCCACAGCATTACACTGGGACTGCATGTTCAGCTGAATGGTCTTCATGACCCCCAAATCTTTTTCAGAGTTATTACTTCCTTGGATAGAGTCCTTTGTCCTGTATGTATGGCCTACATTTTTTGTTCCTAGATGTATACATTTACATTTAGCCATATTAAAACACACATTGTTTTCTTGTACTCATCTTACCAAGTCATCCAGATCACTCTGTATCAGGTGACCTATCCTCTTCATTATCTACCACTCCAATTCGCGTCATCTGCAAACTACTAGTGATGATTTTATTCTACAGTGTAAGGCCCAAATCCCAACTGAATGATCTCTGTAATACACCTGGTCTGGAATTTTCTGTTGGAATAATTTGGTGGAAAACTCAAGTTTTGCAGATTCTGAAAAAAAATGTTTTTGCTGAAGGTTTTTCCAATTTTCCATTGGGAAAATGAGAATATTTTAGTTTTTTGAACTGACCTGAAACTTTTCATCCCAATCTGGGAAAAAACAAACAACCTCTTGAAATATTGGAATTTCCTACAGGATAGAAATTCTAATTTTCACTCAGTTCTACTCAATCCTCTTAGGTAAGAGCAAAGATGGTGACATTAGGGAAATAGTGTGCATGCTCAGTTCCTCTGTGTAGTGTTGGGTGAAAACTTTAGATGATGGTCATTAATTCATAGACTACCACCCTCCATTACCAACAAGAGATGGAGATGGAAAGTAGGCAGAAGACACATCAACCTTACTTCTACTAAAAGATACTTTTTTGGTTTTTCATTACAAGAGATTCAGCCTGCACCTCATTTTTATATCCTGAAGGTACTTTACAGGAAGTTCACACTGCAGAACATCTCTTGTAGCCTCTCTCAGTGCTGGGGGACCATGATCCATAGAGAACCACTCAAGGGAAGGAGGGGGAGAACTCATTTGCACGGATTTCTTACTCGTCCAGTGATGTATGTGGGTCTGGACCTGGAACAGGCACAGAACTATTGTGCCATCTCCACTTATGCATTTGGTCCGACTCCCACTGGGATCAGTTGGACCTGTGTGGAGTTGGCATCCACTGTAACAAGGGTTCTCCACGCCTTTAGCAGTGTACACAACCTATTACAAAACCCAGGCAGCAAATCAAACACAGAGCAGCCCCTTTGCTACCTCTACCCAAATCCTAAATAGAACTGACCAAGAGAAATGTGTGTCTAATTCTATGATGGAATCACAACATATAAGGGTTGTTTTAAAAAACAAAGGGGCAAAGAAAACCTCATTAAAAAGGGCCCCTCTTCAGCAAAGCACATGCCTAAGTGTGTTGGTAAACTGGGGCCTAAAGATGTGAAAGCATGGCATGCAGAAGGTTCTCCTTTGAGGTTCCATCCACTGTTCCCCCAAATGCTGTGTACATATTAAATTTAATTAGCAAAAAATATTAGCTTGCCCATTATGAGCTGCCTGAAAAGTTAGCTTCCTCTCAACTTTCTTCCTAGTAGACAAATCTCTTCCAAAGCTATCCTTGGGAACCTTTTGTTTTAGTGCAAAAGAAAAACATTATGAAATGATTTGGAAATTCTCTCTTCAGGAATTTCTCTAGAAGTAAGGATGGCCAAAAAATAAACCATATTAATTTTTTACAGGTGTTTGTCAGCCCACAAACTCCTTCAAGCTTTATTTTCAAGTGATGGATTTTTTTGGTGTGTGTGGGGGGAGGTCATCAATTCCTCTTGCCCCCTTTTTCTACCTACCACTACCATAATAAGCACTCTGGAGCAGTGAGAGATTGAGGTAATGAAGGATTTCTTTTGTACACCAAGCAGGTTATAAGAAATGGTGCACTGCATACAGTGTGGTTCATCCTGGCAATCTCCAAGTACAGGTATTTTGGTATTTCTTAAGGTTACTTAAGAGATGAAACATAGTAAAATTACATCAGTCACAAGAGAGCAGAAAGTGTTTTATGATCCAGACATTGCAAGATGCTTTTATAAGGTTAAGCACAGCTTGCTGTCATTAAAGAGTTTTTTTTCCCCCCCTAAGTTCAGAGTTGCAGCTTAGTTGTTATCTATAAAGAGATGGCAAGATGACAGGGACAATATGATTTGCTGGAAAGAGATTTTTATCTTCCAGGATCTAACTTCTCTGAGAAGAGAGGCCATGACATGGAGTAAGGAGGACAATGAAACTCTGGGAAGGTTTGTTCTTTTATATAATTGACAGTGGAAGAATCAAACTCATCATTCCCTACAAAAAGATGGTTCATTTCTTAAATAATGGGGTTTGCTTTAATAAAACTCCATTGTCAGCTCCTCACAACTCTGCTATTACCACCTCTGAGTGCTATTATAATCACAAGACATTATAGGTCTACAAAGACTACAATACTTACTTGATTCTTAGTCTAACAAGCATATTGGCTAGAGTTGGTTGGATTTTTCAACCCAGAAAAAAAGGGTCAACTTTTGTGAAATAATGGAAACCAAAAAAATTTCAGTTTTCAGCAATTGAGACATTCAGGTTTTGAGTTTTTGGCCTTCTGGGGGAAATTTTTTTTTCCAAGGAGAACAGACACTTTCTGTGAAAGTTTGTGTTCATTGAACAAAATTATTTTATTCATATATAATCAATGTATGCTAAATAGATTTAGATTGTAAGATTATAGAAGTAAAAGATTGACAAGTAATTAGGAGTGATCGGTGGGTATTAGGTATGTAAGTACAGCATGGTTCGAATGCAAGGCCTACAGGCTGAGGCCTATAAAATGTTAGCTTAGCCATACTGTGCTTTAGAATGCTTGACATGAGTGAGTGACTAGGAATAATCCTATGCCAGTAAAATTACAAGATTACTGTAAAATGTGCCAATAGGTAAAGTTACAGGAAATACGTTGTAATGTACCAATCTAGATTGCAAGCCACCTGATTGTAATATCATGGGATGTCAAGGTTCTGACTGCAGGTTATCGTGGACACATGCTGTGCATCAATGCTAATGAGAATAAGGGGAACTAAGAAAAAAAAAACCTATGACAAGTGGGACCCCAGAAGTACAAATAAGGAAAGGAAGATTGAAACCCCCATGCATATGGTCAGGTATGGTCAGAACAAAAACATAAATGAGATTCCCTGATTAGGTAGAAGTGGGAAGAGGACCCATGGATGACCTCACTGGATGACCCCAGCAGGAACCACCATTCTCTCAATGACCACCTGTTGAGAGATCAACCCACTCTTTAAAATCTTTGGGCATGTGAGTATGGATATGGCAGTGGTCAGTGCATGGATTCTCACATGCTGTATCAATGGGTATGTGAGTGCACCTTGTAACTTAGAATTAAAAAAAGATTTTTTTTACACTTATAACAACTTTTTGGTTACTGTCCTTATTCGGTGTGTGTTCCTAGAGCAGAGGTGAAAGTAAGCCGATCCGGTATGGTGTACCGGCAATAGCCAGTATGCTGTACTGGACTGAACTGGCTTCTCTGGTGGTAATTTAAAGGGCCCACGGGTCTAGCTGCTGCGGGAAGCCCCGGGCCCTTTAAATCACCACCAGAGCCCTGCCGCCTCTACCCTAGGGTGGCAGCGGCAAGGCTCCAGCAGTGATTTAAGGGGCCCAGAGCTCCACCCACTGCGGGGAGCCCTGGTCCCTTTAAAGCACTGCCTGAGCCCTGCTGCCAGAGCTCCAGCTGTGCTTTAAAGGGCCCAGGGCTCCTTGCAGTGGCAGGAGCACTGGGCTCTTTAAATCCCCACCCAAGCCAAACTGTTGGAGCCCCAAGGCCCTGGGATTTAAAGGGTTTGGGGCTCCCCACAGCAGCCAGAGCCTCTGGCCCTTTAGGAGCCCTCAGGGCTCCTGCAGCTGGGCTCGGGTAGGGATTTAAAGGGCCTGGTGATCCTGCCACTGTAGGGAGCCCCGGACCCTTAAAGCCCTGCCCGAGCCCTGCTGCCCCAGGGTAGCAGGGGCAGAGCTCCTGCAGTGATTTAAAGGGCCTGGAGCTCTGCGACAGCCGGAGCCCCATGCCCTTTAATTTTCCCCTGAGCTCCCAGCCACCTCTGCAGCTAGTAGCTCCTGGGTGATTCATGAAAAGTCCCACCTCTTCTGGTTGAACCCCCCCGCTCAGGACTCCGGCATACCGGTAATCCTTTAAGTTACTTTCACCCCTTGTCCTAAACTGTAGCTGGGTTTATCGTAATTTACTACAGAACTATCAGTTCAGTCACAGAGTTGACACATTAAAATATGGCAATAGTACCTGAAAGCTGAGAACAAGAGAATGGGCTAAAATGATTGCTTTAAAGGAGAATCATAAGAAGGATCCCACCATTTTCACCTCCATTAGAGGGCCCATTCCATACTGAAGTAAATGTTTTTGTTTGGGAAAGGAGGATTGCATAAGATTCCCTTTAAAGCCCTTCACCCCTATTCCTTCAGCATGACAATTGTCACAGGAACCTATGAGAAACTCCCTGTCATTCCCTCTCCTTTGGTCTGAGAATACTGCTTTCACAGAACATCCTTTCCCAACTGTAGTAAGAGGAGGCCCTGAGATATAAACCTTGGTATCAGAGCCCTGGTATGAGGCCTAAGGCCTGAACTAAAGTAATGGTCAAGACTTTGCTAACATAAAGCAAAGTGAAGCTGTGAGCCAGAGGCAGGACCTGCTCACAGAAGCTGGCAAGGAAAGGGTTGATGCTGCAAGAAGATACGTACCTAAAAGGTACTGAACACTAGAGATCAGAACATTCACATACTTGCACATTCCACACAGATAACAAGGAACAGACTGACCCATCCCAATGACAGGGGCAAAAGGGTAATATGATGGATAGAGTTGTTTTGTTCAAACCAACATGTACAAGGTGAGAGGCGGCACCTTACTACGTAGAGGGGTTGTACCTTGCTACGTAGAGGAGTTGCACCTCAATACATCAGGAGTGATGTGTAACTTGTTTGTACCTGTGTATAAGAATGCTTCCTTGGGGTGGTATCTTTGTCTGGCCTAGGGGGCAGTGGAAAGTCCCGCCACTAACTGAGCCGAGTCCGTTGACTGTGGGTACATATTTGTAGTATGCCCGGTAGACTAAGTAATCTACAGGGAACTACTACTGTATCCAATACGGCAATAAACCTGGCCGACGTGCCTTCGTACCTTACTAGACTCTGTGGTCATTGGGGGTTCTCTTCTGGTCTGCTGTGTCAGCTATCTGCGCAGAGTTGGGGCAGCACACGGAGGGAACACACGCATGCAGCCAAGTGATACCAACAAGGAGAGAGAGCAGAGCACCACACCAGTAGCATCTGACAACACATCTGATGACACCAACCAACCTGAGGAGTGAATAATTGAGCCTGGGATCCAAACTGCCATTAGATAGCCGCTTTGGCTTTATTAGAGAATGTCTTTCATTTTTAAATAGCTAGATTTTGAAGAGTCAGGGGTAGAGCTGGTCAAAGTTTTGCATATTTCTGTTTTTTTTTTGTTGAAATGTCAAGTTATTGCAGGGAGGAGAGAGGAATTCATTAATTCCCTTGACATGTTTTTAACTCTATGCTAGTGAATTTTCTCCCAATGCAGTGCACTCTACAAAACCACAGTAGTTTCTGAGGTTATGAAAGTTTCTTCAGGGATTTGGATGCTTACCAAAACTCATCCAGACACCTTTTATATTGAAGTTACTGTATTCACACTGCATACAAGGTCAACTAGTGCTGAAATGGGGTGGGGAGGAATGTGGAAGAACAGACAAACTTTAAGTTTTAATTTGTTTTGGAACAGGGTGAAATATTTCTACTCTTGCCTACAGAATGTAGTTGCAGATCTTTCCCTGGAAAGCATGTATTGTTAACTCTTCAAAGTGGGAAGGAGGAGATAAAGGTCAAAGAATAACTTATGTTTGCAGTCAAGTGACCCAGATAAAACATTCCCCTGCCTTGCTGTATTTTTCAAAATGTTAAGAAAATGTCATGAGTCATTCTTCAAAATTCTTCCAATTAGATCATTAATTTAAGTTTGTCAGTAGGCCTATGGACATCAGATGGGTCTTAAAGGCCAGGTGGTGGGTGACTCTTATTAACCAGCCAATGAAGAGAATGAAGAAATGGTATTTATGACAAGTTAACTTACAAGTAATTTGTAGGTAAGGGATAATGCATTTTGCTAAGTTCAGAACTCTGGCATGCCTGGCATAAGACCATCTATTGACTCTGTTCAAACAACTGGAGAACTTAAAACAAAAAAGACAACATAATTTGGCCAAACCAACAAATATCCTTCCCTTATGGCATAAACAAAAATATAACCAAACAAAAAGTTCCATAAACTTCACCCACTAAAAATGGAAGCTCCCAATCTGAGTTTAGGATTCCAAGCAGCCCTGCACCATACAGACTCACACCCTTCATATAGCTCACCTCCAGACCTTCTCTCTAGCCCATTGCAGGCTTCCTGGGGCAGCCTCCCAGGACCTTTGCTTGGAGAAACCATGATAGCCACTGTTGTTCCAAATGGTTCTCTTCTCACCACAGAGACCAGATGATATCTCTTCCCTGTTGTTTTCCCTACTGAAGGGAAAGCTGCTTCTTATATATTCTGCCCCCTTTCCCAGCATCCCTTCATCAATAGTTTCCTGACATCTGGGAACCCCATGTCCCAGAATACATTAATGCTCTGGGCCAGAACTCAGAAGAGGGCTCGCCAATGAGACTTAGTTCTGAGTTGGCTGAGGGGTTTCCCTGGTTGCAAATGCTATAATAGTGGTTGAAGGTTGTGGGTAGTTAGAGGCAGAAAGCCAGAAGGAGGAGTTGTGAACATTACTCAGAAAGTGCAGAGAGAAAGTTTCTGCTGGAGTGGAAGACATGGGAATTCCTAAGCAAGGAAGCTATCTGCTGTTGTGTGTTTCTACTGTGATCAGGGAAACAGGACTTTGGATACTTTCTTGGGGGTGGGGGAGGTGACTAAACAGGATACAAAAAAATACCGGACTCTTACCAATTGCTCATCTTAATGGAATCAAGCTTCCACCCTGCAAGGCCCCAATGATTGGCAGATAGCTTGAGCCAAAGGGGGGAAATATGGGGCACCAATATACAAATATATATATGTAGCCTCTATCATCATTCCATTGAAAGTGTGGCATGTTTTGTATACTTCCTTTCAAATTTGAAAATGAATTCATCTTCTCACCATTGTTTTGAACTTCATATGTTCCTTATAGGATTTCCCCCATTCCTATTGGATTCAAGGGAGATCCCATTTCATCCTAACAAAGTATCTGTCTGGACGGAGGCTGCAATTTACCCTAACAAAGACCTCTAAACACACCCAACATATCTAGGAATGGAACTGTCAAATTTAAATGTATAGCTGATTCATTTCACTTTCTCACAGTATCCCCTTCGTCTCCCCTGGTAGGCAAGTCATGATACAAATGGGAGCTAGCGAGAGAGATCTAGCAGTGCGCGAACAGCTGTGCTGCAGTAGACCATGCTGCCATTATTTTGAGAGTTCTTGCCCCCATGCTACTGGTTCATGAGGCAGCAAAGAAGCTGTTAATGAAAGGCCAGAGAAAGAATAAAAGTCCTGCCAGTGGCAAAGCAAATGTTGCCTTTAGAAAAGTCAGAAACTCTCAAGTTCAGCCGTATCATTTTTAGCTGGCTGCAAACCAACTTTTCAGCCCAAACTTAACTAGCCTCTGTCCATGTGTGATCACACCTCTATGCAAAGAAATGGTCTTAAATTTAGGGAAGGCCTGGCAACTGATTCTTTGCCCCCTTAACTGCACTTGTTACCCAGGGTTCTTTCAACCCAAACCTCTTGGTAATTTTTACTCTGTGCGAGGAGGTGTCAGGAAATAAATCAGGGGAGACAAGGCTGTCCGACCTATAGATGGCTGGCACAAATAGGACAACACAAGAGTGCTTTCACTTAAAGCTGAACTTTACTAGTCTCAAGCACTTACACACGTCCGCGACAAGATTAGTAAAACACCCTCAACTCTTGATAATTACTGAAGTTGAGTGTGGCTCTTGAGTGGCACAGTGGCAGCCCGTCTGCCGATGAGGAACACAAGATGCATCCAGAGGAAGAGACCAGTCCCGAAAAGTCCCCCCATCTCAAGCTTTTTCCCCTTATTTATACATTAGTAATAGAATGACACGTCCCTTAAAGAAGCCTTGTTAAGTAAGCAGTTGCAATGATCCAGCAAGATTAACTAGGTGTGGGTTTTTCCCGAGTTTGCAGCCTTGAGACCCCAAGTAGGGTTAGGTTTATGGTTAGGGAACATCCTGCTCTTCCAAAATGTATCAGCAACTTCAACACAATTCTTATCAGGAAGGATGCGGGGTCAAGCTGCCCTTTCTGCGGCACCCAAAACCTCCTCCCCTCCTGCCTTGGTCAAGCTGAGATTGCTGAATGGCCAATTTACAGCTTGCTGACTAGGCCACCTTTAACAATAAGCCATAGTGGTTTCAAGCACTTTACTGGTTTGCCAAAGTCTCCCCATACACACTGACTCTAGTATCAGAGAGGTAGCCATGTTAGTCTGGATCTGTAAAAAGCAACAAAGAGTCCTGTGGCACCTTATAGACCAGGGGTTGGCAACTTTTCAGAAGTGATGTGTCAAGTCTTCATTTAGTCACTTTAATTTAAGGTTTCGCGTGCCAGTCATACATTTTAATGTTTTTAGAAGGTCTCTTTCTATAAGTCTACAATATATAACTAAACTGTTCATATATGTAAAGTAAATGTTTTTTTAAATGTTTCAGAAGCTTCATTTAAAATTAAATTAAAATGCAGAGCCCCCCAGACCGGTGGCCAGGACTGAGGCAGTGAGAGTGCCATAGGTTGCCTACCCGTTATAAACTAATAGAAATATTGGAGCATAAGCTTTCGTGGGTGAATACCCACTTCGTCAGATGAATGAGATGAGGTGGGTATTCACCCATGAAAGTTTATGCTCCAATACATCTGTTTGTCTATAAGATGCAAAAGGACTCGTCACTTTTGATTCTAGACAGTTAAACACACACCCACACCTCGCCCCCTGCCACCCCACCATCTTAAATAAAGTTAGTTTGCAAAGTTGAACACTGTAAAGTTAGAAATACAAGATTTACAGTTGCCTACATAATCTTAATTCTGTCTCCTTCTGCATTCTTCCTGAGCACTGACTGATACAGTGGTCTTGTGGACAAAGTGCTATGTGCAGATATAATGAAACATTTGATCATAATGCATATATTCAAGAAGGCCAAATTAAGGTTGTCTGAGCAACCTTAAACCCGACATTTCCTAACTTCTGAGATCCAACTCTCATTTCAGAATCACAGAAGGGGCAGGAAGGATGGTCTCTAGTGCTGGACTGGGTCTCAAGAAGCTCTGGATGCAGTCCCTTGCTTGGCCACAAACTTTCTCTCTGATTTTGAACAAGTCACTGACATTTATACTGTTCTTTGGTTCCCCCCATCTGTGCAATAAAGTAATACTTTTCTAACCTCACAGGGTTTGTGATAACCCACATTAATGATTGGGAGATGCTGAGGCCCATACAGTAGTTAGGTAGCAGAAATTGCAGATTCCTTTCTCACAGATATGAAAATGTTCTGTTAAGCATAAAATAATAGTTCTTCATTTTGATGTTTGACTTCGCAGTGCAGAATAAATACTACCATGTTAAACTGAACAATGCTTTGTATATTTTACCAGTATTCAGACCTTCCTCTCTATCATAGTTGGGGTCAGACCAGACTGAATTAAGAGAACGACAGCAGTACGAATCTTAACTCAGTAGCCAGGGGAAAGTCAATATGCCAAAGGGAAAATGCCATATTTATATTGTTTAGTATGAATAGAATGGCACTGTTGCACATGCTTAATCTCATACTGCCTCCTCTAAGTACTTTTTGAATGCAATAGCAAGCCAGGATGGATTGAAAATGTCATTAAATCAGTATGATTTCAGTATACACATCAGAAAGCTTTTGGTAAAAGGAATACTCCTTTCTCCTGTCTGAAAAATTGGTGTAAAATAGCAATACATCAGCTATTTAGCTAGTTATATGTGTTTTTGTTATAAAATATGACTGCAATAAATGGCAAACTGAAAAGATTGATGGACATCTCTGCGTACAGAAGACAGATCATTTAGAGAGGAAAATGCAAGTCTTTCAGCAACTATAAAAACACAGAATTGATTGCTATACAGTGTGGCATTTTTGTTTAATACAATTTCTGAAGCATTCATTTCTTGGTCATTCTGATAGAAGCAGATCAATGGGTATTTTGAGGTTCTGTAGCAGTGTAAAAAATGTGTCATGAATTGCATTTTCAACAGCACTTTGGAACCATAAGTCAAGAATAAAAAAGCCACCACATTTTATATAAACTTATGCAAATATATATGCAAGCTGCCACGAGCTTGAAGAAAAATATCTCCAGAGATTTAGTCAATATATTTTCTGTGTAGAACAAGTGAATGAATTTAATTTCAAATAAAAGAAAACATTTAATGCCAAATATGGATTGCTTTTTTCCAAAATGTTACTTATTGTACATGTCAGGTCTCATCCTGTGAAGTGCCGCAAACCCTCTGCTCCCATTAATACCAATATGAAGAAGGGTTATCAGAACACTGCAGACGACACTCAGCACCTCGTAGAATTAAGGCCACCGCCTCCTTTCGCAGCAATTCAGAAAATACATCCCATGATATTAGACATGATTGGTGTAATGCTTTGCTGAATAACATCTTGAACATGGGCAGTTCTGAACAATCTCACTTGCTGTGGACTTCACTGGGGAATTTAAGGCACTCAGGATGGTTCAGTGTTTTGCAGGATCAAGATCTAAGGTTAAGGCAGAACATGTAAAAGTATATCCCAATACTCTCTCAATGTATAAATCACCCACCATGGTAAGACAATAACATGGTGATTATGGAGTATACATGGGAACATGTTTACACTAGAAACTGTGATGAAGATTTGTGCATCAGCTTGTGATACTGGTATGTGTGTTGGGGACTTTGTAGAAAATGGAATACTAGTAAAGTTAAATGTGGACTCTAATTGGGATCTCACGTGCAAGCTCAGAAACGCACAGGTAAATGAACAGGGCAAGTAATCTATCAAATACAGTATGCCAACATTTTTATGGCTGACTTAGAACAACGCTTCCTCCACTCTCGTCCCCTAACACCTCTATTCTACTTGCTCTACATTGATGACATCATCACCCAGACCCATGGGAAGGAGGCCCTTGAGGAATTCCACCAGGATTTCAACAATTTCCACTCCACAATCAACCTCAGCCTGGTCCAGTCCACTCAAGAGACCCACTTCCTAGACACTACAGTGCAAATAAGCGATGGTCACATAAACACCACCCTATGCCAGAAACCCACTGACCGCTATACTTACCTTCATGCCTCCAACTTTCATCTAGACCACATCACATGATCCACTGTCTGTAGCCAAGCTCTAAGATACAACCACATTTGCTAAGACAGAGACAAACACCTACAGGATCTCTATCAAGCATTCTTAAAACTACAATACCCACTTGCTGAAGTGAAGAAACAGATTGACAGAGCCAGAAGAGTACCCAGAAGTCACCTTCTACAAGATAGGCCCAATAAAGAAAGAAACAGAACGCCACCAGCCATCACCTACAGCTCCCAACTAAAACCTATCTAGTGCATCATCACGGATCTACAACCTATCCCGAAGGACGACTCCTCACTCTCACAGACCTTGGGGGACAGGCTGGACCTTGCTTACAGACAGCCCCCCAATCTGAAGCAAATACTCACCAGCAACTACACACCACAACAAAAACACTAACCCAGGAACCAAACCCTACAACAAACCCCGGTGCCAAGTCTGTCCGCATATCTATTCAAGGCACACCATCATAGCACCTAATCACATCAACCACACAATCAGGTGCTTGTTCATCTGCATATCTACCAATGTGATATATGACATCATGTGCCAGCAATGCCCCTCTGCCATGTACATTGGCCAAATCAGACAGTCCTTACGCAAAAGAATAAACGGACACAAATCTGACATCAAGAACTATAACATTCAAAAACCAGTAGGAGAGCACTTCAGTCTCCCTGGACACTCAACAACAGACTTAAAAAGTGGCAATTCTTCAACAAAAAATCTCCAAAATCAGACTCCAATGAGAAACTGCAGAACTGGAATTAATTTGCAAACTGGGCACTATTAAATTAGGCCTGAATAAAGACTGGGAGTGCCTGGGTCACTATAAAAACTGTTTTCCCCCTTGTCGATACTCACACCACCTTGTCAACTGCTTGAAACAGACCACCTTGATTACATTGAACTCATTAGCACTACAAAAGTAATTTTTCCTCCCTTCTTGTTAACTGCTGAGAATAGCCCACTTCCACCTTAATTGAATTGGCTCATTAGCACTGACCCCCCCACTTGGTAAGGCAACTCCCATCTTTTCATGTATTGTGTATATATACCTTTCTACTGTATTTTCCATCCATGCATATGATGAAGTGGGTTTTAGACACGAAAGCGTATGCCCAAATAAATTTGTAAGTCTCTAAGGACTCCTTGATGCTCAGGATTCTCTAGCTGACCACAGCAGCCCCTAAAACCATCTTTAAAGGGGCATACTACCTACCCAGTAGAACACAGCCTCTGGCTCTGTTTCATTTTCTCCCCTTAGCTCTCCAGGGCCACTGGGAGAACAATATGCATCCCCCAGTGCCCACTCTTACCTAGCCTGGTCCACATGAACATAAGAATGGCCAGACTGGGTCAGACCAAAGGTCCATCTAGCTCTGTATCCTGTCTTCCAACAGTGGCCAGTGCTAGGTGCCCCAGAGGGAATGAACAGAACAGGGAATCATCGAGTGATCCATTCCCTGTCGCCCATTCCCATCTTCTGGCAAACAGAGGCTAGGGACACCATACCTGCCCAGCTTGGCTAATACCCATTGATGGACCTATCCTCCATGAACTTAGCTAGTTCTTTTTTGAACCCTGTTACAGTCTTGGCCTTTAAGCCTTTATTGAGGGGCTTAGGGCATGCTGCCACAGAGGTGGCTGAGCCCCTTCCATATGGGATGAGATATCTACACCTGGAGTGTCCCTGCATGGGGAGAAATACAGAGAGGTTTGCATGGGAAAATTTTCCTTTCGGTTTTTTAGCATGTGAGGAAGCTGCCATGGAGTTTGTTGTTGTTGTGTGGGTTTTTTGTTGTTGTTGTTGTTTTTAAAATCTAGAAGTACCATAAGCAGATCATATAATTGAGATGACTGAGTTCTTCATGTTGCTATTAGAAACCATGACACTGCCTCCATATTCTTACGCTGAATTACCAGACAGGCAACAAAACAATTTCCAGAGATGATATAGGTGAATCTGTTAAGAACTGCTCGAGGAGCTACTTTTCAAAAGTGAGAAACTTCATTCTGAGTCACCTCTTCAGAAGAGAGGTTTGAGGTAGCTGTAGTGAAGCTTAGCATTCCATATGGGACTGGGAAGAACAGAAAAAACACTAGACTGTCTAGAGGAAAGATCACAAGTGGTTCTTCCAAAATCTGTGGGAACAATTCTGACCATCTACAAAGACTGAAGATAGGCTCAAAAAGAGAAGTTTGTGATTCAGGTTCAAATCCAAATCAAGACTAGAGTTCCAATTTGGGTTCATATTAAATTATACCTGTCAAGGTGTTACTCCCACTCTGAACTTTAGGGTACAGATGTGGGGACCTGCATGAGATAACCCCTAAGCTTATTTACCTGCTCAGATCTTAAGTAGATGTCACCACCAAATAGTTTAAACAAATGTTTATGGTAGAGTCATTTGGAAACTCTGCCTTCCTCCCAAATATTTCCCCAGTCTTTATCCCCCTTTTCCTGGCAGGACTGAGACTGGTTCACCTCTCACCAATTCCTGGTGAGCCCAGATCCAAAAAACCCTTGGATCTTAAAACAAGGGAAAAAATCAATCAGGTTCTTAAAAGAAGACTTTTAATTAAAGAAAAAGAGTGAAAGGAATACCTCTGTGAGATTAGCATGCAAGCTGCTCTCATAGACAACAGATTCAAAACACAGAGGATGTCCCTCTGGTCAAAAACCTTAGTTACACAAAGACACCCAATTTGATTCTCCCTCTATGCAAAAATGAAGTCACAAAAGAAAATAAACATAATCTAATACATTCCTTCTCTAAGCGCTTATTACTTTTAAGAAATGCTAGATGGCTGATTCCTGGATCCTTCACTCCGACACAAACTTTTTTTCTGAACAGACTAAGACTGATTTCCCTCCTCCCTCTTTGAAAACATCTGGTTCCTCTGGTCAGGTGTTAGCTAGGCTAGGTGAAAGTCTTAACCCTTTACAGGTAAAAGAGGAATTAACCCTGGACTGTCATTTATGACAGCACCAAAATCTTACAGATTGTTTTTGTGATACAGAATGCACTGTAGTAGTCTAAGCACAGTGCTAAACAGAGAGAGTTTCCTGTGTTTTAATCCTGGCTCTGAGGCTAGCTTCTGGCTTTGGATAAATCACTTAGAATCAATAACGTTTGCCCTGAGCAAGTAAGAAGGAAAAAAGTATGAGTCCCCATTCATTCATGCCACCATCATTTGACTACGGAGTGCTAGGGAATTCAGGGTGGTGGAACCTACTAAGACTTCTAGCGGCACTACCAGCCCCAGAGTGTGGTGTATCTGGGCAGATTGGAGCCATAGTCCATCTCACCTTTGTGCCAGCAAAGTTGTCTGGTGGAAATAGCTACACCTTTTCAAAAATACAGCAAGATCTGACTTCCAGTGTGTTCCCCTAGTCCCAGTGGAGATATTAAAGGCACAATATGCCTCTAGGAATGGATACCACAATTGCAGTTCTTTCCTTTCTCCCAGAGCACCACTGTCTTTTCAGAGGCAAACTTTTTATATTAGTATTTCTGCCTCAGTCTCCCTACAATGTAAAAGGGAAATAATCATATTTACCCACCTCACAGAGTTGGTGTGAGCCTTTGCTAGTTAACATCTGTAAGATGCTTTGAAGTGATGTGCCAAATATATTTCTTTTGCAACTTTAATCAAGGGTGGCATTTCATGTGAGAATATTTTTCAATCACTAGAACCATAAAACATATTTTAAGTCCATAATTTCTTCTGACTTGCATCACCACTGAAGGTGCTAAAATAATTTATGCATTAAAAACCTTGATTAAAATGACAGCTACAGGATCCCAAACCAGTAACCACAACAACTCCTGAAATGTTCAAAGACTTGGAAGCATGGGGTATATTTCATTCTGTCTGGTGGACATGATAATGGATTATCAGATGAACATGTGTTTTGCAGATGTACTTTAATAACACTGTCAACAAAAATGCCAATGTCCCATTTTCATTGCACCAAAGCCTCATTAAAGAAACCCACAACATTTTAAAATATGGAAAAGGGGATCTTTCAGCAGCCTTTTCTATTTAAGCTTTTATTTTCCCCCACATCCTCCTTGTTACCTTTACTAAGCCCATGTCCAGACTAACCCGCGGCATCGGCGGGTTAAAATCGATTGCTCGGGGATCGATATATCACGTCTAGTCTGGACGCGATGTATCGATCCCTGAGCGCGCTTACATCGATTCCGGAACTCCATCAACCCGAACGGAGTTCCGGAATCGACATGGAGAGCCGCGGACATCAATGCCGCGCTGTCTGGACGGGTGAGTACCTCGATTTTAGAAATTCGACTTCAGCTACGTTATTCACGTAGCTGAAGTTGCGTCTCTAAAATTGATTTTAATACCCTAGTCTGGACGTGGCCTAAGGCAGCTCATGGAAAAATTGAGAGAGAAAAGGAAATGTGTATACATGGTATTCACTGATGTAAAAGGCCTTTGACCCAGTTCCACCAGAAATCTGTTAGATGAGGGCGAAAATGGTACCAGAATTTTATGTGAGGCTTGTTTAAGCCACATATGTAGGTGGAACATCAATAGTCAGAAAATCTAGTGGTGAAACGGATGAATAATTGGTGAAGGTGAAAGTGCATCAGGGATCAGCACAGAGCCATTTTTCATTTATCCTCACCCTGGATACCCTTGAAAGAAACACACAGGAGGTGGCACCTTGGCTCAGGCTGTTTGCAGATAATAGTCTACAATAGGATCTTGATAAATGAGGTGATGCGTTGGAGAGGTATGGGCTCAAAATTAGCCAATGAAAAATAGACTATATGGTATGTAATTTCAAGAATGTGAACAGCGAAGAGTTACCTTTGAAATGACATGGGCAAAAACACAAAGTTTCAAATATCCAGGTTCCAGAAACTGCAGAAATGGAGGATGAAATTAGATCTAGGATAATAAATGCCTGGCTCAAATGGAGAGAGATAAGTGGTGTATTATGCGACAGGAAGACACCAGTAAGATTAAAAGGAACGGTCTATAAAATGGGGTTCTGTCCAGTTTTAATTTTTGGCACCGAATTTTGGGCAGCAAAGAAGAAACATGTGCAAACGATCTGTTCCACAGAAATGCAAATGTTGAGCTGTCTGAAAGGTGTAAGCAGGAAAGACCATGTGAGGAACGTGGATGTTAGGGATGTGTTCAAAGTACCACCCATAAAGAAACAAAATGAGAGTGCATAGGCTCAGATGGTCTGCTCATGTAAAGCACAGTCCTGACAACTGTGTGGGTGATAAAGTCCCAACAGATCAAAACTCAAGGAAAGCCAGAGGCCAACACAAGTATAAGCAGTGGGAGATCATAAAGGAAGATGTATTAGCATGTGGTATGATAAAGGATACGGCACTGAAATAGAACTCTTTGAGGAAGAAGACTCAGAGCAGACCTTTCTTTATGGGATCAGCACAAGGAAGATGACAACTTTTTCCCCCTCTCTCCTGCCAAACTGCCTCTTTTCCATGGAGCTTTATTTTCTTACTTTATGACAGTTCATATGCATACAGGCAAAACAGAATGGAAGTCCATAAAATTGAAAGAATGTCAACATAATATAGAAAGTATCATAGAACACTATAATTTATAATGGCATCCAACTCAATGAGATGTGAACAATGTCTTTCTGGTTTAAGATTTTTTTTAAATTGCATTTGAATCAATCCTGTGTGCAGTTTCTTTTTTGTTTTTACATTTTTCTATAGCAACACACTCAAAATGAAATATCTAGGCCTCTCTTTTAAAGTCTCTAGCTTCAAAATACGTTAAGAAAATATTGACCCATGTAGAGCCAGAGCAGAACTGTGGAACACCTTTTCACACAGGCAGGGCAAGTAGGATGGTCTGGTCCGATACACTGTACCAGCAAGATGTTTATAGCTGGTATGGCATACCGGAAAGAGAATCAGGAGAATGTCGGGCCACTGGGGCCCCACACTGGCAGGTTCTCCGGTGTAGCTGTAACCACCACCAGCCCTTCCAGCAGGTCTCCTCTGCTCTATCTGTACAACAGCCTTGCCAGGGGGCAGGGCTGGGGACAGTACCGCAGCTGTGCTGGTGCCCCCACATTCTGCTCCTTTTGCTGCTGCGGTTCCCAGGAGAGCCTTGTGGTTCAGGGCTCTCCCGAGAACTGCAGCAAGGAAAGGAGCAGAACCCCCAACCCCACCCTCATCCCTTCCACGCAGGGTCTCCTCCATCTGTACAGCAACCCTGCCAGAGAACAGGGAGGTGGGGCTGGGGGCTGTACAGCCGTGAAAGGAGCTGCCAGCATTCTGCTCCTTTCCCCGTTGCAGTTCCTGGGAGAGCTGCCAGAGGAGTTGCTGGTATGGGGCCCCAGGAGCCCCACGTTCTGCTCCTTTCACCACTGCAGTTCTGAAGGCGCAACAGGAGAAAGACAGAACTCCCTCCATCCCCAGGTAAGGGGGTTGGATCATGGGAGGGGATGGGTAGAGTGTGGCGGCTGGGGGCAGGGTGGAGTCACATGGAAGATCCCGTGACCCCTCCCTCCCCATACCAGGAAAAAATGGATTCCACTTGCACCACTGTTTCACACTGTGGGAGAATAGCAGTATGTAAGCTCTATCAGTCTACAACACATTTTCAACCAGTTCTCCCACACCAAACAATTACTTCACTACTACTGAATGCATTGGCTACATGCAGCAGACAAGTCCTTTCTATATTGTTAAATATAGCTGATCCAATCTGTTTATTGTTTACAATGAGATGTCCATGGATAGCCTCTCCTTTGAGGGACTGAACACCCTCCAGCTTCAGTAACTTCATTGGAATTGAGTTCTTAGCAGCACCTTGAATGACTGGGTGGTATGTCAATGGACACGCCTTCAACAGCAGTTTGCAAAGCCAACATTCAGCAAGGGTTTCAAATGACAAGTAAGGAAACACACCAAGATTCTCCCTCAGTCAGAAGGAGATTAACTAACCCAAGGAGGTAAGAGATAGATCTCAAAGGGCGTGTAGGGCAGGGAGGAGTGAGAGCATTAAACACTTGAAAAAAGTTACTATGAGATTGAAGCCTATAGTAGCAGTTAATACTTACCACTTGGAAGAGAGCTAGAGGGAGCAAGCATCAGAAAGCTGCAGAATGACTGCTTTAGGCCTGCAGCTGCTGGTGTCTGCCAACTTTAAAGAGTCAGCACCTTGATAGGCATGATGGGAAAAAAGCCAATCCTACCGATGGGACTTTTTTAGGAGCAGGGAGTCCCAAAGAATTAGGTTGTGAAAATCTTATCTCCACTATCAAGCAATTGTATGAATAGTTATATTGAAGTCAATGGATTTTTGGTTTAAGTAGCAGTGCAGACACACATCTGGCTGCTTCTGAGTTTACAGGGTCCCTCCCTTTGTTTCCATGGCCTACCCTGGGGAATTAGACTGATATTCTATGCTGCACAGCTAGGAGCATCAGGGAAAAACTCTCAGTCCTAGCAGAGGAAGGGCAAAAGCGGTTTTACCTTTGCACTTTCCTTATTATGCTTTTCTGGAAAATGATGAGGCACTCCCTTGCATAACTTAACAAGTTCCAAAGCCTTTCGTAAATTACAGCAGCTTCCCCAGACTCCCCTCTGAGGAGCAGCAATGCCAAGAAAGCTCATAATACATGTTACTTTCTCAGGTACCTTTGCAAGTAATTAATAGAACCAGGCTCCTGTCCTACAGTAACGCTCTGTAGCTACATCCCTGACCCTGCTATGTGGGCACTTTTGCTTTCTGCTTGAAAATCGCTATTATAAAAGGCTTCAATTACAGCAGAAGGAAACATTTCCATTTTTGAAAACTTTGCAAAAATTGACATTTTGAATTTTCAAAATTAAAATAAAAAAGATAGGAAAAATATTCAACACAATTTCAACCCACTTTTGAGCTGCTCAACATTTCACAATACAGTTTGACAAAGTTTCAGAATTAAATATATTTCCAGTGTTGCAATTCTTCCCCCCCCCCATTTTAAAACCAGCTCTAGTTTCAGCAGCTATCAGTGAATATGCGCATTGGCAGAAAACTGGAACTTCTCGATTTTGCGCCTTGCATTTAATACATATAAAACTTTTAAGGGTAGATTCCTTCTAAGGAATAATGTTCATCTAGCATGAGAGAAGATTAGATTTCAAAACATGTTTGCATTCTTTCTTTCTAACTTCACCAGTACTCCTATGGTTAGTTAGGGCTGTTTCTTTGACGAGCTGATGGTATAGATCTTTTACACTAATTACAAATGGAAAGGCATCTGTTTTTATTAGCAATTGCAACTAAAATAAACTGTTCATTTATGTTATGTCTATTGACTTTCCTGATTTCTCGGGGTACAAGGTTAATTAGATAATTACAAAAGGCCCAATCCTGCAAATAGGTACGCTAACATGGAGACCTGTGTCCCCATGGTCTATGCTACAGCAGCAAGTATTTGCAGGATAGGCATTGTAGTTATATGGCAGTGGATGAGCAGTGAGTCATTGATAGCTGAATGCAACGAGAATGAGCATGGTATGTTTTTCTTTTTTCACTGTTGCAATTACTTTATCATTTTCTTTCATTGACTTCTTGAGCGGAATTTTCAAATGCACGTCAACAAAAGTAAATATGAACCATTGCTAGTGTATGGCCAAGCTGAAGAGTGGAAACCTCCTGATCTCATAGGTTCTGATGTTAATAGTTAAAAGCACCAGAATTGCTTTCAGATTGTTATAAAAAAAAAAGTTGAACAGAAAGTGCTTTAAAATAATGCCCAGAGGAATCCAGAGAAGCATTTTTGCAGACTCAGTGGAGTATGCACAAAGGCAGGATCTTCTCATAAAACAACTACTATGGTAACTCTTACTGGATGCACTGGAGTGAAATCCTCACCCTACGACAGTCAATGGCTGGACTCCCATCGAATTCAAGTGGGCAGGGATTTCACCTCTGGGCTTTCAGGCCTGATCCAGTTTCCAGTGAAGTCAAAGAAAGCCTTTCAACTGATTTCAGTAGGAGCTGGATCAGGTGCTTAGAGAGCTTTTAATGAGTGCTAGATTCAGCCTTTAATCTACAAAAGATTACACATTTGATATACCACTTTGAGGGCAAATAACTAATGCACTAATAACAAAACCAACTCTCACAGATGGAAAGGGCCAGAAGCAATGTGAAAACACATCAAGATTTAACAGCCCTGAAATGGGGGGCCCCACTAGGTTCAATATACTGTACCCTGCAAGACTGAGGGCCTGCTGCTGCTGCACCACAGAAGTCAATGGAAGCTTTGCCATTGACTTCAGTGGGCTCAGGATCAAGGGTCATGGATGCCAATCATTCATTTCATTTCTTTCTTTCTTTCAAAACATGGATGTACTAGGGACTTTGATTCAGCACATTAATAAAATGAGAAGTGACCACCACGTCTCCTGCTGTAGACCCTAACTGGAACTGAGCAGTGGCTAAAGATCATGCAGAGTGTTAGCACCTGTCCTAATGTGTCTTTGACGTCACACTTAAACCTCAACATAGGGTATGAATAAATCCAAATATAAAAACTGTGATAAGATTTCTCCAGTACGCCCTTCAAAACCAAACAGTTTTCTTGGTAATGGGCCAAACAGGATTGTTTCTTCCTTCTCTTTTTAAAGAGTCCTGTATGAAAATGAGTAAAAAGACCCACCCCAGGCCTGGTTTGAGGGTGCAAGAACTGAGTGGTGCATAGTCCTTATAACAGCCCACTTTGTAGGTTTGAACGCCACATATACAGGATGATATCGTCAGCTAGTGTAAATATCAGCATGGCTCCACTGCAGTCAATAGAGATATGCTGATTTACAGCTGTTCAGGCTCTGGCCCAAAGAATATAAGGAAAGGAATTCACTATTCTGTGCGTCTGTACCTTGTGAAGGATTTTTTTTTTTTATGTCTTGCTATTTTTTTAGTCTATATACCAAATCCCTACGTGAACCAATAGGGGTCTTTGGATTTCCTTTCCCTTGAGATTTATAACATAGTTCAAGAAAAAGAGTATGAAGAAATTCCTCCTCAAGAGAAGTAGTAGAATCACTTTCAAGAGAGATATCCAAGAGACCCGAACGTTCAGTGGAGAATTTTCACAACTTCTTGTTTTCAAAACAGGAGATCTTCACAGTGATCTTAAAGATTTCTCAGTATGAAACTGTGACTTTAATGTTTGGATTTCTACTGTATTAGGATTATCTACTCATCTGACCCTAATAAAAATCTCCAGTTCCACAACATCTGCAGGGCAGTTGTTTTGGTTTTTTTTACATATTTGCTGTTGAGCTAAGCAATTTTTAATATTACGCATTGTCTGATACAAGCCCTGGATGATCTGCACTGCCCCCATTGTTACAGTTACATCCTTTCTCAGGAGGTGGAGACATTTGATTACCTTCTTGTTCACAGCATGCAAGCCTCTGCTTAGCCATATGCAGGATGGAGAGGAAGCCCATAGTGCATCAGGAGTTTGAACTACCAAAGAGACATGACAGTTAAAGGATTGTTAAGTATCAGAGACATGGGCAGTCATGCCTAGTGGCTGGAGCAAGAATTGGCAACGAGGGTCAGAACAGGAGTCAGAGGCCAGATACCAGAGCCACAGCTCTGAGGCAAAGTTACAGATTGGAGCAGAGGGTCACCTGGAATGGCGTAAAGGCAGGCAAAGAGCTGGAACAAGGCTAGGAACAAGCAGGCACAGCAACTATTACAGCCGTTGGCAAATGCTTTGAGCTATCAGCACCCGCTGCTGCTGCTGGGTGTAACAGTAGGTCTGCTGATCCCCTCAGCCAGCTGGGCAGTTTCACCAAATAGGTGGTTTATCTATGGCCCAGAGGTGTTCGTTAGACTGCATGGGAGTTAAGCTACCAGCTAAGGTGGCTAGTTGTGGATCCTTACTCCTGACAATAAGAAACAAACCTCTGCTAATTTATCATTACTTTTCCTTTAGAAATTCTGAAATGGGTGGGTTACCACACTAATCCATGTAAGTCTAGCGGTGCCTGATTTGGTAGCATACTGTTCTCTCTCTATTTTGTTCCCCCATTAATTATATCAGGATTAACACTAATCTCAAGGTACTAATGAGACTTGATTACTTTTCTCCAATGCAGCATTTCTCCTTCTTTAATTGCAGGAAAATGTAAACAGCATGTCTGTCCTCATTACTTTAGCTTCTGATATATTAAATGCCCTCAAATGTCATTGTCACAAAGCTCAAGTTGTCCAGTGGTGCTTCGTGCTCCACCATAATGTGAAGTGTGGCTAAACTTAAAATTCAGTAAACCAGGCAGTACGATGTTAAGGTATACGCCCGCCTCACTCCATAAGGCTGTGTGTGTAGGGGAGGTCACTGCTGCCCCATTTCCCTCTTTTGTGAGATGCATCCCTCTCCAGCAGCTGCCAACAGATGGGGCAGTGAGAGGGAGGCCCAGCCAGGACAAGGGGAGCAGGAGACAGGAAGGGGTAGCTGCTTTTAAACATGAAGGGAGAATGTGGATCTTACAGACCCCCCCCATCTCATATCCTTTTCCATGCCTCCTGCCACCCACCTTCATATCCTCCCTCACACCCTTTCCCTGGAACTCCTTCAACCTCTCTTCCTTCTTCTATCTCCATTTATCCCCTCTCTCAAACCTCTTCCCCCATGTTATAGCTTCACATTTGTCCCAATCCCACTCCCCAAACTGTTTCACCCCTCACAACGCCAGCATTTCCCCATTATCCATCTACATTCCCTTTCACAGCTCCAATCCCCTCCCCTCCATTTTCCCAAGGTCTACACCAAAAAAATCTGTTTAAGACTCTGAAATTTTTAGGAACAGTTTATGTTAGGGAGACTGTGTGTGAGGAATTGCTTGACCAAATGACCCAGAAAATTCCTTTCCTTTGATCACACTCAGTTCCATTGCTTAGGAAACATGATTACACTACCCCAATTGCTTACTAGAGGCCTTCATCTTCCCCCTTATTAACCAGACTGCCCAGAAACCCTGTTGTTTCAATAGAGTACACACACATTTCACTCTTTTAGGAATGTCACTTTGGCATGTGCCGACCTAGAGTTACAAACTTTACCCTTAATAACGTCATCAATGTAACCTCCCCACCAAAAAAGGTGGCAGTGGGTGCCATGCACTAGCTGAGATTAATGCAGAACAGCTGAGATATCTTTAGGGTGCAAAGCCATAGTTTGAATCCCTGTCATGCTCCAGAATGTTAAGAATGGGTGATTTTGTAAATTGCTGGAGTGGGGGGAAGGGAGATAAGTTGGGTGCAGAGACTGTACTTCAGGAATCATTACTCAAATAACTCCAAATTTGGTCCACTAATCCTAACCTGCAACTCAGATCACACAGCACATTTCAAGACAACCAAAGGCACTATGTGGTTGTTAGAACACTCGGAATAGTCATCCTTTAATCTGAACCGTAACTAGAGCAGAGGTGCTGCTTCACTATCATGATACTGATGAAACGGTTGACGAGTTTCTTGGCTGTTGCTAAAGTTGACCAACAAAAAATACAGATTTTGGGGGGATGGCGGAATCCTATGAGCAAATAATTCCTAAGCCCTTGCCTAAGCATGAGCACTTTTGCTGTACATTTTTACCTGTAACAGATCTTGCAATCAGAAACTGATGTGTAAGCTGTTCCAGAGACAGGCAACAATTACTTTGGCCTTGTCTACACAACACTGCAAAGCGTATTGCAAAGGTGCAATATGTAAATCTTTTTTTCCCTATGTCATCCCTAGACTGATAGGAGGACAGCATCACACTTCACTATTCTGTGATTTTTTAATTTTTTTTTTTTGGTAGAATCCAAATTAAACAATTGACTGCCATGGAGTAATGTGTACTATTTTTCATTCTGAATCCCAAAAGATCAGTAATGAATTTAACCAACACAAAATACCCCATGTCAGGTAAGAGTTACTCTAAAAGCTTTCTTATCAGGTAAACTAGGAGTGGGCAAACTATGTCCTGGAGGCCGCATCCGGCCCTTCAGACATTTTAATCTGGCCCCCCACTCCACGCAGAGGCATGTCCCTCCTCCGGCTCCTACATGTAAGGGCAGCCAAGGGGCTCCACACACTGCCCTCACCCCAAGTGTTGTCCTCACATCTCCCATTGGCCAGGAATCATGGCCAATGGGAGCTGCCAGGGTGGCGCCTGAGGATGGGGCAGCATGCAGAGATGCCTGGCCACACCTCTACATAGGAGCCAGAGGGTGAACATGTTACTGCTTCTGGGAGCTGCTTGAGGTAAGCACTGCACAGAGCCTGCACCTCCTGACCCCCTCTCACACCCCAATCCCCTGACCCAGCCCTGATCACCCTCCTGCCCTCCAAACCCCTTGGTGCCAGCCTGGAGCACCCTCCTGGACCCCAAACCCTCATCCCCAGCCCCACTCCAGAACCTGCACCCCCAGCTGGAGCCCTCACGCCCCCCAAACCCCCCCAATGCCCTGTCCTAGCTCGAAGCCCCTTCCCGCACACTGAACTCCTCATTTCTGGACACACCACAGAGCCTGCACCCCTAGCCAGAGTCCTCCCAGCCTCCTGCACCCCAACCTTCAATTTTGTGAGCATTCATGGCCCGCCATACAATTTCCATACCCAGATGCGGCCCTTGGACCAAAAAGTTTGCCCACCACTGAGGTAAACCTTTTCCTCCAACACTCTTTGCCTTCATTTTTTTGAGGTTTTCTTCCAGCTGATGAGCCCATCATAAGAAACAATTTATGTTGCAAAAGAACCTGAAGTGATCTTTGAGATCTGGGATTTCTTAGGGATTATCTGCATAGAGGGGTAAGGTGTTCAACAGGGGTGTAATTTCTAAAGTGCATTAATGGGTTGCACCTTAATTGGTGCATGCAGACTTCTGGTGCACTTTAATGTAGTGCTGTTTGAAACATTACCGTGTTAAAGTGCACTAGGGAACCTTTAGTACACACCAGAAGGGTCTACACAGACTAGTGTGCAACATGATACCGTGCTTTGGAAATCACACCTCCAGGGCCGGCTTTAAGCCGATTTCCCCGATTCCCTGGAATTGGGTCCCGTGCCTGTGCCTAAGAGGCCACAAGCCTTAGGTGTCTTTTGAAATTTTTTTTTTTTTTAAATACCCGGTGGCCCTGGTGGGGCGGGGAGGGAGATCTCCTCTGGGGCTTCGGCTGCAGGGGGTCCTTCAGTGCCATTGAAGACCCATAGCAGATCTCCCCCCCCCCGCCAAAATGCCACCAAAGCCCCGGACCGCCACAGGATATTCGAATCGGGCCACGCCATCCATAAAGCTGGCCCTGCACCCCCATAGTGCACATTACGCTGCCCAGGTAGACAGATCATAAGACACTTTAGAGAGAACAAGCCTGACTTGCTTTTGTTTTAAATCAGGGCTCAGAGTCTCTGGAAGAGATGGCAGCAGAGGTTGTTTGCACGAGGGCAGATGGGACAGATCCTCAGCTGGTGTCAATATCAATAGCCATAGCTCCACTGGCGTTAATGAAGCCATGATCATTTATACCATGTGAGGATCTGCCCCAATGTGTGTATCTTTCTTCGTGATTGGAACAGAGGTGATTTTTTTTTCTAGTTTAGCATATGAAAATCCACAGGATACCATTTACTTCACTGGCCAAAAATGATGCATTGACACCAGCTGCAGATGATGGAGACACATTAGATGGTCAGGATTCAAAAGTGGAATTATTAGGAATACGGGCCAATTATGTTAAGACAGGTCTAGGTCTTTTGTAGACTTGAAACTAATCATGAACAAAATTCTGAACTGGCATAATGAGGTGCAGCTCTACTGAAGCCCGTGGAAGGCCCACAGCAGATATTCAAGAGGATGCAACTTATGCCAGTTTATACCAGCTGATGATCTTGTCCTCAATTTCTAAACCTGTATAAAGCTAGAGGAGCAAATGAAAATTTGTAAGTAGATGAAATTTCCTAATGCACAATTTTATTTCTTTGGGTTTCTTAAATGTAATTACTACTATACCGAATGGTAGAGACATGAAAAAATATTCACTGTTTTCCCACAGCTCTAACCGCAGATACTAACCTCACTGCATTCAGACCTAAATGAAAATCTCCTGTCATCAAGTTAGCTTTCCCATTATAAATTATTTTCACCCCCCACACACACACACACACTTAAATGGTGTGGGTGCTGTGCAAACTTACTAATTACTCAAATTTACCCTGTGGTTAGGGAAGGAAGGAAGGAAGAGAGGGAGAGAAGTTGTTTTGTTACTCTTTTTAAATGTTTGCATGCATTCAAGTAAATGGATGGGTGTGCTAAATAGATTTCAGTTGTTTTAAAATTTCTTCCTTAACTTCTAGTTTATAAATCCTTCCAAAGATGTAGCATATTTTATTTCATTACCACCCTCTATTCTAATTTATTGCATCCAAGACTTGCATTACGTGGTTAAAAAGGGAAGTCCTGTAGGGTTGTATTTAATATGTGTATTCCCACATTTCATATCCAGATCGACCAACCCCTGCCAAATACTTGTGCAACTCCATATTCTGATTTCCTTTTGGCAGAATGTCACAGCCAACATGCTTTTTTTGTGGTCAGAGAAACATGATGAGAAATAATACACACACCCCCCCCACCTGTAACTTCAAGAAGTCACAATAGGTATTATTAAAAGGAAGATGCATTCTTTTTTGACAGATGTGGTCCTTGATACAATTTCTTATGCGTTTGTCATGTGAAAACTGCATTGCTGCTTTGGGGTACACCTAAAAACCCCTCTGAAATGTTAGCTAATGGTGAACATGGCTACCTGCTTCCTCAGCGATATCTCTTTGAGAGCCTATTGTATTGTTGTTTCAGACTTAGCAGTTACTTCCAATTCATTTAAAGGTATTGATTTTGATTTATAAAACCTTTCATGGCTTGGTTTCTGGCTGTGTGAGATTGCCCCTCTCTCTGTGCCTTACCCATGACAGTTTGAGGTCAACTGAGGCTCTCCAGGTGACACACTTTACTGCCTACACTTTACTGTAGTTTTTTGGCGTCTGGGGACAAGTGTCCTCACTGGAGGACTTCAACTGTGGAATTTAGTGCCATCCTGGAATAGTCTCAGATGCTCTGATTTACAGAGCCTGTGTTTGTTTTCTATCAGAATTTGTATCTTTATGAAACAGTTGAACAGATAGCATCATTATTTGTTGAGTTGGGAGGATCTTAGTTCTGACATGCAATTAGTCAATAGCTTTTTAAATAGCGAATAGCAGTGTACACTGTACTGACACTCAGGAAACCTGAGTTGTGTTTCTGGCTCTGCCACTGGCTTGCTGGCTGGCCGGCCTTAGATATCTCACATACCTTCTTTGTACCTCAGTTTCCCCATCTGTAAAATGGGGATGATGGCACCTCCATCCTTTGGTAAAGATCTTTGAGATCCACTCACGAGTAAGGCTACAATTTTGGCACAGGACACGCGGGCAATAAATAATAAATCATGGTTTTACTGATGCTAAAGCCCAGGTTCAAGCCCCACCGCCCAGGAAGTCTCTTAAAATCAGTGGCCTCTGTGACAGATTCATAGCCTTACTCATGAGCAATGATATACGTGAGAGATACTATTATTATTAGAGCTCTAGGAAAACCCACTTTATACATTAAAAGAGCCCTTTGCATAGGACCAGCATGAGGCTTACGCAGCACTTAAATCCCATGCAAGATATGCCTTCAAAGCATATCTTAAGGTAAGTGGTGAAAATGCTTTGTGCTGGTCTTCACTCTAACTCACTCGCTTCTGTGTGTACACACGTAGCCCCCCTCAATCTGTCAATAATATCAATCTTCAAGGTAAATGAAGAAACTGATACTCAAACACAACCTGTTAAATTTAGTAAAAGAAGGAGTGGCACAATGGGTTGGAGGGAGAAGTCAGTATGAAGACAGAAAAATCAGTTAATTATTATTCATAAAGCAATATTGCAGAGGGCAAAAATCTAATGCAACCATTTAAATCCTTTATTTTCCTCATTGGAAAATAAAGCTAAATGTGCTTAACATACATGGGAGCTATCTATTGCGCACTTTATCACATTCACCTCACACCACTCTGCCTGAAAAGCCACATTAAATGGGAGGGTGAGATGTGCCTTAAAATTCACAGGCTGACTTTGCTCAGAATGGGACAAAATATATAGAGCATTGGAAAAAAAAAGTGGAGAATTGCAGAGATCAATAAACTATACATTTTCCAGAGGATTTATAGGAGATTATATAACTGAACGTTTTGGAGCTCTTTGTTACTATTCTGACTTCTACACAACCTTAAAAATGCATGCCCAGAACAACAAGATTAGATACAGTATTGCTGGTACTTAATCACAAAGCTCTTGGAAAGGCTATTCCCTTACTCGTAAAGTTATTTTCACAGCCATTAAAAATCAGTGCGATGGTGAACCTGAGGAAGCAGTGATGATTTTAGTGAACTGTGTACACTTATTCATCTCCTTCCTCTGTCATGTTGTTCTTTAGCTAATACACATAGAATACTCAATAATTCAGCGACTTAAAATCAACTGGACTCTGTCCCATTATTATTATTTGAAGTAATACTAATACAACACCTGGGAACCCTGTGTTGGACCAGGACCTTATTGTGCTAGGGGCATTCTTCATACACAGAACAAAAAGACCATCCCTGCCCCAAAGATCTTACAGTCTAGGTGTTAAATTCCAAGGTGCTTACTCTCTAAGGACTTGATGCCAAGCTCAGAGTCAATGGGAAGACTCCCTTGGACTTCACCAGGCTTTGGATCTGGCCCTATGGCCCCAATCACGCACTAAGGTCCACCAGGACAGATCCTGCCATGCAGAGCCCTACCAATGTTAATAGGACTGGTTGCAAGGGTCAGCACTAGCAGATTACAGGGCAAAATTAAGGTGTAAATGAACAACATACATTTCTCTTTTGAATTAATTGTTGTGTTCCAGCATAAGTATAGCTACTTAATCTACGCTATCTGCTCTGACATAATGTACCATATAGTTTTTCATTAGAAGTATTTTCAATGGCTTAACACCCTTCTTATCCCATCCCATGCCAATCTCTCACTATTTCACTCCATCACATAACCATTCACGTTCCTATTGTAATTTACAGAATGCAGATATCATATCCAGCAATAGTGCAAGAAACTTACAGGCCCAACCCTGTAATATTCAGCTCGAGCAGTTCACATAAGGTTCTAGGCCTTCATGCCTTAGTATAAGTAAGTTCACAGTAGCAACCCTAATTTATAAGGAACAAAGGGAAGATGTTTGGTTTAGAGTTGTACTTTTTCTAATAATGTAGGAAATGACTAACAGGTAATGACCAGGAGTATGAGCTTAATAGTTTTGAGATAAGAATAGCCACAAATATGCAACCACAGGATTGTTATGGCTACTAACTGATGTATAATTGGCTTGGAATAATATGTTAACTTTTAGGATAAGTCCACCCCAATATTATCAGGGTGAGGAAATTAGTTTTGGAAAGAGGCGGTGAAACATTTATATGAATATTCATGGAAGACCCTATAATAGGCCCAACCACCACGTAAGCCGAAGCACTCGTGACAGTGATCTTCAGACTCACTTGGTATGCCAGAGACTGTATAGGACCCTTGTGGATCACCACCTGCTTCCCCACCTCTAGGTCTCTGTAAGAGTTGGGTGAATATGATTATGGGATAATGTGGGAAGTTAACCTCATATTCCACTTGTGATGTTACACTCCATATTTTTTATGGAAATATGCTCATGATATGGATATGGCACAACTGAGATATATTTTATGCAAGATGACTCATGTAAGATACCACTGGAAAGGTTATGATTTACTGAATGTGATTATCCAATTTGTATGCATGTATTGTTCCTTTATCTGAAGTTAGGAATATTGACCATGTATCTGTGTTTCAAATGTGCAACTTTGGGTGACACCTACAACCAGCTCTTCAGGTACAACAATAAAAAAGCCAGACAGGGCTGATGGCCCATCAGCAAAGACAATGAACTGTGAAAGAGCTTAGTCTTCCTGTGTATGATCCAGATATCCCATGAGTTCTGGCTGCTACGACCCTCCCGAGACAAGTGACTGAATCACCTGGTACTGGGCCCCCATGCCCTTATCTTGGAAAGCCAGTATTTTTCCAGTGGAAGATTAAGGGTTCCTGCCATACACAAAAGCTATCTAAGGCAGAGAAGTGACATCATCTGGGTCTCCTCTGCCTCTCCGTCCAAAGAGAGAGGGGAAACACCTGAAAACAAGAACTAAACTAGGGGGAGATGAGTTGAGCCCAGGCCAGAAGGGTGTCTAGCTTGTGAGTAATAATACCTGAAGTTTCAAGCTGCAGGTCAGTGCAGCAGGCTTTCAAGAATCTCTCTAATCTTCCTGAAACAACTTTTAGGGTGAGAAATTACTATTTGTAGCCAATTTCTTTAGTGAATCAAGCTTAGTTTGCATGTTTTGTTTTATTTGCTTAGTAATCTGCTTTGTTCTGTTTGCTATCCCTTATAACCACTTAAAATCTACCTTTTATAGTTAATAAATTTCATTTGTTTATTATTAAATCCAATTTTTGCAATTTCTAGCTGAGGGGACAAGAAAGGGTGCATATCTCTCTTCACATTAAGGAAGAGGGTAATTTTTATGAGTTTGGGCTGCAGATTCTTCTATACAGTGCAAGACAATATACCTTTGGGTCTGCACTCTAAGGGAGGTGGGCATCTGACTGCTGGGACAAGTCCCTTAAAATGAGTCTTGCTAGAGCTGATCTTAGTGTCTGTGTCTTTCTGCAGCTGGGTGTGGCCCTCCGTGTGTGTGTGCTAAAGGAGGCTTAAGAGCTTGGCTCAGCAAGACAGATTAAAGGGGGGCCATGCTGGCAGAACAGATGGGCTCAATGGTATCTCAGCACATCAGATGGCACCTTGAAAGGAGGCAATCCAGCACAACACTATAGTTACATTCTCATTTGGTTTGGAACATTGGTGCTTTTACTCATTGTATTAATACAAATTATTAAAACCTCAGCTCTGCCCCAGTGCGAGTGTCACCAGCGCACATGTCAGGATTCCAACCAGAAACTGAATTTGAGATTGTGCCTGAATCTGCGGCGGGAAACCTGGCAAACCTCAGAAGTGTACCTGATTTATCAACTGAGGAGCTAATTGGCAAACGTTAATCAAACCATGGTAATCAGTACGACGATATTAAATCAGTGAGTCAGGCAACACTATATTCAGTCCCTACCATCTGTCTAATGCTGTGCTTTACATGTTACTTGGTCAATCATCTCTGCCCAGTCACATCTCTTTTCCCCCCGTCCCATTTACTCTCAGGCAATAACCCTCAACCCATCCCCCACACCTCCCTGCCAATGCTTAATCTCCTACCCCTATGCAAATGAATTGCTCACTGAACCACAGTGACCAGTATTGTCAGAAGGGCTACAAAGTTATTATCATGGTTCCTGCTCCTGTAACCACCACAAGTAGAGTCCTTCCACAGGAGACCTTTCTAGGCTACTGTTGAGAGAGTCTGTCCCGATGGTAGTGCTGTCTGAAGGAGAACAGTAAGGTTCTAGTGTCCTTAATTTGCAGCATCTGCTTAGTGTGAAGTGGGAGAACTAAACACTCCTTTATCCCCTGTTGCTGCTTCTGTAGCAATTGCGCTTTGAGCAAGTCTTTAGTCCTGTGTGTGTGAGGACCTTATTTTATCCATTGCTTTAGCAAAAGGACCGTCTTCAAATAGAGAGGAAATGGGAATGAACAATATGTTGTTTCCTATCTTCTATGCCCTGAAGTGAAAAGTGTTCATTCATACTGAAGCACTTTGGATTTTCCAGAATTTGGTTGTAGGTCTGCTCAAAGCTCACTACAAAGGTAAAAGATGCCCTTGTTCTCAGCCAGTCAGTTGGATGCCAGCTCCTCTGGCAGTGAGTGTGTGAGAGAGAATGAAACAGAGAGATGGGAAGAGCATGGCATAAAATCTGTTGACAAAAAATTATACACTATTACAATCACTCCTTTTTCACATTCGCTATATTTCAGGGAAGCCTGTATGCAATAACTATCATTCTTTTAGTAGGAGGAGGAAAGATAGCTTTGTTTAAAGCACAAGACCAAAAGTCAGGAGATCTGGGCTCTGCTCCCAGCTCTGCCACAGACCCTAGGTCTCTATGTCACCAGCTCTGTGCCTCAGTTTCCCTATCTGCAAAATGGAGATAATACTTCTCTGCTTCCCTCACAAAAGCTAAAGCACACTCTCTATCCAGCAGCTGCGGTTACGAAAGGCCCCTTTCTATAAGGCAAGTCCCTCCACCAACAGCTGACTGCCAGGGGTATACATCATTCGTTGCGAACAGGAGCTTCACAGATGCTCTTTCCCACAGTAACTGGAATATTTTCTTACCACAGGTAATGCTTTAGTTTAGTGTAATCTTTTTCATCTCCTCACTTGCCTCTGCACTGGAGCTGCACAAAGGAAGTTAAAGGCTGTACAAGTGGTTGCTCTCTACATAATCCTATTGCAAGGTGAACAAGGCACCAAGAACATGGAGTGGGGCTGCTGAAAGGGCCAGAAGCAGCTACTTATGCCTGAGGAGTGGGTGAGGCTATTTATTTCCCTTCCTTCTACTGCTGTGCCCTCTGACAACTTTTCTTATGATAAGGTCAGCCCAGCACAGAGCTGTCATATATCACCGGCAGGAAAGAACACAGAGTTGCTCTCCTCAAAAACAACAGCAGTGTTACCATTACCAGGAGCTGTAACTATGACACAGCTGTTTTTTTTCCTCTAAACTGCTTCTCTGCACAGCTTCCTTAACTAATCCTTTATATTCCAGCTCGGGTTCCTGCTATATAATTACACGAGTAGTGCACACCAATCACCACTCTACTCATATCAAGCAATAGTGCCCATACACTGCCAATTACCATAGTTTCTTAAAAGCACTCAATACAGAACCTTAGATGTGTGTAGCATAATCCAAAAAGGACATCATAGTGGAGACTGCTTTTAACCTCTCTCGTAATCTATTAATCTCTGATTTCTTTATATTACCCTTACAATACCTCCTCACAGCTGCCAAATTACATAGCATTCTGTCCCCCAGAAGGCCAGCTTAATTTTTAGCCAAGTTGATTCAAAATAAAAACGGATATCTTTGTTGAACTGTACATTTCAATCCTAATTTAGAAGAATATCCTCTCTTGTAACTCAGTAGGAATATATTTGTGAATGGAAAAAGACACAACATAAGAACAGCCATACTGGATCAGACTAAAGGTCCATCCAGCCCAGTATCCTGTCTGACAACAGTGGCCAATGTCGGGTGACCCAGAGGGAGTGAACCTAACAGGTAATGATCAAGTGATCTCTCTTCTGCCATCCATCTCCACCCTCTGACAAACAGAGGCTAGGGACACCATTCCTTACCCATCCTGGCTAAGAGCAATTAATGGACTTAACATCCATGAATTTATCTACTTCTCTTTTAAACCCTATTATAGTCCTAGTCTTCTTAGCCTCATCAGGCAAGGAGTTCCACAGGTTGACTGTGCGTGGTGTGAAGAACAACTTCCTTTTATTTGTTTTAAATCTGCTGCCCATTAACTTCATTTGGTGGCCCCTAGTTCTAATATTATGAGAACAAGTAAATAACTTTTCCTTATTCACTATCTCCACACCACTCATGATTTTATAGACCTCTTTCATATCCCCCCTTATTCTCCTCTTTTCCAAGCTGAAAAGTCCTAGCCTCTTTAAACTCTTTTCATATGGGACCCATTCCAAACACCTAGTCATTTTAGTTGTCCTTCTCTGAACCTTTTCTAATGCCAGTATATATTTTTTGAGATGAGGAGACCACATATGTATGCAGTATTCAAGATGTGGGCATACCATGGATTTATATAAGGGCAATAAGAAATCCTCTGTCTTATTCTCTATCCCTTTTTAAAGATTCCTAACATCCTGTTTGCTTTTTTGACCGCCTCTGCACACTGCATGGACATCTTCAGAGAACTATCCACGATGACTCCAAGATCTCTTTCCTGATTAGTTGTAGCTAAATTAGCCCACATCATATTGTATGTATAGTTGGGGTTATTTTTTCCAATGTGCATTACTTTACATTTATCCACATTAAATTTCATTTGCATTTTGTTGCCCAATCATTTAGTTTTGTGAGATCTTTTTGAAGTTCTTCACAGTCTGCTTTGGTCTTAACTATCTTGAGCAGTTTAGTATCATCTGCTAACTTTGCCACCTCACTGTTTACCCCTTTCTACAGATCATTTATGAATAAGTTGAATAGGATTGGTCCTAGGACTGACTCTTGGGGAATACCACTAATTACCCCTCTCCATTCTGAAAATTTACCATTTATTCCTACTTTTTGTTCCCTGTCTTTTAACCAGTTCTCAATCCATGAAGGAGTCTTCCCTCTTATCCCATGACAACTTAATTTACTTAAGAGCCTTTGGTGAGGGACCTTGTCAAAGGCTTTCTGGAAATCTAAGTACACTATGTCCACTGGATCCTCCTTGTCCACATGTTTGTTGACCCCTTCAAAGAATTCTAATAGATTAGTAAGACATGATTTCCCTTTACAGAAACCATGTTGACTTTTGCCCAATAATTTATGTTCTTCTCTGTCTGACAATTTTATTCTTTACTGTTGTTCAGACTTACCGCTCTGTTATTGCCGGGATAACCTCTAGAGCCCTTTTTAAATATTGGTGTTACATTAGCTATCTTCCAGTCATTGGGTACAGAAACTGATTTAAAGGGCAGGTTACAAACCATAGTTAATAGTTCTGCAATTTCACATTTGAGTTCTTTCAGAACTGTTGGGTGAATGCCATCTGGTCCCTGTGACTTGTTACTGTTAAGTTTATCAATTAATTCCAAAACCTCCTCTAGTGACACTTCAATCTGTGACAATTCCTCA
Organism: Gopherus evgoodei; assembly: GCF_007399415.2. Classification (NCBI taxonomy): domain Eukaryota; kingdom Metazoa; phylum Chordata; order Testudines; family Testudinidae; genus Gopherus; species Gopherus evgoodei. The sequence goes on along the minus strand of NC_044327.1, from coordinate 19,032,937 downwards.
GATTTGTCACCTACAAAGGACGGCTCAGGTTTGGGAATATCCCTAACATCCTCAGTTGTGAAGACTGAAGCAAAGGATTCATTTAATTTCTCCGCAATGACTTTATCGTCTTTAAGTGCTCCTTTTGTATCTCAATCATCCAGGGGCCCCACTGGTTGTTTAGCAGGCTTCCTGCTTCTGATGTACAAACCCCCCCAAACATTTTGTTATTACCTTTTGAGTTTTTGGCTAGCTGTTCTTCAAACTCCTTTCTGGCTTTTTCTTATTACATTTTTACATTTAATTTGGCAGTGTTTATGCTCCTTTCTATTTACCTCACTAGGATTTTACTTCTATTTTTTAAAAGATGCCTTTTTATCTTTCGCAGCTTCTTTTACGTGGCTGTTAAGCCACGGTGGCTTTTTTTAGTTTTTACTGTGTTTTTTAACTCGGGCTACAAATGAAACTGTATTTGTTGTTGTGAAGTAAGTGCCTTACAATAGCGTAGTAACATTTGTTACCCAAACTCTCAAAATGACAGAAGCTACTATTGTAGGCATAGATTTTCAAAAATAGGTTTGTAAGTTAGGCCTTTAAATTTACACTTAGACTTACATAAGTAGTCCAGTTTTCAAAACTGCTGGACATGCAGCAGTTCCCACTGACCATGACCTAGCTTTAGACATCTATTTTTGGACATTCTTGCTATAATGCATTGGCGTGTCTGTGTCTCCTACTAGTTGACACACAGAGAGGATGAGGAACCCACTACACCTATGTAAAGGACCTCTACTATAGCTAGCCCTACCAAATTCATGGTCCATTTTTTGGTCAATTTCAAAGTCATAGGATTTTCATAATAGCAAATTTCATGATTTCAGCTATTTAAATCTGAAATGTCAGTGTTGTAATTGTAGGGGTCCTGACACAAAAAGGAGTGGGGGCAGGTCACAAGGTTATTGTAAGGGGTGTGTGTGCGGTACTGCTACCTTTACTTCTGTGTTGCTGTTGGCAATGGTGCTGCCTTCGGAGCTGGTTGGCTAGAGAGCAGCTGCTGGCTGGGATCCCAGCTCTGATGGCAGAGCCGCCACCAGCAGCAGTGCAGAAGTAAGGATGTCACGGTATGGTATTGCCACCCTTACTTCTGTGCTGCTGCCTTCAGAGCTGGGCCCTATGTCAGCAACCAGCACTTTCCAGCCACAGAGCTCTGAAGGCAGCAGTGCAGAAGTAAAGATCACATGGTATGATATTGCCACCCTTACTTCTGCACTGCTGCTGGGGGGTGCTACCTTCAGAGCTGGGTGCCCAGCCAATAGCCACTGCCCTCTGGCCACCCAGCTCTGAAGGCAGTGCCGAAGTGAGGGTGGCAATATTGTGACACCCCCAAAAAATAATCTTGTGATGCCTCTCACAACTCCCTTTTGGGTAAGGACCCCCAATTTGAGAAACGCTGGTCTCCCCCAGTGAAATTTATATAGTATAGCGTAAAAATACACAGAAGACCAGATTTCAAGGGGGGAGACCAGATTTCATGGTCCGTGATGTGTTTTTCATGGATGCAAATTTGGTAGCAGGGGCTTTTTGGATCTCAAGAACCAGTGCCTTAGTCATAATTACCCACATTTGTGTGAGTGTTTGACACAGTTATTATGTCTGCAGTCTGAAGCCATGGGTCTGGCCACAGAATATTAATGTGTCTGCACCATGTGGTTTTTTTTAATTAGTGAATTCAGTGCTAATTAAATGAGTCAGATTGACCTAGAGGTGAAATAAGAACATGTGTTTAAACATGGAGAGGAGGGAAAGTGAGGCATATCCAGGAGCTGACAGGAATGGGGATCAAAAGATCAGATTTGAAGAAGCTGGTTTGTCATGGACCCTGCTATGTGAAACACACAAGGTTGTATTAGAGGGTTTGGGTTTTGTATTTATTTATTTGAGCATGGTAAGAGGAGAAAGAGACCATGCACCAATTGCATTTCAAGGAGGATCAAGGAATCACAGAAGAGAAAGCCTGTAAGTGACAGGCATAGGAAACCCATTAGTGCCATTTGAAGTGAGGAAGAGAAGGTTACTCACCTTGTGCAGGAACTGAAGTTCTTTGAAATGGTTGTCCCTGTGAGTGCTCCACTTTAGGTGTTCTGGTGCCCTACCTTTGCAATTGGAGATTTGTAGTAGCAGTGCCAAGTTGGCTGCGCCTCTTCGAGAGGATACTTAGTGCATGCAGCCAACCCTGCCCCCCAGTTCCTTCTCTATCCCAGAGGATCGGCATGAAACTCTGACGTAGAGGGGAGGAAGGAGGTAGTGGAGCACCCACAGGGACAACCATCTCAAAGAACCTTAATTAGTGTGTGTCATAAACAGATGGTTAAGGGTTAATGTCTCTTTTACCTGTAAAAGGTTAAGCAGCTCAGTAAACTTGGCTGACATCTGACCAGAAGACCAATAGGGGGACAAGATACTTTCAAATCTTGGTGGAGGGAAGTCTTTGTTTGTGTTTTTGTTTTGTTCGTTGTTCGCTCTCGGGACTGAGAAGGACGGGACATCATTCCAGGCTCTCCAAATCTTTCTGAATCAATCTCTCATGTTTCAAAATTGTAAGTAATAGCCAGGCAAGGCGGATTAGCCTTATGTTTGTTTTCTCAACTTGTAAAGGTTTCTTTTTGCTGGAAGGATTTTACCTCTGTTTGCTGTAACTTTGAATCTAAGGCTAGGGGGGTGGGTCCCTCTGGTCTATATCAATCTGAGTACCCTGTAAAGCATATTCCATCCTGATTTTACAGAGATAATTTTTACCTTTTCTTTCTTTAATTAAAAGCTTTATTTTAAGAACCTGATTGATTTTTCCTTGTTTAAGACCCAAGAGGATTGGGTCTGAACTCACCAGGGATTGGTGGGGGGAAAGGAGGAGGGATGGTTAATTACTCCTTGTTTTAAGATCCAAGGAGTTTGGAACGGCGTGAAGCCTCTCAAGGCAACCCAGGGAGGGGAAAGTCTGGGGGGGAAAGGAGGGGGATGGTTAATTTCTCCTTGTTTTAAGACCCAAGGGGTTTGGGTCTGGGTTCCCCAGGGAAGGTTTTGGGGGAACAGAAAAAATGTGCCAGACACTAAATTCTGGCTGGTGACAGCGTACCAGACCTAAGCTAGTAATTAAGCTTAGAAGTGTTCATGCAGGTCCCCACTTTTTGTACTCTAAAAGTTCAAAGGGGGGAAAATAACCTTGACACAGTGCAAGGTGAGCAACCTTTTCTTCTTCAGGGAGTCCCTCTGTGGGTGCTCCATTTTAGGTGACTGTTGAGTAGTGCATCTCAGTGGAGGAGAGGGGCTTTGGAGTTGTTTTATTGATGGTGCATAGCACCATGAGTCCAAACTGAGCATCTGCAGCTGATTGTTGTTCTAAAGTGTAGTGTTTAGTAAAGGTGTGGGCAGATGCCCAGGAGCTGCTTTGCAAATGTCTGTGATGGACACATTATTGAGAAGTACACCAGAATGTTATATACATCTGTTGCCTATGTGCAAACTCCTGATGAAACTGGCAGATTGCTGTTTTGGTAACACAAATGAATATAGCAGATACCCATTTAGATAGTCTCTGCTTTAAGCTCATTTGACCCTTTGATTGTTATGTGGTGAAAACAGAGAAGAGAAGATTTTCTGAATGTAGCTAGAAAGCTACAGCTGTGTGGATGTCTAGCGTGTGAAGGGAGGCTCCCTGCTGTTAGATTTCGGCTTCAGGAAAAATATAGGTAAGTAGATGGGTTGATTTAAATGAAAGGGCAGGGGCAACCTTGGGTATGAACTTAGGGTGCGGTCACAGGATTAGTTTATCCTGAAAGAAAGACTATAAGGTGAATGTGCTGTTAGGGCATCTAATTCTCCCACCTGTCTTGCTGATGTGATGGCAATGAGAAAGGCCATCTTCTTCAACAAGTGCAACAAAGAACAAGTTGCGAGAGGTTCAAACAGTTTGCTCATGAGACCATGGAGAACAAGGTTGAGTTCCCACACATGGATAGAGTCTCTTAGTGTGGGATAAGTGTTTTCTATATCTTTATAGAAGTGTTTAGTCATCAGATGAGCAAAGATAGTGACTCCATCCACCTTGTCGTGGAAGGAGGTGATGGCAGAGATGTACTCTGAGCTGGAGGATAGACCCGATATTTTAAGTGTTAGTATATAATTAAGGATTCTGGGTAATGGGCCCAACTTTGGAACAATCTGTTTATCTTGGCAACAAGTGCAGAATCATTTCTACTTATGTATCTATGTCTTTCTTGTGCTCAGTCTTTGGCAGTTCAGTAGTATGTCTTTCACTTCCTTGGAACAGTCCTTCTCAACCCCCATTAGTGAATAACCATGCCTTGAAAAGAAGTACTGCAAGCTTGGGATGGCAGACACATCCCGCATCCTGTGTCAGCACGTGAGGTACTAAAGGAAGGATTTGACGTGGTTTCACTGCCATCTGTCTCAGGTATGGGAACCACGTTTGTCTAGGCCATATGGGTGCAATGAAAATGACCCTGGATTTGGTCTGTCTGATCATGTGAATGACCTGGTCCAGCAGTGGAATTGGAGGAAATGCATACTATAGTGGGGCTTCCCATTTCACAAGGAGAGCATCGCCAGGGAGTGGTGTCGCAAGCCGGCTTGGGAGCAGTATTGTGGGTATTTGGTATTCCAAGCTGTTGCAAATAAATCTATAGTACAGAACCCTCAAAGTCTGAATATGGCTGAGAGGGTTCTGGTGTCTATCTCCCACTCAGGGACCCACCAGGGTGGTGGAATGGAAGGGAAGGGGAAAAAAAACTATAATTTTTTAAAGAGAAAGTTGAAGCAAAACTATAAAATATAAGCTCTATAAAGAATGAAAGGATAGGCTATCACTATGGGGAAAAACAGAAAAATATTGAGCTATCTAAAAGTTAAAGGGAAGCTGTGGTCACTCCGACTCAAGCCAAAAGGCGGTAAAGAAGTAACTGGGGGATGGTCAGCTGTGCACACTTAGTAGCAGCACGAGAATGCTGCCATGCATGTGCAGCTAACCATGTACTGCTACTTCAAATCTCCATTTAGAAGCACAGGGTACCAAGAGACCTAAAGTGGATCACCCACAGGGAGACTCCTCAAAGAAGTGGCAGCAGTTAATCACTAACTCATCATTTGAGGGTAAGCATCTATTCAGTCCCTAACCTCTGTCAGAAAAGCTGTTAATTAGCAGCAGTGATTTTCCTTTGGTGAGGTAGACACCTATCCATTAAGAACTGGCCAAAAGTATGAAAACTTTACCCACTAGTCAGCCATCTGATGGTAAAGACAATTGGTCATAACTGATCTAAATTGGATTTGAACCAGCAGCCTAGAAATGAAAGAGAATCCATGTTCCATCACCAATTCCCAAAGCCTTCCAATTCCCGATTGAAAACTACGAAGATTACAAGGAAGTAACACCAATAGCATACAGAACCATTTTTCTATAATTGGAGTAAGGACTTAATGAAAGGCAAGCCTTTCATTCTTGAAATCCCCATTTGAAACCAAACACTCAAAGTGCTTAGCACTGTTCAGATTCATGTCCTAAATGAGACAGAATTCAGCTCACAGAGAAGGATGTTGATGGTGGGAATTATATCCTATTGAACTCGTGGCTTTGTTTAAATTTTGCTTTTTACATTATGGGCCAAATCCTCAACTGTAAATTGGCCTGGTGAAGCTAATGGAAGAACACACATTTATAGCAGCTGAGGATTTGGCCCAATATCTTTATGTTGTAATATGAGTGAAATTGTGCAATTTTGAGATGAAGAATGAGTTTAGCAGTGATGGCTCATGGAGGAAGTCTTGTTGAAAGAAATTAGACCATTTTAGATGTTAGACCATTGCATTAAAATACACTCCCACAGAAAATCCTTTGTTCAAACAAATATTACTTTCAAGAAGGGATAATTAGTACATTCTTAGGCCCAAATCCTGCTTAACATACATTAGGAATCCCATTAAATTCAATGGGGCTGCTTGTGTAAGATAGCTACTAAAAACAAATCTTGCCTATCTTTAATTTATGATGTATTTTCTGATACATTTGCGCATTTAGTTATTAACAAACAACAACAATAAAAGGCATAAATGAACAAGAAGAAATAGAACAAGATAAACATTCCTAGTCATGAATGACTTACTTTTTAATAGTTATTTACAAAGTGGTTGATGGATTTTAATGCAAAGTCTAACCCAAATCATTAAGTATTCCACATGAAACAGTGGGATTTCAAGGCACATGCTTGCAGGAGACTACTTCAAGCAGAGTCAGATTTCATTGTAATGCGATAGTAACAACAATGCATCCGACGAAGTGGGTATTCACCCGTGAAAGCTCATGTTCCAAAACGTCTGTTAGTCTATAAGTTGCCATAGGACTCTTTGCTGCTTTTACAGATCCAGACTAACACGGCTACCCCTCTGATACTTGAAACCTTACAGCACTTAGTGGGTGGAAGTTTTTCATTCACTACATTACATTTTAGTTATCATAGCATTTTATTTTGTGTTTTTGCTGGCTCTTCAGTAGAACAAAAAAGAATCTCATGTCCCATTATCCTTCTAAGGCCTTCGGTATGGTTCCCACAAGGGTCAAGAAAACAATTTTTCAGCTGCTATAATGAAAATCAAGCGAGTGCTGATTACAAATCGTAAGAGTATCTTCTGAATTCATTTCATCATTATTTTAATAGCAGAGCAAAGGGACATTGTTTCAGAAGAAGCAGAGAGTGGAGCTATCTTCTGAAATAAGTAGGTTATATAAGGATCTTTTTGCAAGGTTCAAAAAGCCTTTGAGAAGGTTTTATCTGATTTTCTATTCTCTTAGATGATTTTCTATTTTCTTCAGTCTAAATGGTTCAGGTGCAATTTACATTTAACCCTAGATTCCTAGAGAATCCATTTTGTGATACTTTACTTCTGATAAGCATAAGACCTGCATAATTTTCCATAGTAAAAGTGAGGCAGTGCCATATTTGTTTGGAGCATAGATTAGTATGGTACTAAAATGAGTTGCATCCCTCAATGTGAAGGGTATGTCATGGGTGCAGAGACCTCACAGAAGGCAGAATTGGTGTAGTTTCCCTGTGCAGAAGGGAAGGGCGGGCTAGATTGGGCATGTAATGTACAAGGTACAAACTTGAGGCTTGATCCTGCAAGGTGCTAAACACCCTCCACTCTCTATTAATTCAGCGAGTGGTGAGGGTGCTCAGCAGCATGCAGGCCTGAGCTCTGAGCTGTTTTTGCAAAGGCTCATGCTCATCAGTAAGAGGCTTGGAGTCTTACTTTTTTGTATTAATACCTAAAATAAAATGTGATCTACAAGTATTAATGAGCAAAACAAGTCAAGTTTGAAGGTTTTTGCTTTGGCCGTTGTTGAATCACCCACACACACAATATCTAATTAGAACACACTGTATTGGCAAGATGGATTTCCTTTATCCTTGTAGTACTCAAAGATGCCTGAATCTATTTCTCTCAAAAGGTTCTATATATACAAAAAGAAGAAAAAAGAGTGGCCTTTGGGTTGAAACAAGTAACGGAAAATTCTTTAGAGGAGGTCACCAACAGTATGGAGCAACTGCGCAAACCCGCAACATCACTTGACTGCAGATAAGGGTTTTCTGGGAAGAATATGTGCTGAATGACCTCATGGAGATCGTCACAGAGCCCTGACCATTGAAGAAAGAATCTATGCACCTGCTCCACATACTCTAGGTCCACACAGAGGGCCACTCAAAAAGTGAGGGAGGGACATGGGATTCAGTTGACCCTAAGCCCTAGGCAATTAGTTTTGGAAGAATGAATTTCGCCACCTGAAATCCTATACAATGCCCCTGTATACAACCTGATCACTAAGCCTCAAGGCTGATGGAGTGAATTTCATCTACTATATTTCCTGAAACTTAAAGTTAGGCACATAGCTACCATTTGAAAATCTTAGGCACCTAAATGCCTTTAAAAAATCTGCCTTAGTCCTTTCACTCAAACAGTAGAGGCTCAAGATTTTAGTGAGAGGTTTCAGATTCAGTCATTCACTAGGATGTCATTTCATACTTGTCTTAGTCTTGAAAATAGGAAAAATAGACATCACCCTTCCACCTTACAGTCTACGGTAATACAAGTAGCCATCACAATGACCATGCATAATCTAAATGATCAGCAGTATGTCCATCTCTACGCTACATATTTCATAACATTGCAGAATGAGGCCAATAGTATCTAGGTAGAAGCCTGTATTGGAAACCTATCAATGTTTTTTTCCAAACACTGAGCTCAGTTTTTTATTTATTTATCTTCTCCATTCTCTTTATATTCTGCCAAATGACACTTAATAATGTATGAAGCAGTAGGCGTTACACTTTGGGACCTGTTAGGATTCAGACCTTTAACTGTGATGAATCAAAAGAATGCAAACGTAACCACAGAAAAAGCATTGCCACTCAAAATCCCTTTCTAAAAGTCAAACCCCAAGATTATAATGAAAAACAACAAGTAATCCATGGAAAACTGAGCCTGTGTTTAGCTGTGGCATAAATGGATAAGGTTTATTAATGCTTTAAAATATGATTTCAAAAGATTCCTCCAAGGCAGTTATAGGACATGCGGTAACTGAAGGGTAACTGACATTTTAGAGAAGCAACGCACTTTGCTGGTTTAAGCAGGATAGCTGGATTCTACAGACCAGAAGTATAGTCCCAATGCTGCCACCCACTTGATCTTTGTCCTTCAGGACGTCATTTGATCTGTGTTTGTGCAGCACCATGCACAAAAGGGCCCAATCCTGATGTAGTAACAGAAACATATAGGATAGAGCGCAGTATTTAACAACAAAACAGCCTCATAGAGAGGCACTGTTTTTCCAAAACCTGAAGTCAGAACCTTGGCACTAGTGCTGTTAAATGATTTAGCACCCTTCAAAGCTAGGACCAGACAAACCCCTTTGGCAGAGCCTAGCATAGAAGCAATTTAATAGGCTAGAGAAGGCTCAGCCTGCTATAATACATGTGTGTACCACATGCAATCACTTTGTGTGAATGGGACAAGAGGGAAATATAAAAATTTGACTTCAGCCTATAATCCCACTCCCAGCATTGCTATCTCAGACAAGACCTGATAAATGGCCTGGAAAAGAAGAACCTTAAAATTCATTCTAAAAATCCTCTAATCCTACTGGTATAGCAGTTCCTACCTCCCCAAACATCTCACCCTCTCCCTGAAAGAATCAGATACTCAGTAACTTGTTCATACCCTTCCGATTACTACAGTTACTCATTCAATCAGGGAAGAGAAATAATATCATGTGACTAATATCACATAATGTTATTAATAAATAATGAATAACAAATCTACACACAATGAATCTATGGCTTGCAATTTGCTCACACGTGGCTAGATTTTCAGAAGAATTCAGCATCTGCTTAGGCACTTAAATAAGGGCCACGTTTTCACAGCTTCTCAGTCTCCATCAATTCCTATTAGGGTATTATGGCCAGATTCTAGGATACATATTTATGGCCAGAGAACTTTATTGGAAAATATGACCTATTTTAATGCTTAAATGGGAGCTAAGATTTTTTTGAAAATTTGGCCGATAAAGTGTCTGTCAATCAGAGAAATTCAAAGTTTCTTTGCAAATAATTCCAATAAAGCCTGAAATTCATCAAATAAATTGTTAGAACGAAGTGTTACATTAATTATTACTGTTCATTTAATGGTGATACTTTGCAAAAAATCTTGTTAGGTACTTCAGCTTCTTTATTATTATTATTGGGGTTATTGGTTACTCTGTATTCTAGCCCATCTCTCAGTAGCCTACACTTCGTTAGTATGACTAATATCCAGGCTGAAGCAACTTCCTTTCAGTGGTCCTCCACAAGCAGTACAACTCAACATTAGTATTACCACCCAATAGGCAGTTTCAATGCTTTTCACTCATTTTGATCATTCTTGTTTAAAAACCACAGTCTTCTTCCTTGTGTTGATCCCATCAAAGGGGTCTTCTGTATGAGTTCTCGCCCTCCAAAGTGCTCTGTTTAACACCATATCCTCTAGGGCACCACATACTTATATGTCTTCCTTTTTGACATCCCCACTACTTCTTCGTGGGTCAGCCTATTTTTTTTTTTTTTGCTTCAAGCATGGTCTGTTGGACTCTGTTGCCCACATAGCAGTCAGGACTGTGCTTTACATGACCAAACTATCTGAGACTGTAGGCCCTTAATTTTTTTCCATTTATGGATGATACTTTGAGTATATCTCTAACATACTGGTATAAGCGTGTCATTCGTAGCCAGACCTAGTAGTCAGAGCCAGAGTCTGTGGTCAACAGACAGGAGTCAGGTGAGGTTAGGATACCAGGAGGTCAGAGGCAGAAGACAAACTGGAGATCAGGAACCATAGGTCAAATGCCAGGAGCCAAGTGGGTCAGAATGCCAGAAGAGCAAGGTGGGGAAGCTGGAGCAGGCAGTTGGGAGCAGGAAGCACGAGGCACAGAGTCCAGAGCAAGACAGAGCCCAGGCGTTCAGACAGCTTCCTATTGCTGCTGCTGACTTAAGTAGGGCCAGTGGGCCAATCAGCCACTCCAGGACTCCACCAATTGGACCTTAGCAGTGGAGTTTTACACTGGGGCTGGACTTCATAGGTTTCAGACTGCCAGGCAGAGAGTTGGAACATGGATGCTCCCATGAACCTTGCAGGCCTGGGTTTAATAACTATGGGTCAACACACTCTCTCTCCTCACTTGGTTTTTCTTGCTCATACCACTCATCCATCTCAATGTTCGCATTTCTGTGGAACAAATCATTTGTTCCTGTTTCTTCTTTGTTGCCCAACAGTTAGCATCATACATAAAAATGGATGGACAGCCATTTTTTGGACTTTCCCTTTTCATCCTCCTGGTATCTTCTGTCACATGCTATATTATTTATCTCTACTCATTTGAGCCAGGCATTTAGTATCCGAGCTCTAATATTCTCCTCTTTCCCCATTTTTCTGGATTCTGGAATCCAGATACTTATTTAAAAATACAGCACCATGTATAAATTATGCCTCCACATATTTGTATAATAAACCTAAGGTAAGTAAGTGCCTTGTGAATTGATCATTTGGCTCAGTTTGGTGAAGAAATTGCCCCTATGAAATTCAATAAATAGGAAACTGCAATGCATCTTTTTAGATTTTAGTCCTGTATACAGGCTAGAAACACATACTGTATCTATTAGCTTCCTATCTCCAGTATCCTCTTTGCTAAACCAAAAATTCCAAAGGCAAGAAGGCAATTTTATCAGCATAAATTTAGTCTCTGAAACATTTTTTTTTTTTTTTTAAGAAGAGAGGTTTCTTGTCTGGTTGTTCTCATTCTACAGTTGAATGTGTGATAGCTGACATACTACACTGTGCATTAACGTACTAGTGATACATCTAAATCAAAGAGCTAATTATTCATTCCTGATGTATAATTAATATCTCTTCATTGCTAGAGCTTTACTGGCACTGAAGCACAATATTCTCACAGAGGAACAGCTATTTACTGTAAACAGTGTCAAATAGCAAGGGAGTTCAGTACCCTCTCCTCACTTACTGTTCTAAATTTGACTACGTTATTTCAATACTATATATTAATTGCCTTTCCCAGCTAGCACTGTAACAGCTTTGGGAAACATTGTTCATATAGAGAGGGTGATGTTGCACACACACTACATCTACATGTACCAAAAGTATTTTGCATTTGTAAGATGGATAATTGTGTCAAAAAAGTGGGCACTTATGTATCTGAGGGCCAGTATGCACGCACAACTGCATGTTTTGCATGTGTGGCTTGCATGTACAGTATAACTGCCTGTTTGAACATGAATACTTTGGAACAGCAGACCTCTACATGGGGCTAACTACAGGATCGCAGCCTTAGGTGACAAGTTAAGCACCTGTGTTTGAAAACACTGCCTACTAGGTGTATGTGGGCCACCCAGTGCATTGGGAATCTCTATATTTTAGGTTCCATTTCCCCAATGGAGTATTATTTATAATTGCATATGACAGGTGGCAAAGAAAAAGGCAAAAGCATTAGATTGGCAAACTGGCTCCAATTCTATTATAACTTACAAGCTACAAAGCAATAATCCTGCATCTTGGCAGGGGGTTACACTGGATGACCCTTGTGGTCTCATCTAACCCTGTGATTCTAATACAACACCAAAAAGCACTCTCTATTGGCAATAGGGAAACCTGGGAGGCAACTGACACTCTAAGCAGTATGGTCTCTGTCCACATGACTCCAAATGGGGATAAAACATTCACTGAAGTAAATTTTCAACACTTGTCTACTATCACAGCCAGACTGTGCCAAACAACTGATTCAACGCATATAAGATTATTACTTTACTGTCATCCTTGTTCAGTTTGCCACAGACAATTCAAAGCTCAAATTGTCTTGATTGCCCACTCACCTGGTCAAAGATACCAAGCCAACCAGTGCTGTCAAGGTCATCTTTGAACCCAAAGGACAAACAACATCACTTGAATGTCACAGTTTGTGGACTGAGAAATACAGATGCCAATGTAAGCTGTCTAACATTACAAAAGAGAGCTTCCTTGACTGTCAGTATAGGTAATTCAGAAACTTTCTTAAGAAAAAAAATATTCAGGAAATTACATTTAGTAGTCCTGTAAAAGAAATGGAAATGATTACTCTTGAGAGACTAAAATAGACAGACTGGATGGCCCAAATTTACAGTCTTATTACTCTCTATACTAAATGAAGTCAGAAACAGAGTCAGTCACGGAGAAGGAATCTACAGTTTGAATTAAATGAGTAAGTGTGGCAGTATTTTACTTGTTTAAATACTTCCACCACCTTCATCACTGTAGTATTTGAGCACTTCACAATCATGAAATGGATTTCATCCTTAAATACTCCTGCGGGACAGGGAAATATTATCCTCATTTTACAGACATGGAACTGAAAAACAGGGTTGGATTAAGTGATTGGCTGAGCTAGGAATTGAACAGGTCTCCCTAGCCCAGTGGCTGAGTGGTTTAGGTACTCAGCTACAATCTTGAAGGTTGTGGGTTTGCATCTCACTTGATCTTACACTGAAAGGTCACCTCTAGTTCAGCCAGTTACAAAATGGGTACCTGATCCCTTGGGTCAGAGCACTCAAAGACAGTCGGACATGATGCCGGCCACATCGCTCCCTCATGTGCCATTGGCTGGGAAACTGACATCCTTAAACAGGAGACAAGGTGGGTGATGTAATATCTTTTTTTGGACCAACTTCTGTTGGAGAGAGAGAGAGACAGGCTTTAGCGCCCTACAGAGCAATTCTTACAGAAGTTGGTCCAATCATATCCAATATATATCCTCTAATATCCTAGGACTGACATGCCTGTAATGACACTGCATGCCTTAACCAGGTCAGCACAGTGAGCCATTAGCTCGCAGAAACTTTAACTTCTGACTCCTTAGTCCCAGTCCAATGCCTTAACAACTAAATCATCCTTCCTCATCTATTTACGAAGCTGTACACAGTCTCCAAATTTCATCTAAGGAGACTCAAATGAAACTCACATATTAGATGCGCAAGATACCTGACAAATGCTAACATATGGAGCTGATGATAAAAACCTTGTGGGTTTCTCTTTTTAAAGCTATGTTAGATATGTCCTCTTATCAAGCAAATCAGAACTGTGATAGAAGAGGAAATACATGTATTATGGACCTGGGCTTGATTTGATCTCCAAAAATAGTTCTGTACCTGGGATAAGATTTTTTAAAGATTTAGATAAATCTTCAAATATTAACTACCAAATATGCCAAATCTTGAAGAAAATAATCCAACCCCAATAGGTCCAGACCCCCCCCGGTATAAACCAGCATAGCTCCATTGACCATTATTTAAATACCTGCTGTTTTCATACAAGTATGAGATTTTCCAAAGTTCTCTCTGTAAGGTATTTATTTATATGCCCTCCTCCCCCCTGCACCCCAACTATCAGAACAGCTCACAATATTTCATGGACATATCCACAGCACCTCTGTGAGGTAGGGAAGTGCTTATGTCCATTTTACAGATGGAGATGGGAAGCACAAAAAAGTTTAAGTAACTTGGCTAAGGTCACACAGGGAGTGTGGGGTACAGCAGAGAACTGGACCCAGATCTCCCAAGTCTCAGTCAAGCACCCTAACCACTGGATCACACTTCCCAGCTGTTTAGCTGCCCAATTCTGTTATTCACAGAAATACATGAGAGTGAAAACAACAGAGTGCTATGCATGATCCAAAGTGCTCAGAAATCAACAGGACTTTTCACTCTGACATCAGTGGGCTTTTCCTCTGATTTTTTTAACTCCATCTGACAAGAAAAAGCAGGTCATTTCAAGGTAAATTATATCTACAACTGTATTAATAGTTGCCACCGTAACAAGGACTTTGAGAAAGACACAGATGATGCTCTTAATGGATTGCTGCTTTTTGAAAAGGGGGAAAAATGATATAAATATTAAAGTGATCAATCACTTTTATAGATCCATAAATAGCATGAGATTGTGTCTCTGTTCTCCCCGTGGTGCGCGCCCACACACTTAAAGAAGCTTGTTTCATATTTGCTTGCTTCTTCATCATCTAGAATTAGGCTTCCTTTTGTTTTATACTCTGAGCTGACTCCTCTCTGGCAGTAGACGTACAAAACATTGGATTTCTCTGAAAGCAAAATAACTATTTTTTTAAAAAGGTACTTTTATTTAGCATAGTTGGTGGCGTTCTCTTAGATGCTCTTCTGTGAGATGAATGAACTCCAAAATAAATAGTTACACTTCACAATAGCAATTAAAGTCAGAGTTAGTCTGAAACAACTGTATGAAGTTAATTTTGCTAAGAAGTAACAATCAAGTTGTTCTCCCTTCACAAAGTACCAGGAACAAGACATGAGTATTTTAAATATAAATCATTGCTGCCTCATGCTTGTCTCATGGTTCTTTTGGCTACATTAATCATCCTTACGGGGAAATTTTTTAGAGTAGCATAAAATGAAAATCAGTTTAGGATAAATATCACTCCAGATTTATTCGCTTAGGACCTGATCCAAAGTCCACTGAAGTCAATGAATGGTATTTGGATCATTCCCTTAAAATGCCAGTGATTTCTGCAGGAGGGATTAAGAAGCATTAGGACAAATTCAGTGTTTTTGTAAGTGCAACGCCACTAATTTCAGTGGAGTTACACCTGCTTACATCACTGCTGAATTTGACCCATCAAACTTAGCACTTCATAGGTGGTGACTGAATAGGTCAGCGTAACTATTTTCACCCCCTAGTCCAGCTAGATTCAAGAGACATACTTTCAATTCCTAAAGATTTGCACCACTTTTTACATATAATATTGTGAAACTCAAACTCACCAATCCTAAACTGGATGTCAGTAAGGTAAGTAGAAGAGAGGTCATTGCAATGAGATATTCAAATTTAAGGGGAAACAAATGTTATTTATGGTTTGGTTGAGTTCATAAAATGTGCTAATATGATTCTTTTCCCTATTATTTTTCATATATGTGCCACGCTTTCTACCTTGTCCTCCGTTATTTTTATCTCAGAGGACTGTCAGGGTTATATTTTTTTTCTGGTAATAATTATGGTAGTTCTGATCACAACTCCACAGTTTAAGTGAAAAACTCAAGTCATCATTAGGAGACTGAATCTCTACTTTATATATGAAAGATAAAGAGTAACTGCCCCAAATTGATAGGATTTACTCTGAGTATTGTGTAAATATGTTGAGAATGTACAAGTAAATCTGTGAATTAGTTTATGAATTAAGATCAGTTTAAAATGGTCACTTTCAGAAACTCAGCACTCCTTTTCAGACTTTCTTTGCCTTCAAAAACCTTAATAGAACACTGATTCTTCATACAGTTACACTTAATTCAAGTCTTGTATGTAGGCTACACTTGGATAAAGTGCCATTAAAATAAATTATGAATAATTCTTGTAATTCATTTTTACTATTATAGATTACCTGTATTGTCATCTGTTTGTGCTGAGTATTTTATTATAATTATTTGTACTGTAGTTGTGTCACAGATCCCCAAACATGTGCTACGTGCTGTATGAACACAGAACAAAAAAAAAAAAAAAAAAAGTTGCTGCTTACCCTGGCACTCTGATCATCACTTGGGCCTTGGGTTTCTACCATAATATTACTACTACGGATCAATAGCTGTGCTTACTCTTAAACAGAGTCATTGTGAGATAACTCAGCCAGCCATCTTTTTTCCTCACTATCTAATCTTCATACTGCAATTTTATTGTCTGAAAAGAGTCAGTGATGTGAGGAAGACTACACCCATCTTTTATTTTATTTATTAAAGGAAATAACATTACATTTTGGGCAAAAAATAGCAATGTTCCTTTAAATGTAGACATGGCCATTTAGCCACAAAGCAGAATGAAGGTTCGATTCCACCAGGCCCAATCCCATCTTCTGATAAATGTAGACTCAGTTAGACACTGGCCACGATTTTAGGCTATATTGCAGTCACTTCTGTGCCTCACTATCAACAACAACAACAAAAAGGCAGCTACAAGATGATGATCCCTGCATAGAACACCTCCAGTGGTGTCGAGCAGGCATAGCACCTCCTTTGCCTTTCACTTCCTCCATCAAATCAGGTGGGGCATAGCTAGGTCATGATATGGGGCACCACTACATGTCCCAGCAGCCATAAATGGAAACTTCAGGCAGTTAGGGTGAGGTTGAGGGGGGGCAGATGAGCTGCCTATATTTTGAACTACCTAGACAACAGTATAGGGTTCCTGTCTTCATTTTGTGCTGTGTGATGTTTTTACGACACACATTGGTTTTTTTTGCTATTGGAACTGTTAGCTATTTAGCAATACACAGCCTGCAGCCCAGCCGGTCTTGAGATTGCACACAACACAGTAAATAGATGTACACATTGCACATCTGTCTGTTACAGGTTTATAGCCAAAGATAAAGAGGAGCCTGTCACAAAGACATCAGTCCAGCCAGTCACAACTCTACAAGCGGCCATGGAGTTAGCCCCTTTGAATGCTCAGCTCTCACATCCTGAATTACAGACACTCTCTCCTGATCAGTGCAGAAGTGGAGTCAGTATCTAAGCCCTGATGCCCATGACTTTTTCCAAGAGAAAGACTCCTTTTGGAGATGGAACACAGCCAGGTCTTTTAATTGGAATCAACAAATCAAGCTAGAGGGTAACACAAATAATTAAACATAAATTGAATACCCCAAATTTCAGGGTTGTTTCCATAAGGTCTCTAAGTTCAGACACATCTCTAGTTGTAATTTATAGGTGTTCTCAGGTGCATTCACTGCTTATGACTGATGGTCGCCAGAGTGCAATATAAAGCATGCCCATTTTGTCAGGTTTTTGCCTGTGGTAGGACTGAGTGCAGAGTGGAGAAAAAACTCCTTTTGCTGATAGCGGTAAACAGAAATGCAGATCACGCTTGCACCCTGATGCACTGTATGTGTGCATCTTCTTCATTATAAAACAAATGATATAATGCATATGGGGGAAAATCCTATACAGCCTTGTGCTGCCTCCCAAGATTCAGTACACAGCAGAGGTTATAAATGTCCATTGCACAGGGGTCATGGCAATAAAGAGGCCCTGTGAGATGACACCACACTCTGTGTGCCACTGAGTGACACACCAGACTGGCTCTGTAAACTGGAACAGTGGGAGGGGGTGGGCAGGACTGTTGGGACAATAGCGAGTGGGTCTGTGTGTAGTACAAACCCCCCACATGTAGCATGGGAGCAATGGACTGCATCCTGTACTCCCTCTACATCATGCAGTAACCAGACACTATGGTCAGCTAATGCATGCTGGGAACAGAGAGTCTGTCCCTCAGCACCAGGCCCTTTATGTGCAGTTTCTTGATGCACTGCCTGTTTGCCTCGAGAAATAAGAGTTAAATTGAAAAGCAATTTAGATTTGCCCAGCAAATCTAAACTGAACAAAAAGCTACAAATAATATACTTAGGTTTCCTTGAGTATGGGAGAGATGTTGCACAGCCTCTGCATAGCCACAACCCTATTTGGATCTATCTTTCCCACTGTCCTCCACCAGTTCCGTTGATAACTACAGTAATTTTAAGCCCTGATTCAGCACTGACTAAAGGTTATCTATATGGGAACACTCAGTAAATGTTCATCTGGATCAGGTAAAGGTATGAATTTACAGTGGATTAGTTACACTACATTAAACCCCTGTGTGGACACACTTATTCAGAATTCAAGTGGCCTTAATTCAGTTTAGTTTAATTCAAAGTGAATTCATGTTAGTTTAGATACTCCACAAAGGTTTGTTTCAAGATACAAAGGACATGTCTGCCCTAGGAATAGAGGTGTGTTCTTAACATGTTAAATCCAAGTGTAGAGAAGGCAATTGTAGTTAATGTGTGTTAGATGGTGAAGGTAAACCCTAGAGTTTATATTCAAAGTGAATTTAACTACATCAAATTGAGGTCACTTGAATTTTGAATAAACATGTCCTGACAGGTGTTTAATGCAGTTTAACTAATCTGCATTAAAATTAATTTGGATTAAAACTTTCCTGAGCACCCCTACGTAGACAAGCCCCATGTGTATTGTAGTCTTGCTCATGCCATTGGGACCACTTAGATGCTTAATATTAGGAACCTGCTAAATGCTTTCACTGAACTAGGGTCATCATGGTCAAGTAGAACTAACAGCAGGCACTAAGCCCATTATGACTGAAACTGTTTGACAAATTTGCCTTCACCAAGCTACAAACTTTTTTAACATTTTAACTTTTTAAATGTGAAATCTTCTACTATTTGTCACGTCACCTCTAATGGATGTCTTGAGCTAATCATATGACCCCCAAGAGACAACCGAGCAAAACAAATGGAAAGTGTCAAATTACCTCTCACCACTTCAGTGTCTCCATCTAATAAATTCATTTTAACAACAACAAAAATCAACCATAGGCTTAAATCATGCCACCTTTGCCCAGAGTGATTACTACTAATCTCTTCAAATAGTCCTGTTGAAATGAATGGAAGCACTTGTGTAGGTATTATTTAACGGCCCTCATAAAATAAACTCAGACAAGAAGTTGGACCATTTTCACCCACTCTCTTGTAGTTATAAACAGAAACAACAACAACAAATAATGTTTTCTTGCCAAAGGGGAGACTCTGTTAAATTTTGCAGCTCAGCCCAGGGGCTGAGTTAAGGGAGATTCAGGAGTTAAGAAATAATGATATTCCCTAAACTGTTGGATTGAAGGATATCAACGGTAGAGCCTTCACTTGAAGAATGAGAAGGCTTGGTTATGCACCAATTGATGCCATTTCTGCAATCCGACCATGTCTACTGATACCTTTGCAGCAGGAAAAAGTGTTATATTCTATGGCACTGTCAATCATTCTCTCTCAGACATGCACATAAACGTTCACACGACCAGATCTTGCAGAAATGTCAGAGCAGGACCGAAAAGGAGACAATCTACTGACAACTGGAGTGACTTAGCTCCTGTGCCCCCTCAAAGGCCATGTCTACCCTAGGAAAACAGTTATATTCTTTACACATTAAATCCTAACGTACAGAAGGCAGCTGTAGGTAATGTGTTAGATGGTGGAGGCAAATCCTAGAGTTTACCTTCATCAGCCAACACATGTTAAAACTACAGCTTGCTTTGTCTACTAGGGGCCAGGTCCTCAGCTAGTGTAACTTCTTGTAGTTCCATTGACTTCAAAGTATCCATGACAACCTACACAAGCTGAGAATCTGGTTTTAAGGTGTGTTAACAGGTGGTTAGTAATACACCTTTCATGTCTACGGAATACAAGCAAAATTGTGCCTGTAATTTAGCCTTGCCAAATTACCTAGATTAGCAGGTAGAGGTCAATTATTTCATTGACATTAATAGGCAGTACATTAACTCATATTAAACAAGCACCACAAACTCTATTCTAGACACACCTTATTGATGATATTCACCGTAGGTCAGAGGTATTCCCTACGCCACCTGCACAAGCTTTTCTTAGAGAGTTTGAATGGTGCATATGGACCTTGGGATTATTTATAATCAAATTTGCAGCAGATCAGTTTTAATTAATTCACACTTTTTGTTATTTCTCTGTAAATCTGTGTGTGGACATTCTTGTTTCTTTGTCAGATTAAGACTATTCCTTTTTTTCATTTAGTTTAATGACATCATTGAACTAGATCAAAAAAGGGCATTCTTGGGATACGTCTATACTAGGAGTGCTTTATGAGCATGTGAATGCTTGTAGAGTATACTGGTAAAGCATTCCTAGTGTGGATATAGCTATCCCAGCCAACCTGTGCTTAGAACCAATGTAATAAAGCAACCCACCACAGATGAAAACTAGCTATACTGGTAAATGCACAACTTTGCAGTTATATCTGTATCGACACTAGTGGCCTTTGTCAACAAAGCCATATCAGTCAGGGACCACATCACTGACTGACATAGCTATCCCAGAAGAAGTCTATAGATGCCAGCTCTACATGATCTGAAATGAAAGACTGTCCACATAAAAACTTGCAGGGAAATAAAAGACGTGAACTACAAACTAATTTAGACCTCATTTACACAAGAGAATTCCATTAAAAACTAAAGGCCTGATTCTAAAGGCATAATTTTAAAACCGTTTAGTTAAGCCAGTGCAAACCTTGGAATGAACACTCTTATTTTAGCTAAACTGGGTGTACATTGATTTAGTTTAAATTGATTTTAACCTGACACAAACTAGGACATTTTAAAACCAAAATAAGAGCTTTTAGTTAATATATTACACTGGTTTAACTAAATAGTTTTGAAAAACAAATTTAAGTTAAACCCACAAGTCAAGGTGTCACCCCCACTCTGAACTTTAGGGTACAGATGTGGGGACCTGCATGAGATAACCCCTAGGCTTATTTACCAGCTTAGATCTAGTAGCTGCCACCATCAAGTAGTTTAAACAAACATTTATGGGAGAGTCATTTAGAAACTCTGTCTTCCCCCCAAATACTTCCCGAGTCTTTATCCTTCTTTTCTTGGCAGGATTGAGACCGATTCGCCTCTCACCAATTCCTGGTGAGCCCAAATCCAAAAACCCTTGGATCTTAAAACAAAGAAAAATCAATCAGGTTCTTAAAAAAAAAAAGACTTTTAATTAAAGAAAAAGAGTGAAAGGAATACCTCTGTGAGATTAGGATGCAAGCTGCTCTCATAGACAACAGATTCAAAACACAGAGGATGTCCCTCTGGTCAAAAACTGTAGTTACACAAAGACACCCAATTTGATTCTCCCTCTATGCAAAAACGGAGTCACAAAAGAAAATAAACATAACCTAATACATTCCTTCTCTAAACACTTACTACTTTTAAGAAGTCTTAGATGGCTGATTCCTGGATCCTTCACTCCGGCACAAACTTTTCTGAACAGACCTAGACTGATTTCCCTCCTCCCTCTTTGAAAACATCTTGTCCCCACCTTGGTTCCTTTGGTCAGATGTCAGCTAGGCTATGTGAACTCCTTAACCCTTTACAGACAAAAGAGGAATTAACCCTGGACTGTCTGTTTACGACACCACACACCTCTCTCATTGACATAGGTCTTAGTTATTTCAGTTCAAATGTGTCTGTATGAAAACCCCTTGTGGGAGCCTTCTACACTGAGGTGAATTTTACCCTGTGGCCCTTTCTGGACTAAGAAAATGAGGTGTGTTTATAGCAAACAGTGCTTGGCATACAGTGCCTGTGCTACAATAGGAGCTAAGTGGCATTTCATAGTGTGTTAATTAACGTTATCTAACATTTTTGCTAAGTGCTTTCATTTTTCTAGCCTACACTGTTCCTTTATGGATAAACACTCACTTTCATTTGTAGAATCCCAAAGTGTTCATCATCCATATACAAGCTGTGTAGCAGTAACTGTACTGGAATAGATAAAGTGGTACAATCCCACCAAGGTGGATGCATTTATACTATTATAAAAGAGATTATGCTTTCCATAAGGGCATAGGAATAAATTATACTAGCATAAGGCACCTTTATACCTGTGTCCACATCAGGGTTTGCACTGGTATACTGGTAAAAATCAGCTCCATAACCAACATAGTTATGCTAATCCAAAAATACTGTGCTTATGCCAGGCTGCAGTCTCTAACTATCCCTGCCAAAATTCCTTCAATTCTGGACACACAATTACATGTAGCTTTTAGTACAGAAACCCTCCTAAGCCCTAGCCTCCAGCAGGGTTCCTTTCCTGTATCATATAGGCACCATTTCTGTCCAGATTATTATGTATATTATGATAACACTTAACTGTCCAATTAAGATGGGACCTCACTCTGTTAGGTGCTGTACATACATATTAGGAAATAATACCTACCCAGAGAGTTTATAATTTAAATACATAAGACAGACAAAGATAAAGTGACATTCTCAAGTCAGTATCAGGAATAGAACCATGGGTAGCAACGTGTCTGTACCCCGACACAACTGTCCACGGTAAAAATGATGAGGTCTGTGGGGGGTGCCCACGGGCAGCTCCCCAGAAGAGGCTCCCCATCCCTGCTATTGCTGGCGGAGGTCCGTCTGGGCAGCTTTGGGTGCTGCTTCTGCCCCCCGAGCACTGACTCTGTGGCTTCCAGCCCATTGGGACCCAATTGCGGGGAGCCTCGAGAAGTGAGCCTCCCCACAAATGGCTCCCCTATCCCTGCTATTGCTAGCTGGTGGAGGCGTAGCCAGGCGGATCTGCACACTGTCTCCATCCCCCCCCCCCCCGAGCGTAGACTCGGTGGCTCCCAGCCCACTGGCTGAGAACCGCGGCCAATGGGAGCTGTGGGGGTGGCACCTGAGCACAGGGCAGCTTGCAGAGCCACCTGGCCCCACCTCCATGTAGGAGCCAGAATGGAGACATGCTGCTGCTTCCCGGAGCTGCTTGAAATAAGCGTTGCATGGAGCCTGCACACACACACCCCTGCACCCCACCCCCTGCCCCAGCCCTGATTCCCCTCCTGCCCTCTGAACCCCTTGGTCCCAGCCCAGAGCACCCTCCTACACCCCAAACCCCTCATCCTCAACCCCCACCTTAGAGCCTGCACCCCCAACCCCCTGCCCCAGCCCCAGTCCAGAGCCCTCTCCTGCACTCTGAACCCTTCATCCCCAGTCTGGAGCCCCTCCTGCACCCAAAATCCCTCATCCTCAGCCCTACAACAGAGCTTACACCCGCATCCGGAGCCCTCCCCCATCCCAACCCCCTTCTCCAGCCTGGAAACCTCTCCCACACCCCTAATTTCTGGTCCCATCCCAGAACCTGCACCCCCAGCCCAGAGCCTGTAACATCTCCCACATACCAACCCCCTGACTCAGCCCAGAGCCCCCTCCTGCCCCCCCCATGTCTGTCACTAAGTCTGTAATGCAACATGATGGTGCTGACCCCTAAATAGAACTCAGGACTCCTGACTCCCCAGCCAGTATCCTGCTCACTAGACAACACTTCCTTATAATCAGATTGTGGAATATAATAAATAAAGGCCTAATTATGCAAACTACCAAGCATCTCCTGTGAGATACCAAGTTCCTTCTGCTTCTTTTCAAGTCAACATGCATCATTATGGAATTTGACACATTTATGAGGTGATGCTTAGCATCCTGCATCATTGTATCAACCTGCATGGAATTTGGAAGGTAGGAGCGCAGTATGCAGGAGGGAAGAATTTACAGAACACACCAGAAAAATCAGTCTCTGTGCTCACAGCTAGAATGCTAGCTGCAGTTCTCTGTACACAGTTCTCCTAAATTAAAAGAGTCAGCTTAGTTTACAAGTCATTTTGTGTTTTTCCTAGCAAATGGCACATTATACAAGCTGCAGGGACCCAAAATATCAGGCATCAGGTCCTGCCAGACACAGTATGTAAGATAAAAAGCAATTTAAAAAAAAGACTCTGGGAAACAAATGGCATTGTACTTCCCTCAAAGCCAATAAAGATCCTACTCAGTTCAAATATCTTCTCCTTACAGTATTAGAGGAGGCTCAAAACTTTCTCCCAAACAGTTTGCTCAGCCTTAACTCAAAGTGAGTCTAAATCAGTTTGTCTCTCCTTGGGCTTTTGCTCCAATATACTCTGGAGACATTTTTGCTCTTAAATTTTATTATATTTCTGACTCAGAGGCAGAATTTGTCAAATAGCAAAATTTCCTGCCCTATGGGTCTAGGAGGAGTTCCATTTTTCTAGATTTAGTGCAGGTGAGTCATATCAGGCACCACAGATTAAATTCTCTTAGGTCAGAATTTCTGTGGATTAAACCTAATGAAGATTGTTACATCTTGTTTAAACTTCAAGCCATTTTAGTGAAAAGGAAACATTTATTTTCTTTATTGATGATGCAGTCACAAAAAAATTGCTTTAAAGCAGCCACAAAGGAAGATCAACACAGAAGTCAGAAATAGGATAGCGAGACCATCTTTAAAATCTTGTGGGTCTAAATATGATAATAGAATTGAAGGATTAAAATAAAGAAAGATAATGAGAAAAAGGATTAGATAAGAGGTGTTTTCTTTCTTGCTTGCTTATTATAGTCTTTGGAAAATGTGTACAGAAACCACATTTTCCTTTATAAGGGTCTCTCATTCTTCAGTCCTGCAGACTAAGTTCCCATTCAGTTCAGGAAGTTCTTCTATTACCAGAAGGAGTTTTTCTTGTCTAAGGATTATAACAACTGCAGGGATGGCCTTACCATGAGGTGAACTGAGGCGGCCATCTCAGGTGCTCGACTGTGGGAGGCGGGGGGGCACTACTAGGACCCAGAGTGTAGAAAATTGTGTCTGCTGCTGGTACCTATGTATTCTCTCTGCTCTAGATGCACAGAGATGGTGGAGTGCTCTGCTGGAGGAAGGAAGGCACAAGAGACATAGCAGGCAGGCAGGAGAAAAGGTGAGAGGGAATAACAGAAAGCAGCAGGAGCTGCAGAGAGAGAAAGGAGGCGGCGCCTCTTATGTACCTCTCTAGCACCCCCAGGAGCCTGGACCGATTCACACCAGCTTCTCAGGGAGCTTCCCGTTTCCTGCTGCTTCCCTCAACTCACTTGAGGAGAACAGGCAGTCAGCTGAAATAGTAGGAGCCAGTTAGGCCCTTAAGATGCTGATATCTTCCCTCACTCATGGCCTGCTACAAGCCTGCTTATTTGTCCCCTTCAATTGAGTTTTGAGAGCCACTATAGCTGGCACAGAACAACAGTCATCAGTGAAAGAAGGAAACACCCCTCTGGGGCAGCATTCAGAAAAAGAAAGCAAGCAAAGGAAGCTTTTCTATAGAAGCAGGAAGGAGCTCTCCTGAGATACATAGACACAAATGTTCACCGTGAGCCTTCCCACCCCACTGAGGATGTGAGTGGTGAGGAGATGCCTGATCTTCCAGTTAGGCAGAATGCAGGTGACCTGGCAGCTACTGCAGCATTCATATCTCCATCTCAAATGGATGTAACCATGCACATTCCTGAAGAAAAGTGTAGATCAGAGAAGAGTGTGGTGGTGGCGCAAGAAACAATTGCTGCTGAGTTTAATTCCTTAAGTGTAGATGATCCAGGATTGTGAATCCACTTGAGCAGTAGCCTGAGGGACTGCCCCGTACTGCAAGGGCCACAGCAAGTGAAAAACTTCACGATACCCAAAGACAATGAAAATAGAAGTTTCCATCCAACACATTACTGGTGTGAAATCCCCAATGGTGACAAAGTGGAGAGGCCATGGCTTATGTACTCAAAAACCCAGAATGCTGCATACTGTTTTGTTGCAAACTCTTCCATCTAATGTTCCAGCCCACACTGGGTTCTACAGGAACACAGGGATGGAAAAATCTGTCTAGAAATCTGGCATTGCTATGAGAAGGCCAGTAAATCACCAGAGAGCTTTCCATAGATGCAAAGAGCTTGAGATGAGACTAAGGTTAAAGGCCATCATAGATGATCAGCATCAAGAAAAGATTGCATCAGAGTCTCTTTACTGGCAAAATATTCTGAGAAGACTCATTGCCATTGAATGTTTGCTACCCAAAACCTAGCACTGTGTGGCAGTTCAGATCACCTGTATGTTCCAAACAATGGAAACTTCCTTAAAACTATGGAGCTGATGGCTGAGTTTGATGCTGTACTCCAGGAGCATCTAAGAAGAGTCACCACCCAAGAAATATACACACACCACTACCTTGGAAAAACAATTCAAAGTGAGATCACACAGTTACTGGCATCAAAAGTCAAACAGAAGATTGTGGCAGATCTGAAGTCAGCAAGATTTTACTCCGTTATTCTGGACTGCACACTTGACATCAGCCATATGGAACAAATTACTTTAACAGTGCATTTCGTAACAACAACAGAACATAGTGAAAATGTCCCTGCAATGGTGACTGTCAGAGAGCATTTTCTAGAATTTATTGACATTGATGATACTACAGGAGCTGGTATGACAAATATGCTTCTTAAAAAGCTGGAAGATATGGAATTACGATAGCTGACATGAGAAATCAGGGCTACGATAATGCTGCCAACATGAGAGGAAAGAACAGAGACACAGATCCGAAGTTCAACCCACAATCTTTATTTGGCCCATGCAGTTCTCATTCATTGAACTTGGTGGTCAGTGATGCAGCATCAGCTTCTGGTGGGGCTGCTGAATTTTTTAATGTGATTCAAAGCATCTATGTATTTTTCTCTGCATCAACTCATTGATGGCAAATTTTGAAGCCACATCTGGGAATATCCTCTCTGATACTGAAACCACTGGGTGCCACATGATGGGAAAGTCGAGTGGAGGCGATAAAGCCTATCAAACACCATGTTGGGACAATAGATGATGCCATGAACTGTTCATGGGAGAACAGTGGCAGAGGGAAATGCAATCACCAGAAACATACATAACTTCAAATTTCTGTGCGGCTTAGTGTTGTGGTATGACATACTGTTTGAAATAAATGTTGTAAGTAAGAGACTCCAAGGTGTTGACCTTGATATATCTGGAGCAATGGACAAAGCAAAGTCATACCTACAGTCTTACCGGTCAGATGAGGAATTTCAAAATGTTCTGAAGAGTGCACTAAAGTTGGCAGAGGAACTTCACATTGAAGTGATTTTCCTATCCATTCAAGAGTCACTGAAGATGACATTTTGATTACGAGGCACAGGATAATCCCATACACTGAATTCTTTAACCAGGTGCTAGATTGTTCAATAAAAGCAGTTCAAGAATGTTTCACGCAGCTCAAGGAACACAGCAGTATATTTGGGATGTTGTATGATATTCCAAAACTCCTCACTATACCTGAAGAAGACCTACACCAGCAATGCAGGTCACAAGAGACAGTGTTGAACATGATGACATGCGCAATATTGATGCGAGTGATTTAGGTGATGAACTGAAAGCCCTTTCAAGATACATTTCAGCAGAATCAACTACAAAGGCTGTTGTGGAATATATGTGCACAAATAAGATGACTGCCCTATTTCTAAATGTTTTTGTTGCTCTGTGCATACTTCTAACACTTTCTCTAACAGTTGCCGGTGGAGAACGCTGCTTCTCCAAGCTGAAGTTAATAAAAACACATCTATGCTCTTCAATGACACAGGAAAGGCTGGTCAGCCTTGCAACCATCTCAACAGAGCATGAGCTGGCCCAGACTATGGATTTGCAAGAAGCAGTTCAAATCTTTTCAACAAAGCAGGCCCTGAAAACACCACTTTGATTATTCAAACAGCTAAAAATGCCAGTGTTTACTATGCAGACAAGAAAAGTTACATTTGCTGTTCAGGCATTTGAAAGTTAAGTGTTACTCAACATTTCTGAACAAGGCATTTTAAGTTGTTAGTTCTCCTTTATTAGGGTAAGTAGCAGAGCAGTACCATGAGAGGAGTAGAACAGGAAGAAGGCAGAATTGAGACCTTTCAAAGTTTTGGCCCAAGCAAGGGGGCATGGGGGCCTCATTTGAGCTCCCCCCCTCAAGTGCCAAAATGTTGTGGGCGGGCCCTGAATAACTGTTATTATGGTAGTGCATAGGGACTCCAAACAGTGATCTCTAGTAGCCTGTTATGCTCGATGCTGTACAAAAAGAAAACTTCTGCCCCAAAGAACTCCCAGTCCAGGAGTTAGACAATAAGCAGTAGATGAATACACAGGCAAATGAGATAACTGACAGGAAGTCAAGATAACTGTAGAGACAGTTGTGATTGAATAAATTAGTAATGACAACAGTTGCCGTAGGTCACAAAATGGTTGCCACCCAAACTAATGCTAAAGAAGATAAGGCCCTAACTGTCACATTACAGACAGGAACTTGGTGACATTTCTATTTTTCTGAGTCCCTCTCCTTTGCCCACTATGCATATCACGAGTTGTCATTTTTCCTCTATATAACTTTTTGGAAACTCTCCTCTACCAACTGGATACTTCATGAAAGGCAGATCTGTAAATATATTCTATTAGTACGATGTGGTATGATTTACAACAGTCATTTTGTCACAACTATTGCCAGGAGAGCAGAATCCATCTGCTGCAAGAAGCTTTTAAGTGTGTTAATAATTAATGCTGCCGCTATCCACTCTTCCTGTTTGTTGCTGTTCTGGCAGAATGGCTACTCCCTGATCCCTGTTATAGTTGAAATGCAGCATGGTTTTGAGGGCAGATCAGATTTGTTCTTCTTTATGTATTCTTTTACTGTAAGTAATAGTTCAGAAGGGTCAGCTGAAGGAAAATAATTTGTTGATAAGCAAAGTCTGATAAACAAATTAAACTTATTGGAAATTCAGGAACACTGCATGTACACCTGAAAACAAAGAACCACAAACAGAGAACACAATTTAAGTATTAGCTGCAAGAAAATACTCAAACACAATCCAAGTGATAATGTGAAGCAATATAATCACTGCTCACTTCTTCCATGTTTAGGACAAGAGTGTCACCCACCCAACATGTCCTTGCAAAGAAATAAGGGGCCATAAGACACTCAACTACTTCCCTATGTGAGCAATCTGTATTGTGGTTATAGTGCAGAAGAGTAAGAGAGACCAGCCTCTATCTATAGGCTGTTATAGAAGCAGTGTTGCCTAGTGGACAGATGACCAGACTGGCAATTGGCAGACCTAAGTTCTATTTATGACTCTGCCACTAACCTGCCAAGTCACCTTGGGCAGGTCACTTAGCCTCTCTCTGTGCCTCAATTTTCACATCTATAAAATGAGGATAATGGACTCCTTTGGAAAAAAAATTGTGGATGAAAAGCACTATGTAAGAGTGAGGTTTCATTAATATAGGACTGTTATTCACCAACCCATGCAGGGAATGGTTCTAGCCTTGACTCTGCCCCCTCAATGCACCAGCCAATGCAGCTGAACCCAGGAGAAGGGGGAAGTAAATTACAATCAGACCAGCACACGAGTCATGCCAGAACACTGTTTCAGCTCTTTTTGAAGCCAGAATGGCATTCCAGCACTTCTGCTATCCCAGGCCTTTTCTTTCCCAGCTGCTAATGCATCCTGAGCCAAAGATGCCAGTTCTGGGCTAGTACGGCGGATGCTCAGTGGTAGGTCAGCATACAAGGAGCCGGGGATGCAGCTGCCAGGACTGAGCAAGGGAATGTGGAGCCAAACGTGGACAATCACTGGAGCCATACAGCAGAGCCACGCATATGGTTCTGCAGCAAGAGATCCCTACTCCCTTGAGTCTCTCCCTGTTTCTCTACTGTTCTTATCTTCCTCTCAGCTCCCCTCCCCTACTCATCATTGTCCCATTACCCACTACTCCCTTCCAGGGCCTTCCACTAATCTTCATTCCAGCCCTTTGTTTTTAAGGACCCCAGAACTGCACCAAACAATGGTCTGGCACAGATTACCCACTCCCAGAGGAGGGGGATCCTAGAGTCCAAACTGTGACAATTCTGTCAAACTGTGTTATGAGAAAACTGGACTTGACATAACCCGCAGCTATCTTGTGCAGTTAGCCACCTTAAACTGGAAGCGTGGACACCACATAATGAGAAACAATTTGGCCTTGCTTAGGCAGACACAAATATCTGCACAGCTGCAGTGTTACGAACAAGGATAGCTGACCTTGATCTGGGTGTCTGTCTGTGTCTGTCAGTTTCCTTCTTCGCTGATCAGTAGAAATTCTGAGTTCTTTGCTGTTGCTAGGGAAATGGTCAGTCCATTGGGGATTACTTTAAGTTATGCTTTGTTTTGAGTTACCTATTAAAAGATTGGTTAAAAAGCCTACTTTAGAGAAGTTTGGATTTTCTAGGAATAAGACGACACTGATATTAATCTCCCCCAG
Organism: Gopherus evgoodei; assembly: GCF_007399415.2. NCBI lineage: Eukaryota > Metazoa > Chordata > Testudines > Testudinidae > Gopherus > Gopherus evgoodei. Next base: position 19,002,579 of record NC_044327.1, on the reverse strand, counting down.
CAGCTAGGAGGAAGGCTGGCCACTGGAGACCTGCTACTGCCACTTGACACCACCTCAGACGTTGGGTAGTTATATTCTGGGGTGCGCTAGACTATTGCTATTTTACATGTGTACTTTGTACTAAAAAAATAAGGAATTTTGAGTGGAAACACTCTTGGGTGTGCTAATAATTTATCAGATGATTTATTTCCTGACACTGCTTGGAAAACAGATTAGTTACCATAGCGCTGGGTTCAGATAATCCCGGGTAACACCTGATCTGCTTCTGTGGCAGCACATTCAGCATTTATTAGCGCTCATGGTAAATCCACAGTCCAGTCATGAATCAATAATTCATAGATGCAAAGTGCTGGATGCCCGTTAAGGAGGTTGGTGGGATTTCAGAAGAGCCTTGACATTACAGGAATCTCTTCTAAGGGCAAGAGGGCTGTAGGCTTCCTGTAGGATGCTGGAAGGAACGTGGTGCCAGGAACCTGTTAGAACTGTTTGTGGGTAAGAGTGTAGGCCATATAAGGCTAGATTCACAAAGAAACGTTGACATGGGACATTGAGCTGCACCACACCTAACTTTTAGGTGCTTAGAAAAATCACTGCAATTCACAAAGCCTGAATTAAGTGTTTAGGCTCCCTACATGATGAATGGGGAGAGACAGGCACCTTAGAAATGTTAGTCACAAAAGCCAGCATGCTAGGCAACTCCCCGCCTAACCTAGTGGGAGAGGCTAGGGAGAAGAGTATGTCCTATACCTCACCCCTCTCATAGAGATAGGTACCTGGGCTGCAGGGAGGCACCTCCCTCTGCTTGGGATTCTCAGATCCTCTCTGCAAGTCCTCTCTTCTTGTTAAGCGCTGATTTTTTTTTCCCAAGTGTGTGGCGGTGGGGGTGAAGGAGGGTATTCCCTAATAACTTGTAGCCCAGAGGATAGGATTCTCACTCAGGATATAGGGGAACCCCTCATAAAAGTATCCTATAACTCTGTTATGGCACTCACCTGAGACGTGGCAGATCCCTGTTCAAACCCCTTCTGCCCCAGAGGTCTCCCACATCCCAGGTGAGTACTGTAACCATTGGTCCACAAGTAGTGAGTTTACTGCAACACCATGTGTTTTGACACAGACACGCACTTAAAATTAGATTAAAAAAAACAACTGAAATGAACAGCAGCCCAAAAGATAAAATAATTATAATAAACAAAGCCCCTCTTTTCCATAGTAGGTTGGACCTTTTCAGCAAATTCTTCTCCCATTGTTTGTTGTTCCAATTTCCTCCTGACTCTGTGTAATCAGGATCAATTATATTCCTTTTTCTGAAAACTCAGAATATCACTTTAGGAGAACCGAAATAGAATGTCCAAGCAAATTTAATTGTTCATTATGATGTCACTTTGAGCAACATATATACAGACCAATGCCTCCACAATGCCCACAGCACAAGCTTAAACTATTAAAACATCAGGATAGTATAAAATGAACAGTTATAGCGGCATAAATCATGGTTATTGTGTTTGGCTGATTCTCCTGAATTCAAAGCAACTTTAATCTTATACTTCAAAGTGTGTTCATCCCTAACATTCATTCTACTCCAAAAATTCCTGTCTCAATATAACATTGTGCATCCATTAGTAAAGAAATCAATTTTCTATATTGTGATGAACCACCCTCCCAAACAATCAGAATAGTCCAAAAAGATACATAAGAATATAAAAATAAAAGAGCTCAGGCGTTTAACTATTGAATGGTCAAGGAAATTGTATATTGTTAGAGGGCTTTCCTTCACCCTCCCCTGTTTCTTGTTATGCAGCCAGAAAGCAGAAGACCAGAAGTCTGAAGTGCAGGTAATGTGATGTTTATTGGGGTTAGTTCCAAGCAAACATATCCATAGCTCTACACGCCGGCAGAATTTGTTCCCCAGTGTTCCCTTCCCAGCTCTGAAGCCACAGCGCCTTGCCTGTGTCCCTGTTCCCCATTCCCCCTTCGCTATTCCTACCACCTCCTCCTCCTTAGCAAGCCCAGATATACCTGCAGTGCACACCCCTTACAACTTATGATCATGTTCCATTTTGGAGGGTCACGACTCTAGGGTCTCCATCCCACCTCTTTTGTATCCCATGGGAGGGGAGAGGAGTGAGGTTGTGTTCTGGCCAAGGCCAGGCTTTTTTTGGCTTTTAAAGTTTCTTAAAAGCCCCTCCCCCCAATACACACACACAGCCCCATTGGCTCTCCTAACTGGTTGCTTGACCTTGACTTGAGAAAGGAGCTCAGCAGCTTTTCAATGTATGCTCATATATAACTCTCCCACCATGCTCTGTAACACTAACTGCTCTATCCCTTATCTCTTCTCATTGTACTAAAAGCCCCATTTGGTTGTGGGACATGCAGCACACAGTGCCTTTGACTTTTTGATTCTCTTATCTTTTACTAATATGCCTGAAGAACAAAACCAAAATTCTATCTCAGGCTGACAAACAAGCCTATATACTAACATAACTTATTGACAGTTCAATATTCATTGTGGATAAAAAAAGTTGAAGTTTTAAAACAACAACAATGATCAGGTGTAAAAAAAACCACCCCAAAACAAAGAAGAGTTTTTCACACCTTCCCCTCCTTCAAATACAGTGGCAAGAATATCCGTGAGACTTCTTTAGGGCTGGGGACATATCTACATTATAATTTTAAATCAACCTATGTTAGGGCCACACTACCCTTCTTTTGCTCTTGGTGCACGTCCTCACCAGGAGCACTTCCACCTACTAAAGAGGCAGTGTAGGGGGTGAAAGCCAGGACTCTCAGCTGCCCACTGAGAGCCCAACTGACCCTTGGGGCTTCTCGCCTCCCCACTCCTAGCCAAGAACATCTGCTCTTGGAGTCCAGTGGGCTGCGAAACTCCCAGCGGAGACTGGGGAGCCAGGACCCCAAAGGACAGCAGAGCTCCCAGTGGGGAGCCCAGGCAGCAGCCCAAGCTGGGAGCCTGGGTGGCAGCCCAGCTTGGAGTGGAGACCTGTAGCAGCCTATCTGGAGAGTCAGGAGCTGGCTTTCTTCCAAGACAGCCAATGGCTGATGTAAGTAAGACGTGTCTGCACAGATGCTGTGTCACCCTAAGTACACCGATATAAGCTCTACATCTCTCATGTCAGTGTAGTAGGGCACTTACATCGGCAGGAGCAAGCCTGTAGTGTAGACACTGACATAGTTTGGTTGACATAAGGTGCCTGGGAAAATAATTTCTGCACAATGACAACTTTGCCTGCAGTAGTTATAGTCAAGCACGTTAAACCAAGCATTATAAGTTTGGTTCAGCATACAATGGGTTACCATTTTGATGTTTGACTTGCATAGTCATAATGCTGTGGGCCTGTGGTACCGTGTCATAAGGCAAACATTGTTATATAGCAAAGAAGAGAAGGGATTGTTTATTGACGGCCTACCCATTATCCAAAACCCATTGAACTCAATGGAAAGACTTCTATTGACTACAATGGACTTTGGGTCAGGTCCTAAATACTTACCACTGGATCATGGAGTGCCAAGGGACCAGACACACAGAGAATGTATTGGTTTAAAAATCCAGGTTAATTTTGTAGATTAAGTTTATCCCAGGAATCCCTCCTGGAATCAGGGGTGCACTCCACCAGTTCTTCCCACCAAATACTTATGTGACTGCACCTCTGAGTAGAAGGCGGGGTTCAGATTTGAGTTTAACCATTCTTTTCATTAGCACTAGAAGCTGCAAGTCAAGCTTTACAATCCCCTAGATCTCCCTTACTCCATTAACCCCTTTTAGGTTAAATGGAATTATACTTTCAATAAGCCACCATGTCAGGAGATAGTTGTTGGGTGACAAGAATGTGACCTTTTCTCACCACCATGGACTTTGGCAGAATTACCCAGGCCTTTCCAAGTTTTAATTATTGGAATGCTGTAGGAGCTACATATTGAGACAATTCAGTAACAAGCCAGTAGAGAATGTGGTGGCCTAGACACAGGTGGAGTTTCACACCAAGAGGAAATAACTCCAGTGCTCAGAGAAAAACACAGGTTATCGATTTCTAGGTGTAATTCTACATATTGGTTTCAATCTATATAGCCTGAAATAGTTTGAGACCTTGTTACCAGGGTGAACACCTCTTTGCTCAAGCCCCACTGTTGCAGTTCCGGTGCAGCAGTTCCCCTTTCATGCCTCGATTCAGCAAAACATTCCTGTTCAGCAAATTACTTATGCATATACTTAACTTTAAGCATATGCTTAAATTACATTTACTTTAATAGGACCTAAGCACATGCATATGTCTTTTGCAGAACCAGAGCCTCAGGGTTGAAAAGAGAAAGCCACTCTGAAAATACACTTCTATATGATTTCTTCTATTGCCAAGTAATATCACCACTTTATTGTTTTATTTACAGTCTTGATATCTTAAGGTTCTTCCTGGGAATGGGAAGCGTGTGTGTGTGTGTGTGTGTGTGTGTGTGTGTGTGTAGATAGATATAGATATAAAAACAAGAACCTATTGCTAATTCAATGAAATTCACCCTGCAGGATCAAAGGAATTTTAATACTTCAGTATTGAAGTAGCAGCCGCCTCTGAGGTGCATTGCCAACAATATCTCCAAGAATAGATCATCATTATTTTTCCTTTAAACTATAACCTTCCAAATTTATCTACAATTTTATTTTCAGCTGTTAACTTCCCTATCTGTAGAAAGTCTAAAAGATATCAAGTCAAAGGATTTACTGAAAGTTACTCTTGCTGCATATGGCAATGGTGAAAAACCATCATTAGAGACTATTTACACTTTTTAAAAATTGTAAAGGTTATGTGGCTATTACATACAAAAGCTCAGAAATATAAAAAGATAATCATAAACATATGCTCTTCAAATATTAGTTGCACAAAAGGGCAACTTCAGCTCCAAGGCTTCATCTTCAGTAGTAAGATGAAGAGTTTTTCCTAGTGTTGTAACAAGAGGTCAATGAGGGGCCAGCTTCAACATTTTCCTCATGTACAATGTAAAGGCAGCGCTAAGTGAAATCAGACCTTGTCTCAGTTTAAATTCTATTATTTCTAACATTAACATGTTTGACGTTAGAGACACCAGACCCATGGGAAAGCATGCAAAGTGTTTTATTTCCACTTGACTATTTCAGTAATACATTTATATGGCCCCTATTACCATAGTATTTGAGCGCCTCACAAACTTAAATGTATTTATCTTCACAATAACCTTGTGAGGTAGGGAAGAATTATCCCCTTGGAGACCCGAGACACAGAAAGAAGTAAGTGAATTGCTAAAAGGTCAAACTGAATATATGCGGTAAGATACGAGATTGAACCTGGGTCTCTAGAGTCTCAGAGTAGCATCCTAACCAAAGGAACATCCTGCCTCTTCCTTTGGCTAAGCTTCGTCTGTCCTCTTGGGCTACCTGCAGAAAGGGTCAGGTTAGACTAACAGGATGGACCTCTTCACCTACCCCACTGTGTGTGTGTGTGTGTTTGCCTGAGTAGGAATTGGAGGAAGTACAGATTAATCTGAAACATAAAAGGAAAAAGTGGTCCGATATTGGTATTATCATTTATGGTTTGGTAGACTTTTCCATGACAAAAGTCTCTCCTTCAGACCTTGTAATATTGTTGCTTTCCAATTCTGGCTGAAAATTTGGTCTATACATTATCACATCAACCCCAGATTTTTCTTTAAAAGAAACTGTAAAAATTCAGACCATTTTTTGAAATAAAGAAGGTGGCAAGGGATTTGATTTAAAACAGTTTAAGGTTGGGGTGGGCAAACTTTTTGGCCCGAGGGCCAAATCTGGAAATAGAAGTTGTATGGCAGGCCATGAATGCTCACAAAATTGGGGTTGAGGTGTAGGAGGGGGTGAGGGATCTGGGAGGGGGTGTGGGCTATGGGATGGGGTTGGGGGTGAGGAGTTCGGGGTATAGGAGGGTGCTCTGGGCTGGGACCAAAGGGGATCAGGGCTGGGGCAAGGGTGCAGTGAGAGGTTCAGAGATGCAGGCCCTGGGCAGTGTTTACCTCAAGTGGCTCCTGGAAGCAGTGGCATTTCCCTTCTCTGGCTCCTATGCAGAGGTGCGGCCAGGCAGCTCTGCACACTGCCCCATCCACAGGGACCACCCCTGCAGCTACCATTGGCTGTGGTTCCCAGCCAATGGGAGCTGCAGGACGGTGCTTGGGGTTGGGGCAGCATGCAGAGTGAAGCCTCCTGGCAGCCCCTATGCGCAGGAGCTGGAAGGGGGCCTGCTGCTGCTTCCTAGAACTGTGCAGAGTAGCCCCCAACTCTGCTCCCTGGCTGGAGCGCCAGAACAGGATAAGCCCCAGAACCCACTTCCCAGAGGAAGCTCAAGGGCCAGATTAAAATGGCTGGCAGGCCAGATGCAACCTACAGGCCATAGTTTGCCCCCCCGGTCCAAGGGACAAAATGTAAATATCACTGACACTGCTCTACAGCCAAAATGCTTCTGAAATAAATGTAGTTCAACTTCACTAATTCTGAGTCACTGAGAACGAAAATGATGCTTAAAATTGTTGATTGGCTCTAGTTTTCAAGATATGCTATTGGGTCAATATATATATGGACCCTTGACTTGGGAATGGCAGAGGATAAGTGAGTTATAAAGGGAAGGGATCTCAATTTAAACCAGAAATTACTAAAATACATCTTTGACTGGATCTATAACTAAATCTATGACTGGGTTTGGACAGTACTTGCTTTTTAGGCAAAATAATGAATGATGCAATCTGAAGCTGGTATTGCGTCATACATGATATGAATTGCATCATGTTATTCTTAGAAGTCATGGATGATGCAATCATAAAGAAGCTTACATCACTCTGCTGAACAAATTGCCCTATATCAGCTCTAGAAATCATACAGTGTCGTGCTCTCTTATTTGTCAGTGTTTGATTTTGCAAAGGGACACATTTCTGTTTAGCCAAAGTGAGCAGAGATCCCTCCTACTTGTGTGAACAGTGCAGATAACTTCTGCTATGTTTGTGGTGAAGTGACTTTTGCATCACAAAAGCGCAGTATAACCACTATGGTTAAGAAAGCCTATCACCTTTATTTTGGCTGCAAAATTGGAGATCAGGACAAGAGGTGGGCCCCACACATATGCTGCAAGACTTGTGCAACAAATCTTTGCCAGTGGTTGAACAGGAAAAGGAAATCTATGCCTTTTGCAGTGCCACTGATTTGGAGATAGCCAACAGATCATACCAGCAATTGTTACTTCTGCATGATGCCTCCAGTTGGGAAAGGTGTGTCAAAGAAGAAAAAGTGGACTGTGCATTATCCAAACATTCCATCAGCTATATGCCCAGTACCCCATGGAGAAGGGCTGCCGGTTCCTGATGCACCAGAATCATTCTCACTTGAGTCAGACGAGGAAGAGGAAGAGGATGAAACTTCTGGTCCTGAACCATCAATATCACAGGACCCACATTTTCTCCCATCCTCCTCCTCTGAACCATACCTCATAACACAAGGTGAACTGAATGACCTTGTCAGGGATTTGGAACTACCCAAGAGTAAGGCAGAGCTGTTGGGCTCCAGACTAAAGCAGTGGAATCTCCTGGCAGGCTATCAGGGCAAATGGAGCCCATCAATGCTTGCAGACTATTGCTAGACAGTGACAAGAGATGCTCCATTTAATGAATACAAGAGACAAGCCAAGAAGCGCCGAGTAGACACTGAATAGGACTAAACTATGTACATAATAGTTTTTTGCCTTTTGTTTCATAATAAGTTTTATTTATATAACCCTTTTGCTGATTTTTAAAGTGTTACATAAACAGGACAGGTGAAATATCATGTAAAGCAACCATAAACACATGAAAAGACCTAGGTTTACAATTTATTATTAAAACTCTACTATCTACACAATATACGTAGACATAAAATGTAAAAACTTAAATATCTTAGAAACAGTAGCCAGTTGTTTTAATTGTCATATTTGAATTCAGCACATCAAAATACATAATAAATATCACATTTTATCTCCAAAGCAGACAACTTCTCAAAAATTGTAGACCAGTGATACAAACAAAAATGAAACACTATTCAATGTCTAAATCATCTACATCACATTCTTCCACTTTTTTCCAACTTTAATACATCATTTACTTACCTCAAGTGCGGGAGTGAGAAACTGTGTTGCTGAAAATATAAGGTCGAGAATTCCAAAGCAGTATAGGGGATTCAGACATGCAATTTTAAATGGAAGACTTGTTTGTAAATCTGCAAGACCACTTGGAAAAAACCCATCTTACCTGCTCCTATGCTAGTTGGAATGCACACTTTAGTTCTGTAGTATGTTACAGGGTAGCCAGCCAAAATGTACATCAGTGAGGGAGCATAAATGGAGAAGCAGAGAGGAAAGCCGTTGAAGGACAGGGAAGAGCTGTAAAGAATTAAACCAAGATAATGGAGATAACAAAATGAGAAGAGAGAAGAAAAAATACAAAGATAAGGAGTGAGAAGTATAAAGGAGAGGGTAAGACTAGAAAGAGGATAACAGAGATAGCCAGAGAAATATCATAAAAAAAGCAGTGAGCATTAAGCATAATCAAGGTCTATAGAACCAAATATGAGGGCTTGTCTTCACTACCAGTGTAAATTGACCTAAGTTACGCTACTCTAGCCACGTTATTCATGCAGCTTGGTCAATGGAGCTTTGGGCGACCTATCACCGTGTCTTCTCTGCACTGCATTGACAGGAGACGCTATCCAGTCGACTTTCCTTACTCTTCTCGAGTAACTGGAATACTGGGATTGACCAGAGAGCACTCTGCCGTCAATTAAGTGGGTCTTCACTAGACCAGCTAAATCAACCCCTGCTGCATCAATGACAGCAGTGTCAATCTCCTCATAGTGAACATAAGCCCTGAGTAACAAAAGTATGAGAAAGGAAAGCAAAAGAACTGGGTAAACTATAGCAATGAGGATCTCCACTAAACTCGAGCATCACCAAACAAATGAGTCATTGTGATCCAAGTTCATGCCTTTGTGATCCAAGTTCATTTCTACTAGCTGCACCCTCCTCTTCAAAATGACTTTTCCACCGTAAATATGGCACTCCCAACACTTACACCTCCCTCTACTCAAAACGCACCAACCAAGCAGTTTTTACTCCCCCAAATAGAAAAGTGCTATAGGAACATCATCATTGTTATGATTTTACACGACAGGAACGCAGATACTATGATAATGGGCAGCAGCAGTATAACACCCTAAGACAGGAAGGTAGTGAAGACTGTGGCAGAGGCCTTCTGTGTTGGAAGGGTCTACCCAGAAGGAAGGTTGCAATGGTGGTGGAAAGCAGAAATAGCATTCTCTTCACCAGTAGTTCTGCATGAAGCCAGAGCTCCATGAGAAGAAAGTCTGCTGGCTATGAGGAGCATATGGACAAGGTATGGTGATTTAGCTAGATTTCATAGCATCTTCTGCCATCAGGGCTTCTAATACAGTTGTCTTTCCCCAGAATAAACCTCCATTTTTTAGGATTATGAAGACAGGATGTTTTTTAGATTAAAGCACTGGAGTGGAATTCAGGGGCGGTGAATTCAGTTTCCACTGTGACACCCTGGCACCCAAATATTCACCATTGTCATGTAATTAGGATATGTTTTGCACAAAGTATGTCTTGTGAGGTATCATTTTAAAAGTCCTTGTTTTCTAGACATTAATATCTCATTGGATTGTATGTGCCACCATTGTATGTAAAGTTATGAAGTCTGGCTATGTATGTGTTACTGAGACGTGAGGTTAAAAACACCCACAGGCAGCCTTTCAGGTACAACAATAAAAAGGCCAAACAATTTTGATGGCTTACTGAGGAAATGCACAAAGATTACCACAGGGACTGTGTACAATAAAACCTCTCAGAGATAGCACTACACAATGGGAAATGTTTGACCCAGGTCACAACAAAAGACCTTTCCAACAAGTGTGAAGAAGATACAAAAGGGGGAAATGACATCATGATGGTATCTCACCCTCTGTACAACACCACACCTGAAAACCCATGAGGAACAAAGACTGAACTGTAGGAAGTGATGGTCCCAGGCTAGAGGGATTTCTAGTCTGTCTATGAAAACCTGGGAAACCCAAGCTGCAAAGCAGAGAATCTGCCAGGCTGTTTATAACTCAGGGTAAGAATTTGTGAATTCATATCCTACTTATCTATTACGTTAAGTTTAGTTTGCCCTTTTGTTTATTTACTAGATAATCTGCTTTGATCTGTTTGATATCACTTATAATCACTTAAAATCTATCCTCTTATAGTTAAACTTATTTTATGTTTTAATCCAAATCAGTGTGTGTTTGACTAAGATGTCTGGGGAAAAACTCAGCGTGGTTACCACAAGTGAGCAGGTCCTCTTCACATTGAGAGAGAGGCGGACCGGGTGTTGAACCCTTATACTGGCCCGATTTGATCAGGGCAGGACGGTACTGCTCTGGGGTTCTAGGCCGGTGGTTAGGGAGCTTGCATGTAACTGCAGCTGGGTGTGTCCCTACCTGTGTGAATGCTGCTGAAAGTGCAAGCTTGAGGGCTTTGCAGCCTGTCACAGCAGCACAGTGAGGGAGTGAGCCCAGGCTGATAGGTCAGAGGGCTCAGTGATGACACAACTGGGGTTCCAGGTGGCAACCCAGGGGAACTCATCACACTGACTTTGACATAGACTATTGTGCCACCTTAGCACAGTCACAAACTCTGTGCCTCAGTTCCTAATGTGTACAGTGAGATAATAGTGTGCCTTATTCTCCTGTTTTTGTCTGTCTTTCCTATGTAGATTCTTAAGTGTTTGGAGCAGGACTCCTCTTCCTATGTGTCTGTCAAGCAACCAGAGCAGGAGGGTCCTCAGAGCTTCTAGGTGCTACTATAATACAAACATAAATAATGTTACACCACAGCAGTCACCGTAGTATCCAAGAACGAATGGTGGCAGCACCGCCATTTGTCTTCCCTGATGGAGATTCTTCTCTGAAGCTGTACCAGTTTGGGCACCTCTAGCCCACAACAACTGATCAATACGATACTCACTAAAACAAGGACGTTCTGAATGATGCGTCACCATCTTTTTAATATAGCAGTTAGTTTTCAAAGATACAAACTTTCCCATCCAAAGCCCTCCAAACTTTCCATTGGTTTTCCCTAATACACCCACACGGTATCATCAACCTTAAAAACGTACCTTGTCCCAGTTAGATCTAAAAGAGGAACTGTTGAGGGGGAAAATCATCACCCTATCATATTCCTTAGCTTGTAGAAATTACGAAATGCTTCAAGCCAAGAAACAACTGAGCTGCTCAAGGCATAGGTCAAATACATGAGGGAAGAATATTGCAATGTCCTTTTGAAAGAGTTGGTTTCTTTTAAGAAGAAGGGTGAAGAGGATTATGAGGAAATGGAGATGAGGCAGGAAGATAAAGAAGAATAACTATGTACGGAAGCATACACTCCCCTTCTGCTAGTCAGGGCTTCCCTGTTCCTTCTTGAACTCCAGCACTTGGTCCTTGCTCCCTTAAGGGTAGATTGTAACTTTAGATACAGGTCTTAGGGGAATAACAGCAATGGCTGAGGTGTATTCTGTGCCAGGCCATGAGACACTGTGGCTCAGAGACACCTACCTGAGCTGCAATTCACTTGCACACACAGTCCAGCAGCAAATTAAGATACCCTCTACAAGCAGAGCAGAGCTGGCTATCAAGAAAGGGGATGGAATGAAGACTGCTCTTCACCTTCTTTGTAGAGTGTTGGGAGTATGAGTAAGAGCATGCATACAGCTAGATCCAAAATGGGATTTAGGTGTTCTAACACTTTAGACTCTTAAATCCAACATTTAGATCCTGAACACCCCTGCTCAGCTACCTCTTAACCCTATTGGCACCTGAAGTCCCTAACACCTAAGTCTCCACTGGTAAAATCTCCTAGGTGCCTAAATTTCTGCTGATGGACATGCACAAAGCCACCGAAGTCCTGAGGCCCAGTGCTTAGCTCACATCTAAGCCCCAACAAAATCCTCAGACAAGGCATTCTCCCACTATCTCACCTGAAGGGGCTTGATTTGAAAGGTGTTCTCAGAGGCTCTTTACCAAATTGGGCCTCAGAAAAACACAGGAGGAAGGGGTGATACTGCCTCCTGATTCCCAAAAATCATGCGGTAAGAACTCTCACCCAGGATGTGGAATACCCCAGGTTCAAATCCCCAGTCTGCCCAATGTGCAACAGGGACATGAAACAGGGTCTTCCCACTCTGAGGAGTGCCTTAATCACTGGGTTATAGGGTGTTCTGGTGTGGATCTCCGTCAGCCTCTCCGGTTGAAGCTGTTCTACTCTATATAAAATACCTAAATATTCATTCAAACAGGGACCAGAACCTGGGTGCCCTAACCACTTGGCTACATAGTCATCTTTACTCTTTCTCTGGCAGAACAGCTATTTAAGTACTTTATGCAATGTGGAATGGCTTTAACAGGAGAGACCCACCCTGGAATACTTTATAGCCCAAATATTAGGGTACTTGTCAGAGAGAGGGAGGGAACTTGGGTTCAAGCAAGCCACTGCTCCACATCAGACCGAGTAGGATTTGAACCTGGGGGTCTACCCACATCCTAGAGGAGTGCTGTAACCACTGGGCTATTAGGCATTGACCCACTTCTTTTTGCAAGAAAGGCATGTTAGGCTTAGCCACCTAATTCCAGCAGAGGGGCTTTGACTGTAAATCCTGGGCAAAGGGAGGCACCTGCTAACTCTATTGAAGGGATGTGGCTTAGGCACCACCTCTCTCCTCAGTATTTCCTACTGGGTAGTTTGAACTGTTCCCTGCTCAGCTTGTAGGCTTTTGTGATCCCTTTGTTGTCACCGAAGCATCACCATGCATTGTATAGGAAGCCTGGGTGCCTAAATCAGGATAGTGAATTCCACAAGGCAGCAGGCCCCTAGAAGTTAGTCATTGCAATGCTGAGCCTAAATCCCCTTTGCAGATTAGCCCATGAAACCTGCTTATTCTTATCTGAACCCAAGTTCTGAGTAGCTCACACCCAGTATAAGAAGTATTCATTCTTACTCCTCTGCATAAATCTATTGCTAAACCTATCACACAGCCCCTAGTTTGCTGTTGCTTTTAGTTATTCTGCTTGCTTTGTAGCTACACTAAATGTATTTTGATGATGTTTTCTAAAAGAAAAAGGTGAGCTGGTGTTCCTGACACAGCCTCAGCTCCAGTTTAATAGTGCTTTGACATTCTGCTTTGTGCATATTTCCAGCAATGTACAACAATAGTTCTAAGGATTTCTAAGGAATCAGAGTCCTACTTAAAACAGGACTGATTCACAGCAAGTCAAAAACTAAACAACAACAAAAACAGGTGAAAAAATAAGCCACTCCATACCTTCAATGACACCTTCCCCCTCAGAACGTTCAGCTGTGGCTCAGAGATTCAGGTGCTGAGAACCAGCTCAGAAACACAGCCGTCAGGTCCACTTATGCATGTTAATTTCCAGATATGCCTCAAACAGTTCAAGAGCTAGCATTGACCTTGCCCAGATTCTCACAGCCCTACAATGATAGGTGAGAGATGGGTAAAGCACAGTTTTGCAGAGCTGTGCAAATTATGGCATTGCTATTAAGTGCATGTGATAAGATAACAGGAAGGCTACTGTGTGAACTTGGGGGTTCCAGCTTGAGTTTATCTTGATTAAATAGCTATATGGCAGCTACGTGAGCAGAATCAGGATTTACCTATCATCCTCCTTTCTTGTTGATTCCCAGGTTCATAGTGCCATCTTTCTCACTTTGAAGAATATTTGTAAATCAGTGTAGTGCATTTGAATGTAATTGAAAAAGATACTCTCTAGTTACATGTACCTTAAGACACCATGGAAATGCCAGTAGGTCTCTTTCCCTAATTGTGTGCATGTTAGTCCTATTATTCCCTCTGGGAGAGGCCATGAAGTATTCACAGCTGTTTCTCCTTTTTCATTGCCCACCCACAGAGCATGAGGACATGTTCAACCCACCCTTTTGCACACAGTGGATGTTATTAGTTTATTTCATGTTACAAACACTGATGATTTTCAGAAAACAGACATTTAAAAGACACAGGGCCAGTTGCTCAACCCTGCTTTGCTCCCTTTGTGCCATTCTAGTGCTGCAAAAGGGATGGAAAAACTGGCTTAAACAGACAATTGTTATAGGACAATCTGTAGGTAGTGCTAAGCTGGGGTATCCAGCTGCAAGAAACCCATCATGCCCCCTGTCTTTCCCCCGCATAGAGGCCCATGACTGGAATCATTGCATAGGTTTCATTAACCCTGAAACAGATTCCCCATCATAGGGTAAATTTAATCTCAATCTCTGGGAGTGCAAAGCAGCATAATGGTTCAACGTTACCCTCCTCTTTACCGTGCATAGCAGAACTTTATAGGGGCATGGCCAGGCTCTCTCTATGCCCTGACAATCCCAGGCTGACTGAACAATCCCTTGGGGCCATAAGTACCCAAGCACCATTTAAACACACCCTGAATCTGCTCAACACTGTAGGCAAGGAGAAAACCTGGTGTTAGGCAGCCTTGGTACCAGAGAGCTACATAAATCCACCTTTTAGCTGAAAGGAGTGTAGCTTGGCAGGACCAGAAGATGAAGCCTTTAATATTTAGTCAGTTACTAAGGTAGGCCAGTTTCATGCTAATATTTTTTTCCCATGCAGTTGTTCGTGTGTGCATTACAGAGTTTTCACATCTGCTCACCTACATCTATCTAACATCCTTAATTCATCAAAAGGTTTGCTTGATGAAGGGTTTAAGTTTGACAAAAAGGCCAAACCTTGCAGTTCTTCCCGTTTCACTTCCTAATAAAAAGAGGAATTACCAGGCATGTCTTGTGATAAAAGAGAATTATAACTGGTGGAGTTGTTCCAATTCTAATTAAGAGGGAATATCAATGGGATGGGAGCTTGTTACAGCATAATAGTCTTCAGCGGTTACATAAAAAAATGGTAAATGACTTTGCATTTGAAAACTGTGTGTCAATTAAGTACTCAAGAAAGTTCCTCATGAAAGGAAAGGAGCAATGGCCTGGGAGAGACTGAAATAAGTATATTTTTTACTGCCACACCAAAACCAGAGCTTACTAATTCAATATCTGTTTATATTCCATATATAGATGTTGTTCCCTTGCACCATCAGGTGGTCTTCCCCTCACAACAAAGTCATCCTCATGCCACTAAGACACATTGCAATGGACCACTTAGTAAAAGCTGCTTCTCAGTCCTCAGAGAAATAAGACGCTTCCTCAAGACCAACCATCTAAAGCGTGTGTGTGGTGAGGGTGATGCTCAAAGGCATCACAGTGGAAACTAAGGACCCTGCTGTGGCTGGTCCCAGCATGGATACAAAAGCGGTTGGGGGGAGGGGGTGCATAAGAATGGAAGGAACCTTTCCTCATTGGTACCTTGATCTCCAGAAGGTAGCCAAGCCATAGCCACAACCCTTTCACACACTGGTGATCAGATAATGCTCAGACCCCTCCTCTTCAGTAGTACTACATCCATTGCATTTTGCCCCAGTTTCAGGGCAACTGCACCTGTATTGCCCCCTCAGGGGCATGCACTTAAGGCTCCCAGCTCTTCTCTCTCTTGCATGAAGCATCAAACTTTCTCCTGACCAGTGTTAAGGCTGCACAGCTCCCTGGATTATACTGTCATATTGCCAGCAAGCCAAATTGCCTAAACAGGCCAGTGCCTGCACTTTGCTTTCTCTGGAAAGGCTATGTATGAGCAGTGTATTGCCCACCATTAAGAGGAGCCAAGAGGTAATTTATAAGCAAGAACCTTTATTCTTAAGGTAAAAGCACTACAGAGAAAACATTAAAAGAATTAACCTCCTATAATCATGGTAACAGCTTATCAGAGTTAACCCATCGGTCTTATGTTTAAATCCTTCCAACTCTTCAGAGCTGGGCTCTCAAGGCAGCAGCTCCGGTGCTTTCTGCAGCCAGGGGAGGTTCCTGGAGGTGGGTCTGATCTCACCGAGAGCAGCCACGCAGGGGAAGAGGAAGTCCTATCCCTCCCCAGCCCAGCGACTAGCAGCTTGAGCCTGGTAAATGGTAGGAGCCCCTGGTTGGGGTGACTCCCAGGGCCGCCCGGGGGGGAGGCAAGTGGGGCAATTTGACCCAGGCCCTGGGGTCCGCAGGGGCCCCCACGAGAATGGCTGAGGCTCCCTCCCTGGCCCCAGCCCAACCCCGCCTCCGCCCTCACCCGGAGCCCCAGCCTATCCAGGAGTGTCCCTGAACAGCGCTGCAGCCGCATGCCTCTGGCAGGACCCCTGAGCTCCACTCCACTCCGAGCCGTGTGGTAAGGGGGCAGGGCTGCGAGTTCTAGGCTGGGCGGAGGGAGCTGAGCTCCTGGAGCTTGCAGCCCCGCCCCCTTACCACATGGCTTTGAGTAGGGAGGGGCTCAGGCCCTGCCGGAGCCACGCTGCTGCTGTCGAGGGTCACTCCTGGATGGGCTGAGGCTCCGGGTGAGGGGGGAGCCGGGGGTAAGGGGCCGGGCGAGTTGGGTAAGGGGCAGGAAGTCCCAGGGACAGTCAGGGCACAGGGATGGGGCAGAGGTTGGGGGGGCGGTCAGGGAACAGGGGGGTTGGATCATGGGCATTCCGGGGGTGTGTCAGGACTCAGCCAGGGGGGTGTGTGAATAGGGGTTGGGGCAGTCAGGGGACAGAGAGCAGGGGTGGGGGTCCTGGGGTGGTGGTGGGGTCTCTGGGGGACAGTGAGGGGGAAAGGAACAGAATGGGTCAGGGATTCTGAGGGGGGTGGGTAGTTGGGGGGTAGGAAGTGGGTGGACGTTGGATGGGGGGCAGGACCAGGCTGTTTGGGAGGCACAGCCTTCCCTACCCTAAAGCCCATTCAGCAGTTTGAGGCTGGCAGAAGAGCCAAGCTGATAGCTTTTCCATTAGGGCTACCATCCCTTTCACTTCTCTAATGCCAAATTATAGTCTATATTTAATTTCAGTGCCATAGGGAGATTTATGTCAGGGGAGGGTAGCGTCACTTAAAATTAGTCACTGGGGGAGGGATCACACAAGAAGAGCAATATCCTTCCTAACCCTACCAAGGGAGACTCCCCGTCCCCCGCATTCCCTGAGGCTTCAGAGGGTTTAATTCAGTGATTCTCAAACTTTTGTTCTGGTGATCCCTTTCACACAGCAAACCTCTGAGTGTGACCCCCCCCCTTATAAATTAAAAACACTTTTTAATATATTTAGCGCCATTATAAATGCTGGAGGCACAGCGGGGTTTGAGGTGGAGGCTGACAGCCAGTTTGAAAACCCTGAGGGTCCCGACACCCAGTTTGAGAACCCTTGGGTTAATTTAATTTTAGCACCCTGTGTCCATTCACATCCATGTGCTATTTTGAGCATTTCAGTTTTCACAGTATAGGCTCATCCCAGATTCTGGAACAAGCTCAAATGCTCAGTTCGTGGAGTACGTACATAAGCTATACTAAAGACAAACCCACAGTAACCGTCTCCACTTTGTGAGGGACCCCATGGAGCCAGTCTCTAGGAAACACAAATTCATGGAGGTTAAGTCCATTAATGGCTATTAGCCAGGATGGGTAATGGTGTCCCTAGCCTCTGTTTGTCAGAGGGTGGAGACGGATGGCAGGGGAGAGATCACTTGATCATTACCTGTTAGGTTCACTGCCTCTGGGGCACTTGGCACTGGCCATTGTCGGTAGACAGGATACTGGGCTGGATGGACCTTTGGTTTGACCCAGTATGGCTGTTCTTATGTTCTAACCTAAATGAAACCAAAGTTACGGAGACAGATATGAGTCAAGGAAGCCAGAAGAGTATCAGAAACCTGGAAAAATCTATGACTAGATGGGCTCGGGGGTTTGGTCACAAGCTGAGGTGGTTCAAAAGTTTTGGATTTTTTTTATTGTTTCTTTAAACAATCAAACACAGCAAGCGGCAAATACTTGGCCACACACTTCTGAAACCCCAAACCATATTCAGGTTTTGGCAGACTAATTTCAGCTTTTCAATTAAAAAAACCAACAAATTTTGAAGGAAAGCAGACATTGTCTGTGATTTTTTTCTGCTTTTTAAAAACCCCTAGTTTTCGATCCAGAATAAGTTTTGACGGAAAATATTTGTCCAATCCTTTTAATGAGCTTTAATGCCTTTCAGCACTAGCTGATGCTGAGAACCAGTGATACTTGTAAAGAAGTTTTCTCAAAACTGAGTTTGTGCGGAGATGCAGAAAGCTTATTTTTGCCAGGCCCCACAGGGGTGCCCACGAGAATATAGTATTGTATAGTATTGCAATTTTTTTTATGGAAGGGCCCCCTGAAATTAATTGCTTTGCCCCAGGTCCCCTGAATCCTCTGGGCAGTCCTGGAGACCCCAACCCTGCCCCCTTCCCTCCAATAGCTAGATTTCACAGGGGAGGGTTTGATTTTATGGTCCGTGACGTGATTTTCACAGCCATAGATTTGGTATGGTCCTCTACATAACCTTTCATTAAAAATAATGGAACCCAAAGATACTGCATGGTGTTGCAATATCTATCGCATCTCCCCCATTAGGGAGGTTACATATAATCCTGGCCCACAATACATACACACACACTTAACATCAGGTCTTTCAAGGATATTGCAGGAAATTGCTGTATATGTAACACACTTACCAGAAACTCTGGAGGGAAGCCTCATGGTGTTTTCTCTAGGGCAATGCAACTCTGTATCAATCTCTACTTAGGATGGACTATACCTTAATGGTACAATTTCACTTCAATTATTGAGATAAGTACTGATCCTTTGACGATGACCTATAATGTGGATTTTATTTCTGTGGTATCAAATGATAGAGTAGATGTAATCTGTTTATCTGATGGATATTTTATATGTTATAGTGACATTTGCTCACCCTACCATTACTGATTTTGCTACTGTTTGGAAATAATACAATGTATTTTGAGTTATACCTAGATTTTATGTTTAAATGATAAAGACTGCTTGGAATCAGATATAGGCAAATAACTTGGAATGAATCATTTATGTTACATAATTTCATCTCTCTTTTAAAGAATTGTCTACGAGCAGATTGAATAACAAGTAAATTTCAGAAAGCTGCAAAGTTATTTTCCAAATAATTTCTGCTACTAATTCTGGATCTGTAGG